>NC_139517.1:3323155-3650526 GCF_947247035.1 Vipera ursinii
GCTGCCTGCAATTAGTGCAGGTTCGAGTCCCACCAGGCTCAAGGTTGACTCAGCCTTCCATCCTTCCGAGGTAGGTAAAATGAGGACCCAGATTGTTGGGGGCAATTAAGCTGACTTTGTAATAATGCCGCTTGGGGTGTGTGTGAAAGCCCTAATAAGCAGGCATATACATAGAATGAAGGCTACTGCTAAGCTTGTAAGCCGCCCTGAGTCTTCGGAGAAGGGCGGGATATAAATGGAATTAAAATTTAAAAAAAAAATTAAAAAATTATTATTCTATTCCGTTCTGTTCTATTCTATTCCGTTCTGTTCCATTCCATTCCTTATTCTATTCTATTCTATTCTATTCTATTCTATTCTATTCTATTCTATTCTATTCTATTCTATTCTATTCTATTATTCTATTCTACTCTATTCTATTCTATTCTATTCTATTCTATTCTATTATTCTATTCTATTCTATTCTGTTCTGTTCTGTTCTGTTCTGTTCTGTTCTGTTCTGTTCCATTCCATTCCATTCTGTATTTTAGCCTTGGTGGAGCAGTGGGCTAATGCCTCCTTAAGTAACACCAGCTGCCTGCAATTAGTGCAGGTTCGAGTCCCACCAGGCTCAAGGTTGACTCAGCCTTCCATCCTTCCGAGGTAGGTAAAATGAGGACCCAGATTGTTGGGGGCAATTAAGCTGACTTTGTAATAATGCCGCTTGGGGTGTGTGTGAAAGCCCTAATAAGCAGGCATATACATAGAATGAAGGCTACTACTGCTAAGCTTGTAAGCCGCCCTGAGTCTTCGGAGAAGGGCGGGATATAAATGGAATTAAAATTTAAAAAAAAAATTAAAAAATTATTATTCTATTCCGTTCTGTTCTATTCTATTCCGTTCTGTTCCATTCCATTCCTTATTCTATTCTATTCTATTCTATTCTATTCTATTCTATTCTATTCTATTCTATTCTATTATTCTATTCTATTCTATTCTATTCTATTCTATTCTATTCTATTATTCTATTCTATTCTATTCTATTATTCTATTCTATTCTATTCTATTCTATTATTCTATTCTATTCTATTCTATTCTATTATTCTATTCTATTCTATTCTATTCTATTCTATTCTATTCTATTCTATTCTATTCTATTCTATTCTATTCTATTCCATTTTATTATTCTATCCTATCCTATCCTATCCTATTCTATTCCATATTTTATTATTCTATTCTATTCTATTCTATTCTATTCTATTCTATTCTATTCTATTCTATTCTATTCTATTCTATTCTATTCTATTCTATTCTATTCCATTCCATTCCATTCCATTCCATTCCATTCCATTCCATATTTCGATCCTGCAACCATAAGGGGTGCTGCAACGGTTGTAAGTGTGAAAAACATCATAAGTGACTTGTTTCAGTGCCATTGTAACTTTGAACAGTCACTAAACGAATTGTTTTAAGTCGAGGACTGCTTGTAATACGAGGATGGGACACCACTAGGAAATCCTAGTGGGGTAAACGAGACGGGGACTCACAATCTGGAGGAATCTTATCCTAAAAAGAACAGGGGTGTGTTTGTTGAAATCATCAGGAACTGAGGTCCCTTTTAGCTGGTTAGTTTTTAGCTAATTTTAATTCCTTGGGAAAAGGAAAAAGAGACCACCAGAAACCCCTCAATTTTCCCTCAGAAATTACCGGAAGAGAACATGAATTGCCAGAGATGAAAGAGCATTTAACCCCCCCTTCCCTTTAGATCAGTGTTCTTGAACCTCAACAACTTTAAGATGTGTGGACTTCAACTCCCAGAATTCCCAGCTTTGCTGGCTGGGGAATTCTGGGAGTTGAAGTCCAGATGTCTTATAAAGTTGTTGAGGTTGCAATAGTACTCTGTCTTAAATGACCTATTTTCTCTCTCCTCTGTTCCACTCACCTTGGCAGGCATCTTAATTCCAAACAAATAGATACGCCAGGTAGTAAGAACCTGTCGAGAAGAAAAATAATAATAATAAAAATAGAATAAAACTAAGATCGGTGAGTTTCAATGCATAAATTGGCTATAATCTTGGAGATATGCGACATGGCCTTTTCCTTCTCCCCACCCCTGATTATGAAATTATGGGGGAGGGTTACTTAACGTTTGGCTTTGCTTTTTGATCCACATTCCCTATCCCCAAGGCCACCCAGGCTGGGAATGATGGGTGCTGTAGGCGTTTGGAAGGAACCAAATCAGCCACACTGCCGGTGTAAAAATTCTTCCGCACACCGTGATGCTTTGGAAGGGAATATTGGAAAGCAGAACCGAGAAAGGCCTTTGTGAGTTTGTTGCGTGTGCCAGTGAGAAAAAGACAAATTGACTAATCAGGAATTCATGGGGGGAGGGGAAAGGGAGAGCGAGTGTGAGCCATTAAAAGATCTTGTGAAAGAGAAACATGAAAGGATCAGACAGCGTCTTTATCCATTTGCAAGGGAGAAGAGGTGAATTATTGATGGCTTAAGATTTCTTGCTTAGCAACGAGGTTGGGAGGCACCGAGGCACAGAGATAATATACAACCACCGGCACAATTGCTCCCTAGTCGTGGTTGTAAAAGAAAAGAAAAGAAAAGAAAAGAAAAGAAAAGAAAAGAAAAGAAAGAAAGAAAGAAAGAAAGAAAGAAAGAAAGAAAGAAAGAACGAACAGGAGTCTGGTGGCAGCTTTTACGACTCGCTCTTTTTATTAAAAAGCAGAAGCTTCCCCGATGCATCTCAGGAAGCGATCAGCGGCTCGTGAAATCTTCTGCTTTTTCATAAGGCGAGCCGGTTGGAAAAGACGCTACCAGGCTTCTAATTTTTGGCGACCACAAAGTCACCCTGTTCTTCTCCTCCTTACGCCTTGTGAAACTGGTTCGCCTTTTCCTGCCTCCTTTTCATGGTTCAGGTCTGCTAATACAATCCTTGGTTGTATAAACAGAGGCACAGAATCAAAATCACGGGAAGTATTAGTACCGCTTTACAAAGCCTTTTTAGCGAGGCCACGCTTGGAATACGGCATCCAGCTTTGGTTGCCACATTACAGGAAAGATGTTGAGACTTTGGAAAAAGTGCAGAGAAGAGCAACTAAGATGATCAAAGGCCTGGAGACAAAAAATGGTGCCAGGATTTGGGAATGGCCAAACTAGAAAAAAAGAAGGACTTGGAGGGGGGGACATGATGGCAGAGTCCCGATATTGGAGGGGCTGCTACAAGGAGGAGGGGGTCAACCTATTCCCCAAAGCACCAAAAGGCAAGACAAGACTCAATGGATGGAAACTAATCAAGGAGAGAAGCAACCTGGAGTTAAGGAGAAACTTCCTAACAGTGAGGACAATTAACCAGTGGAACAGCTGGCCACTAGAAATCGTGGGTGCTCCATCACTGGACATCTTTAAGAAGAGACTAGACAGTCTCGTGTCTGAAATGGTATGGGTTCTCCTGCTTGAGGAGAGGGCTGGACTAGAAGACCTCCAAGGTCCCCTCCAGCTCTATTCTGATTCTAATGTTAGGATCTGTTCAGGAGGCAAAATAAATGCTGGGTTTTTTCCCAATGGGAAAACAGCCCTTGCGAATTCCCACAATCAGTGCAGTTCACTCAACGAAGAGCTTCAACTACAACGTTTAAGGTGCTCGCTCAATTTAAATTTAAATCTGGCATTCAAATTGAGCAGCGGCCGTTTTATACATATAATCCTCGACTTACGACCCCCGGGATACTGCGACCGTCATGAATATGAGTCAGTTGCCAGGTGCCTGTATTTTGATTGTGTGACCATCGGTCGTTAAGTGTGAAAAACGGTCATAAGTCGCTTTTTCAGTGTGACTTTGAACAGTCACTAAATGAACTGTTGTAAATTGAGGACCACCTGTATGTACGTGGCTGCTGCTGTTTCCAAAAACAAAACTCAGAAAGCAACAAGCTAGCAGGTGTGGCGTTTTCCCCTTGGGGTGGAGAAAACTCTACCGGTTGACTTAACAGCCTCAACCCAAAGCCTCTGGGAGTCTGCTGCTAGGGATAGATCCTCCCCCCAGGGGATTGTGGGAATGGAGGAGAGAGGGGAAAGTCCTTGCAGGGGATTCTGGGAAGGGAGGAGAGAGGGAAAGGTCCTTGCAGGGGATTCTGGGAAGGGAGGAGAAAGGAGAAGATCCTACCATCTACCCTTTTCCCAGAGGATTCTGGGGAAAGCGCAGATTGTACTGTGGACCCGAGGACACGGCGCTGCTCCACAACAAGTTAGCAGCGAATGTGTTTGCACACAAATCTACACCGTGGTTTATCCCCCATATCACAATCCGGCCTTTGCCAATGTCCCCGGAATAATCTCACCAGCACCCGGTCTTCATTTTTCTTGGGTTTGGTTTCAAGCTTCACCCTCACCAGGAGATGGACGGCAGGCCGGTTGAGAACCTTCCGGATGCTTTCTGCGAACGAGAAGGCTGGCATTAGGATGGGAAGGAAGGAGTTACTTGATCCACCACCTCAGTTAGATTTGGGATCCACTTCCAAGGACAAATAGGCCCTCCAAGTTTGTTCCCCTAGTAGTAGTAGTAGTAGTAATAGTAGTAGTAGTAGTAGTAGTAAAGTTGGGAGGGACCTTGGAAGTCATCTAGTCCAACCCCCTGCTCAGGCAGAAAACCCTACACCATTTCAGACAAATGGTTCTGCAATCTCTTCTTAAGAACCTCCAGTGTTGGAGCATTCACAGCTTCTGGAGGCAAGGAGTTCCACTGGTTAATTTAGTTCTCAATGTCTCCTTAATGCTAGGTTGATTCTCTCCTTGATGGGTTTCCATCCGTTGCTTCTTGTCCTGCCTTCAGGCACTTTGGAGAACAGCTTGACCCCCTCATCTTTGGAGCAGCCCCCCAAATATTGGAAGACTGCTATCATGTCCTCCCTTGTCCTTCTCTTCATTAAACTAGACACACCCAATTCCAGAAACCGTTCTTTGTATGGTTTAGCCTCCAGTCCCCTGATCATTTTTGCTGCTCTTCTCTGCACTCTTTCTAGAGTCTCAACATCTTTTTTACATCATGGTGACTAAAACTGGATGCAGTATTCCAATCTATCTATCTATATCTATATCTATATTCCAATTTATATCTATATATCTATGTATCTATGTATCTATGTATCTCTATATCTCTATATCTCTATATCTCTATCTATCTATCTATCTATCTATCTATCTATCTATCTATCTATCTATCTATCTATCTATCTATCTATCTATCTATCTATCAATCTAAATGATGCTGCCACTACAAGGGTTGAAACAGGCTATATATATGTATGCATGTATGCAGGGCTTTTTTTCTCATAGAACGCTCAGAACGGAGTTCCGGCACCTTTTTTGGATGGAACCTTGTAGGGTAGGCAAGGCGGGTTGTATGACGTGTGTGAGTTCCGGCACCTTTTTCTTTTACAAAAAAGCACTGTATGTATGTATGTAGGTATGTATCAGGGGTCCTCAAACTTGGCCTTTTTATGACTTGTGGACTTCAACTCCCAGAATTCCTCAGCCAGCGTGAGGGAACGATGACCTTTTTATGACTTGTGGACTTCAACTCCCAGAATTCCTCAGCCAGCGTGAGGGAACGATGACCTTTTTATGACTTGTGGACTTCAACTCCCAGAATTCCTCAGCCAGCGTGAGGGAACGATGACCCCTTTATGACTTGTGAGCTTCAACTCCCAGAATTCCTCAGCCAGCGTGAGGGAACGATGACCTTTTTATGACTTGTGGACTTCAACCCCCAGAATTCCTCAGCCAGGCACGCATGATATATATAAACGATGCTGCCACGTCAAGGGTTAGATGGCCTAAGTGACATTTATAATTTATGGTGTTTTATTAATCTAGGTGAAATGTTAATATATACTGCTTGTCCGTGTATCATATGCCCTACACTAAATAAAACAACAATAATAAACAACAAACAATAATAATAGTAACAACAACAACAGGCTTTTATGGATATCAACTGACCCATTGTCTCCCGCGGGACAATCTCTCAGCTTCAACCCAGTGAAGATGCCCCGGGAAAGTTGTTCTCCAATTCTCACCCCTCAAGCCAAATTGAATCCCAGAAACCTCCCTCGCCTCGTGTGTGCTAAGTGCGAGGCAACGAACCCCCGGCTGGGTGCGCAGGGCAGTCAAGCGCGACATGAGAAACGACATCCCATGGTGAAGAAGACGGATTGGTCCTGACAGCCAAGGCAGAGGCAGCCCAGGAGAAGAAGGAAGCTTCGGAGCTTACCAAATTGTCCCAACAAGAAGCATCCGAGATCGGTTCTTGGACAATAGGTGACTCAAGTAATTGAGCCAAGTTTGGTACTGGCGCAGGGGGCAAGAGAGGCAGATTCAAATAGAGGCTGCCTCCTTCTAACCACTGAAGACCAGACTTAACCTTTGTATTTACTGAATTTAATACGATCTTAAAAGGTAAAGGTTCCCCCGCACATGCGTGCTAGTCGTTTCCGACTCTCGGGGCCGGTGCTCATCTCCGTTTCAAAGTCGAAGAGGCAGCGCTTGTCCGAGGACGTCTCCGTGATCATGTGGCCGGCACGACTAGACGCCAAAGGCGCACGGAACGCTGTTACCTTCCCACCGTAGTGGTCCCTATTTTTCGACTTGCATTTTTACGTGCTTTCGAACTGCTAGGTTGGCAGAAGCTGGGACGAGTAACAGGCACTCACTCTGCTACGCGGCACTCGGGATTCGACCCGCCAAACTGCCGACCTTCTGATCGACAAGCTCAGCGTCCTAACCCACTGAGCCACCGCGTCCCTTTAATACGATCTTAATTCAGTTGAAATCAAATGTAATTTTTTAAAAAAATTTATTCTGGGCCCACCAATTCCTTTTGCAAAAAAGAGGTTTGAACTTTTGAGCCCGCTGTGTCATCTTCAAAACAAGCTATTTTTTCTTTTTTTTTCTTTTTCATTTCAGACCAATTTTTCCACCCCCTTCATCTCTCAGCTCCTGCCTTTAATTTCCCTTTCGTTCACTATTTCTCAGTCTTTTCCTGTGCTTGCATAACGCTGCTTAACCTGAATTGAGAGGGGAAAAAATAGCAGGTTTGATCTCGGGGAAAGAGTATTTTGGAGAAAGAGAAGGGAAGCCACGTCAGTTAAAGAAAAAAAAATCACTGGAGGCAGCTATTTAAAAATGGTTTTGTTTTGTTTTTTAATCCCATTTATATCCCGCCCTTCTCCGAAGACTCAGGGCGGCTTACAATCTTAAGAAGCACAAATCAAATGTGCTTAGCAATAGCCTTCATTCTGTGTATATGCCTGTTTATTATTAGGGCTTTTGCCCCCCCCCCCAAGCGGCATTATCACAAAGTCAGCTTAATTGCCCCCAACAATCTGGGTCCTCATTTTACCTACCTCGGAAGGATGGAAGGCTGAGTCAACCTTGAGCCTGGTGGGACTCGAACCTGCACTAATTGCAGGCAGCTGGTGTTACTTAAGGAGGCATTAGCCCACTGCTCCACCAAGGCTCATTTTTCTCTGCTCTATCTTTAATGAAGAGAAGGGTGAGGGGTGACATGATAGCAGTGTCCCAATATCTCAGGGGCTGCCCCAAAGAAGAGGGAGTCAAGCTATTCTCCAAAGCACCTGAGGGCAGGAGAAGAAGCAACGGATGAAAACTAGTCAAGGAGAGAAGCAACCTAGAACTAAGGAGAAATTTCCTGATAGTTAGAACAATTATCCAGTGGAACCATCTGCCTCCAGAAGCTGTGAATGCTCCAACACTGGAAGTTTTTAAGAAGAGACTGGACAGCCATTTGTCTGAAATGGTACAGGGATTCCTGCCTGAGCAGGGGGTTGGACTAGATGACTTCCAAGGTCCCTTCCAACTTATTATTATTATTATTATCTCAGAGAGAAAGGATGCAAAGGGAATTAAACCCAACGTGGCTGTTGTGATTCAGGGTCAGCCTGTGGGTTCGGCAGTTGGGTCAGATGACTCAGAGGAGGAGGGGGGTGTTGAAGAGCTTGCTGATGAGAGCCCTCAGCCAGGCCCCTCCCACCTGGTCACGACTGAGACCCAGCTGTGTGAGCCTGACAGCGTGGATGAAGATGACCCACAGCTGGCCCTGTTCAAGGACGCCCGACGCAGGAGGCAGTCAATCAGGAGTAAACAGAGGAAGGCAATGGGGCACCTCGGAAGGAGGCAGAGAGAAGCCACACCTGAACTGTATAAAAGGGGAATGTGTGGGAGGGCTGGTTTGCTGAAGGCAACCGCTTGAATAGTTCCTGTTTCATAGCTCCTGTTTCATGGTTGGTGTCCTGTTTTGCTCTGTTTTATCTTAATAAATTTGGCAGGCTTAATTCCAGCCTCTTGCCGTTTGTAAAGGGGTTGTCCTTGCTTTTTCTGCAGGGCCGGTAGCAGGCTGGTACAGAACAGTGGCGGCATTTCCTGATGTGACAGAAAAACATAGAGAATTGAGATTTTTTGGGGGGGAAAAACATGTAATTCAGAAGAGAAAAGGCCTTCAATCGGATTGAAGGGGTTGCTGTACAAATAGTCCTTGACTGACGGCTACAAATGACCCCAGAATGTATGTTGTTAAGTGAGACGTTTGTTAAGTGAGTTTTGCCCCATTTTACGACCTTTCTCGACACCGTTGTTAAGCTAATCAGTGCAGCTGTTAAGTTAAGTCACACGGTGGTTAAGTGAATCGGGCTTTCCCCATTGACTTTGCCTGTCAGAAGGTCGCCAAAGTGGATCACGTGACGCTGGGACGCTGCGACCGTCATAAATACGAGTCATTTGCCAAGGGTCCGAATTTTGATCACGTGACCGTCGGAGATGCTGAAACGGTCATTAAGTGTGAAAAACGGTCCTAAGTCGGTTTTTTCAGCGCCGTTGTAAATGGTGAATGGTCGCTAAATGAACCGTCGTACGTCGAGGACTACCTGTGTTTCTGTACAGCCAGCCCTCGAGTCGGGACACAAAATAAGGAGTGGAAAACTCGTTAAGATTGCGGTCCTCAAGCGAGGCGTCACATAATGGCGACTTGTGACTTCAACATTCAGCCGCTGGCCAGCTGACTCCTACTTGTGACGATCACAACATCCCAGGGTCACACGGTCCGCTTTGCCGACCTTCTAACCCGCAAAGTCAACGAGGGGGGGGAAGCCAGGTCCACGTAACGAAGGCATGGCTCTCTTACCACCCGCTTAACGACGAGTCGAGAAAGGCCGATCAAACGAGGCAAAACTCACTTAACGCAGGTCTTGCTTAGCGACAGAAACGTTGGCTTCAATTGTCATCGTAAGTCGTAAGTCGAGGACTCATCCTAAGCCGAGCAGGGGGAAAAGACTCTTATCAATTAAAAAAACAAACAAACCAAGATGGTAGAAAGCTTGATATCCCCTCAAGTCCCAAAGATGCTTTTTTTTTTTCAGGAGGCAACTGGACTTTTTTGTTTTTTCTTGGAAGAGGTTTCGCTTCTCGTCCCAGAAGCTTCTTCAGGTTCTGACTAAATGGTGGGGAAGCGGAAGGATTTATACTCCTTTGCAGTCATCTGGTCGTTTGTATTCTTTTAGAGGATCGTGGAGGCCACTTGCGAGGTTTTATCTGTCTCCTCAAGAGTCTCCTGAGCTGTGCAAACGGGCGTGGAGCCTTCCTGGAACTGCTGAAAGGACCGTGCGGTAGACTGATCTGTACACAGAGCTGTACACTGGGGGAAACAAAACAACCCCTTCACAAACACATGGCACACCAGAGGAGAACAAACCCAGCGGGACCAAATTCGGCCGCCCGTCTGCCTTTAGAAGACCAAGGCCGCTCCTTCGAAGACAGCAGTGTCCCCATTCTGGACAGAGAGGACAGCTGGCTTGAACGAGGGGGGTCGAAGAGGCCATATCTCGGTCAAACTGAGCACCCCTCCCTCAACCGAGGGGGAGGGACACGACACCAACTATCTCCAGTCTACCACACGGTCCTTTCAGCAGTTCCAAGAAGGCTCCACGCCCGTTTGCACCGCTCAGGTGACCCTGAGGAGAGACAGATAAAACCTCCAAGTGGCCTCAACGATCCTCTCAAAGAATGCAAACGACCAGATGACTGCAAAGGAGCATAAATCCTGCCGTTCCCCACCGTCCAGTCAGAACCTGAAGAAGCTTCTGGGATGAGAAGCAAAACCTCTTCCAAGAAAAAACAAGGAAGTCCAGGTGCCTCCTGAGAAAAAAAAAGCACCTTTGGGATAACCATGACCTGGAACGACCTGCCTGTGGAACTCCGGACCGCCCCCGACCTTCGTTCGTTTCGCCGGGACCTAAAAACCTGGTTGTTTGATTTAGCTGGCCTGGACTGAGGGGTTTTAAATTTTAAATTAAATTTTAAATTTTGGGCTAACGTTATTTACGGTAATTCTATTTTAATTTTAACTGTATTTTAACTTTTGTACTGTTTTAACTGTTTTTAACTTTGCCCTGTAAACCGCCCTGAGTCCTTCGGGAATAGGGCGGTATAGAAATCTATAATAAATAAATAAATAAATAAATAAATAAATAAATAAATAAATAAATGGAGGGAATAGGGTGGTATAGAAATCTAATAAATAAATAAATAAATAAATAAATAAATAAATAAATAAATAAATAAATAAATAAATGGAGAATCTCCCTAGACCAGGGGTCTTCAAACTCGGCCCTTTTATGACTCATGGACTTCAACTCCCAGAATTCCTCAGCCAGCATGCCTGGCTGAGGAATTCTGGGAGTTGAAGTCCATGAGTCATAAAAGGGCCGAGTTTGAAGACCCATGCCCTAGACAAATCCCCTATTTCAGGGGGTCTCTGCTGCCAGTTAACTGCAGGGGGGTTTTGGGAAATTGTGCATTTAAACGGCTTTGGCCTGATCCCTGTTTGCAAATTCGTTCCGGGAGATTAAAAATCGGGGGCTGCTTTATCACCAGGAGGGAGGTGTCAGATCTGATCGTATTAGCTCAGATTATACAAGTAGTCCTCAACTTACAACAAGTTTGCTTAGTGACTGCCTGAAGTGACAACGGCGCGGAAAAATGTGACTTAGGACCGTTCTCCACAGTTGCGAGCTTTGCGGCACGCCCGGTGATCAGGCAGTCAAGATTCGGAGGCTCGGCAACTGGTTCGTACTTATGACGGTCGCTGTGTGTCCCAAGGTCACGGGATTCCTCTTTTGCGACCTTCTGACAAGCAAAGTCAAATGGGGAAGCGGGATTCATTTAACGAGCGGGTTACTAACTTCACAATTGCAGGGATTCAAATTTACAAGGTCGTCAAACGGGGCGAAGCTCACTTAAGGCACAAATGTCTCACTTCACAACAGAAATTTGGGGCTCCCGTGTGGCTGTAAGCTGAGGGCTACCTGTACAGTCCGCTTAGCGACCGTTCAAAGTTACAACGGCCCACTGGGGGGGAAGAAAAAGTCATTTATGACCACTTAGGACCGTTGCAGCATCCCCGTGCTCACGTGATTTACATTCGGATGCTTGACAACTGACCCACATTTATGATGGTTGCGTGGCTTGTAATCTATGGCCTACGGCTTAGCATGCTCTGCAAACTTCAGAAACTATAGTTTTAAGCAGTAAACCAGGGTTAAAGAAACTAGGGCTCAACTGGACATATAAGACACAGTTCATCTGTCTCGCCGAGCCCTAGTTTCTTTAACCCTGGTTTACTGCCTAAACCACGGGTCGGCAACCCGCGGCTCCGGAGCCACATGCAGCTCTTTGAGCCGTCTCCTGCGGCTCCCAGCCGCCCAGTGCGCGCGCACCTCTTCGAACGGGCAGTGGTGCGCGCACACCTCTCCAAATGGAGAGTGGCACCGCCCATTCCGAGAGGTGCGCGCGCACCTTTCCGAAGGGCAGAGGTGCACGCGCACCTCTCCAAGCCGCCGCCGTCCCATCCGGAGACCTGCCGCGTTCGTCAAACATTGACAAACACGGCAGCTGTGCAAACGGGATGGTGGCGGTTTGGAGAGTACGCGTGCACCTCTCCCAAGCCGCCGCCGTCCGGAGACCTGCCGACGTTTGGGGAGGTTTGGGGAGGTGCGCGCGCACCTACGATCGTTCAGAGAGGTGCGCGCGCACCTCTCGGAATGGGTAGCGGCCTTGCTTCTTTCGAAAGCTGCCGCGGCCCGTCTGCAAAGCTGCTGAAAGCGGCAGCTTTGCAGACGGGCCGTCGCCGTCGCGCAACCGGGAACCGGTTCCATGACACATAAAAAAAAGGCAACCGCGCGCGTCTGCGCATGCGCAAGAAAAACCCGTTTTGCGCATGCACAAAAACGTTTTTTGCGCATGCATGGACGCACGCACGCGGCTCCCACTTTTTTTATGTGTGATGGAACCGGTTCCCAGTGGCTCTTTTCCTTTTTCGGGTTGCCGACCCCTGGCCTAAACCATCATTTCTAAAGTTTGCAATCTCTCTCCTACTTCCTCCTTTTTCAGTGTTTGCTGTCACTGCACACATCAGAGAGCAAGAGAGTATAAAACAGACAAAGGCAAGTCTCCCTCAAGACAAATTTCAGTGCCCAGTGACTATTAACCCATCTGTGTAATTTTCTTGGCAACAATAGAAAAATGATTTAGCCATGCTCAGAGACCAGCTAATGTTACCCAGCCCTGTGCAATGAAGAAAATAACCCAGATAAAAGTGCTATTTTAGAATTTTAAACGCGACAAATACTGGGGATTTGAGCCCTCAGCTCAGAAATTAAAAAAATCCTCCCTCTTATTGTTCAAATAATTTAATATACCTGATTTTGGATAGTTATTATTGGTTTTTTTTTAACCGTGAACCGTAGGATGTCGGGAAATCTGCTCCCAGCTATAGTTTTTGTACATCAGTGCTTTTTTTTCTCTCCTTGTATTTGCTTGCTTATTCTTCTTTTCAAGATTCATAAATATATTTTGTAAAAAAAAAAGAGAGAGAGAAAGAACATCCAGGTTTAGCCACAGCGTTGTTCCATACAGCGAGATCTAAAGCTTCTTCCTTCTGTTGCGTGTTCAAGATGGACAGTGAATAATATTTATATGTTACTTATATTTATATGTCAGGGTGTAGGTCTACACCTATGTTGTATATAGTATGTTTTAAATGTGTGTTTATTTTCCTGGGCTCCAAGATCACTGCAGATGGGGACTGCAGCCAAGAAATTAAAAGACGCTTGCTCCTCGGGAGGAAAGCCATGGCAAATCTAGACGGCACACTAAAAAGCAGAGACATCACCCTGTCAACAAAAGTGCGTATAGTCAAGGCTATGGTCTTTCCAGTTGCAATGTATGGCAGTGAAAGTTGGACCATAAGAAAGGCTGAGCGCCAAAGAATTGAGGCCTTTGAACTATGGTGCTGGAGAAGACTCCTGCGAGTCACTTGGACTGCAAGGCGATCAAACCGGTCAGTCCTAGAGGAGATCAACCCTGACTGCTCTTTAGAAGGCCAGATCCTGAAGCTAAAACTCAAATACTTTGGCCACCTAATGAGAAGGAAGGACTCACTGGAGAAGAGCCTCATGCTGGGAAAGATTGAGGGCAATAGAAGAAGGGGACGACAGAGAATGAGGTGGCTGGATGGAGTCACTGAAGCCGTAGGCGTGAGCTTAAATGGACTCCAGAAGATGGTAGAGGACAGGAAGGCCTGGAGGAACGTTGTCCATAGGGTCGCAATGGGTCGGACACGACTTCCCAACTAACAACAACAAAATGTGTGTTATGCAGGTGTACACTTTGAGAGCAGGCAACTCAAATTTCATTTTTAAATTGTGCCGTTGTGCCCGCAGGGGAAAAAAAAAATGACAATAAAGGTTATCCAGTCTAATCTAATCTAAAAACAAAAGTAGGAAATGGGTTGTTTTTATAGCAAGGCAAAAGGGTCAGAGGCTAATAAACAAAAATGTCTAAGAAAATTTTATTCCTGCACCGTAACCGGAGGAGAATTTTTATGCAAAGTTGTCGTTTAGTGAGTTATCTCCGATTTAACTACCTTTTTCTCAAACGGCTGTTAAGCAAACCGCTGAGGTCGTTAAACGAATCCATCCAGCTTCCTCTATTCATTTTTCTTGTGGGAAGTCAGCTGGGAAGGCTGCAAATGGCGACCGAGTGACCCTGGGATGCTGCGACCGTCGGAAATACAGGCTGAATTCTGATCACATGACCAATGGTCGTAAGTCTGAGGACCGATCACAAGTCGCTTTTTTTCCTGTGCCCTTGTAACTAACAGTGACTAAATGAGTGGTTATGCGCTGAGAATGACCAATGTTTCTCAACCTGAGTAATTTTAAAATGTGTGGATTTCAACTCCCAGAATTCCCTAGCCAGCTTCACGCTGGCCGGGGAATTCTGGGAGTTGAAGTCCATGAGTCTTAAATTTGGGGTTTTCCCCCACCCACTTTGAATCTATCTACTTTTCTTAGCAATATTTTTTTTAGAAGTGGTTTACCCTTGCCTTCTTCTCAGGGCTACGAGGCAGAGACCCGCCGGGCCACCTTCATACCCAAGGTAGGATTAGAACTCACGGCTTTTCAATCAATAGACCAAAGTAACTCTCAACAATTCCCATATGGAGACTATCATCGCACACATACACACCCAACCTTGGCCCCAAAGCTGGATGGGTGTCGAAGGGAATTGAAAATGGAGAATAAAACCCCAAACCACCTTTAGCACCCACAATTCCAGGCGCAAGGAAGTTCCCTGGATATGTGGGTGCTCCAGTCAATAATAATAATAATAATAATAATAATAATAATAATAATAATAATAATAATAATAATATAAAAAATCTAGTTTGCCCCAAATATTTTGTCCTTCTCTAAACACTTTCAAGGGTCTCAGCATGTTTTTTGGATCGGGGGGGGGGACTAGAATAACAGATTAATAGAGTTGGAAGGGAGCTTCAAGATCATCTAGTCCAACCCCTTGCTGAGGCACAAAAGCCTTGGAGATTTTCCAATCCCCTGCTCTAGCTAGAGATCCTGTACCATTCCAGACAAATGGTTGTCCAATCTCTTCTTAAAAATTTCCAATGATGAAGGACCCACAACCTCTGGTGGCCAGTCGTTCCACTGGTTAACTGTTCTCGCTGTCAGAAAATTCCTCCTTACTTCCAGGTTGCTTCTCCCCTTGAGTGTTTTCCATCCTTGGCTTCTTGTCCCGCCCTCAGATGCTCTGGACCATAAGTGGACCCCCTCTTCTTTAGGCAGCCCCTCAAAGATTGGGAGACTGCTGCCATGTCAACCCCCTGGTCCTTCTCTTCATTAAACTAGACATACCCAATTTCAGCAACCGTTCATCGTACGATTTAGTCTCCAGATCCCTCATCATCTTTATTCCTCTTCTCTGCGCTCTTTCTAGGATCTCACCATCTTTTTCCCCCCTCTTTTTTGGTATGGTGTGGAGGATCAGGATAACAGACTAACAGAGTTGGAAGGGGACCTCGGAGGTCATCTAGTCCAACCCCCTGCTCAGGCAGAAAAACCCTATACCATTTCAGACAAAATGGCTGTCCCGTCTCTTCTTGGAAAAAACTTCCAGTGATGGAGCATTCACCACCTCTGGAGGCAGGTTGTTCCACTGATTAATTGTTCTAACTGTCAGGAAGTTTCTCCTTAGTTCTAGGTTGCTTCTCTCCTGGGTTAGTTTCCATCCATGGCTTCTTGTCTTCCCTTCTGGCGCTTTGGAGAATAGCTTGACTCCCTCTTCTTTGGGGCAGCCCCTGAGATACTGGAAGACTGCGATCATGTCACCCCTGGTCCTTCTTTTCAGAACTGGTGCGCAGTCTTCAAAATGTGGGCGCTCACCAACGTGATATGCCCCGTGGACAAAAGACAGATGTGCGGGGGCGGGGGAAAAAAAAATCTCTCTCCTTTCCTTAGAAAACTGGCTGCATTCGCAGAAGATTCAAGACGGGAGAAAGCAAAGTCTCGTTCACACAATGCATAATTTATGGCTTGTGGCCACCAGCTACCGAGATCAATTGCAGACTTAAATGGCTTGAAAAGGTAATGAAACAGAAAAACAGAAGCGGGGGGGTGGGGGGGTGGGGAAGGCAGGGGATCAGAAGCATCAGGTGGAGGCTTAAAAAAAAAATATCCTAATGAGGGTAACCTAGAGCCCTTTCCGTAAGCGAATGATCAGAAATGGACCGCTTCTCCGTAAATTTGCACAGTCCTGTTTTAAAGCCAGCTCAGTTCGCACCCGCCACCCTGTCTAACCAGAGAGAGAAGCAACCTGGAATTAAGGAGAGACTTCCTAATGGTGAGGACACTTAACAAGCGGGACAGCTTGCCACTGGAAATCGTGGGCGCTCCACCGCTGGAGGTTTTTAAGAAGAGACTAGACAGTCACTTCTCTGAGATGGTATAGGTCCTCCTGCTTTGAGCAGGGGGGCTGGACTAGAAGACCTCCAAGGTCCCTTCCAGCTTCTATTCTATTCTATTCTATTCTGTTCTGTTCTGTTCTGTTCTGTTCTAGAATAGAATAGAATAGAATAGAATAGAATAGAATAGAATAGAATAGAATAGAACAGAACTAGAATAGAATAGAACAGAACTAGAATAGAATAGAATAGAATAGAATAGAATAGAATAAAAATAAGGAATAGAATAGAATAGAATAGAATAGAATAGAATAGAATAGAATAGAATAGAATAGAATAGAATAGAATAGAATAGAATAATATTAGAATGGAACGGAACAGAACAGGAATTGGAATGGAATGGAATGGAATAGAATAGAACAGAATAGAATAGAATAATATTTGAATGGAACAGAATAGAATACGTAGAATAGAATAGAATAGAATAGAATAGAATAGAATAGAATAGAATAGAATAGAATAGAATAGAATAGAATGAAATGGAACGGAACGGAACAGAATAGAATAGAATATGGAATGGTATGGAATGGTATTTATTTATTTATTTGATTTGATTTGTATACCGCCCTTCTCCCGAAGGACTCAGGGCGGTGAACAGGGACATAACAGGGACAGGCATTTTAATTAATTTATATTTAGTATTTTTAATTTATTTTTTTTAAATTCTCTAATTTTAATTTATTGCACAGATGTTCTCAATTTTATTTCTATCTTGATTTCTGTACCTATTATATGTTTTGCTGTTAGCCGCCCTGAGTCCTTCGGGAGATAGGGCGGGATATAAATCCCATCAATAAATAAATAAATAAATAAATACCATAAATACCCAAAATAAAGAAATTAAAAACAAATTAAACCCTAGTACCCAAATGCAGAAAATAAATTACATTAAAACAATAATTAAAACAAAACCCATCAGACCAGGCCGGATTGCTCAAATAAATAGGTTTTTAGGTCACATCGGAAGGAGCGAAGGTCGGGAGCCATCCGGAGCTCAACCGGTAAACGGTTCCACAGGTCAGGCGCACCCACAGAGAAGGACCTCCCCCTGGGAGCCACCAGACGGCATTCTCCGAACGGCGGCACCCTGAGGAGGCCCTCTCTGTGGGAGCGCACTGGGCGGAGGGAAGTTGATGCCGGCGGCAGGTGCTCCCTAAGGTACTCCGGACCCATGCCATGTAAGGCTTTGTAGGTCATAACCAGTACCTTGAATCTCATGGTATGGTATGGTATGGTATGGTATGGTATGGTATGGTATGGTATGGTATGGTATGGAATGGAATGGAATAGAATAGAAAAGAATAGAATAGAATAGAATAGAATAGAATAGAATAGAATAGAATAGAATAGAATAGAATAGAATAGAATAGAATAGAATAGAATAGAATAGAATAGAATAGAATAATAGAATAGAATAGAATAGAATAGAATAGAATAGAATAGAATAGAATAGAATAGAAATAAGGAACAGAATAGAATAGAATAGAATAGAATAGAATAGAATAGAATAGAATAGAATAGAAAATACGGAATGGAATAGAATAGAATAGAATAGAATAGAATAGAATAGAATAGAATAGAATAGAATAGAATAGAATAGAATAGGATAGAATAGAATAGAATAGAATAGAATAGGATAGAATAGAATAGAATAGAATAGAATAATAGAATAGAATAGAATAGAATAGAATAGAATAGAATAGAATAGAATAGAATAGAATAGAATAGAATAGAATAGAATAGAATAGAAATAAGGAACAGAATAGAATAGAATAGAATAGAATAGAATAGAATAGAATAGAATAGAATAGAATAGAATAGAATAGAATAGAATAGAATAGAATAGAATAGAATAGAAATAAGGAACAGAATAGAATAGAATAGAATAGAATAGAATAGAATAGAATAGAATAGAATAGAATAGAACAGAAATAAGGAACAGAACAGAACAGAATAGAATAGAACAGAACAGAACAGAATAGAATAGAAATAAGGAACAGAACAGAACAGAAGAGAATAGAAGAGAACAGAACAGAACAGAATAGAATAGAATAGCGGAAGGGACCTTGGAGGTCTTCTAGTCCGACCCCCTGCTCAGGCAGGAAACCCTTGACCGGGGTGTCAAACTTGCCGGCAATGGGGTGGGCACGGTTTTGCTATGACACATCCGGCCCATGGGCCGGCAGTTTGACACCCCTGCCCTAGGCCATTTCAGACAAATGCTTGTCCTATTGTACCTGGCAGTAGCACCTGAACAATTCTTTGCATGGATAAAACCTGCTGAGATTTTCTTATAGGGCTCTGAGCTTTTGGCATTCCTGCAAAAATGGAACATTTCCTAGGGGTTCCCCTCCTTTTTAATAGCATTCCCCCCGCCCCTGGCCCCCGCTTTTTTTTACAAAATATATTTCTTAATCGTTGGAAGCAGAATGAACAAGCCAACGGAAGGAGACAAGGAACAAATGTTGAGACAGGGAAACAATATCTGTGGGCAGAACCGCTGAGACGGTACGGTTAGCGCTTCCTTGTTAAAAGAAATAAAAACGGTAATGACATAAATACGTAAAAATTACAATCATAATTACCTAACTGTAATGGTAAAGTCATAAGTTGAGGCCTACCTATACAGCTGGATATCTGCTGGAAGTCAGCGCAGGTCTACAAACCAAGCCATACACATTTCGGGCCACAACTAACCATTAGGCCAGTAAATCAGCCTGGAAGAACAAAATTTCCAAGCAGCTCTTCAAAGCCCCAGATCAAATGCATTGCCATGGACCCCTCTCGGCTACATTGGTGGAAAAACTTTAAAAATGATGCTTGCGGGCAGAGAGTTCTTGACATAATCAATAATGACATAATCAGTGGCAGCTAAGCCACGGAGGAACATTGACCTACTACTGTAAGGGCCACGTGAAAATTTTCACTTTGTTCGTTTTAACGTTCCATTGTTGCACGGGGTTCTTTTATGGGTTGTTCTCTAGCTTGGCCACTTTAAGATGGGTGGACGTCAACTCCCAGAATTCCCCGGCCAACATGGGAGGTAGCAACCTCAGCCACTTAAGAAGGATGGACTTCAACTCCCAGAATTCCCCGGCCAACAGGGGAGGTAGCAACCTCAGCCACTTAAGAAGGATGGACTTCAACTCCCAGAATTCCCCAGCCAACAGGGGAGGTAGCAACCTCAGCCACTTAAGAAGGGTGGACTTCAACTCCCAGAATTCCCCGGCCGACATGGGAGGTAGCAACCTCAGCCACTTAAGAAGGATGGACTTGAACTCCCAGAATTCCCCGGCCGACATGGGAGGTAGCAACCTCAGCCACTTAAAAAGGATGGACTTCAACTCCCAGAATTCCCCAGCCAACATGGGAGGTAGCAACCTCAGCCACTTAAGAAGGATGGACTTGAACTCCCAGAATTCCCCGGCCGACATGGGAGGTAGCAACCTCAGCCACTTAAAGAAGGATGGACTTCGACTCCCAGAATTCCCCAGCCAACATGGGAGGTAGCAACCTCAGCCGCTTAAGAAGGATGGACTTCAACTCCCAGAATTCCCCCGGCCAACATGGGAGGTAGCAACCTCAGCCACTTAAGAAGGATGGACTTCAACTCCCAGAATTCCCCGGCCAACATGGGAGGTAGCAACCTCAGCCACTTAAGAAGGATGGACTTCGACTCCCAGAATTCCCCAGCCAACATGGGAGGTAGCAACCTCAGCCACTTCAGAAGGATGGACTTTGCAACTTGAAGATGGGTGGACTTCAAGTCCCACAATTCCCCAGCCAGTCATGCTGGTTGGGGAATTCTGGGAGTTTGAAGTCCACACATCTCTAAGTAGCCTAACTTGAGAAACACTGGCTGGCAATCAAGCAAAAAGACTGCGTATCAATCAATGCCAATAAAAAACAGTGTAATAAGAGACCTATTAAAATAAAGATCTGCTTTGGTTACCCAACGGCTGAGGGACCCGTTTAAAATGCTTGGGATGGCAGCATCTGTGGCTGATGTTTGGAAGGATGCTACTATTATTGTTCTTACACAAAAGTTAAAATTTTCAAGAGAAAATGAAAATCCCAAAGGTTGTTTTTTTTTTTTGCCAAGAGGCGTTTAAGAGGAATTTTAATGGAAAGGGAACAAGAAGGCATAATAACATTTGGAAAATCCGGTGTGGATTTAAGTCAAGCAGGTGGGTTTTCGTTGTTGGTGTTTTTTTTAGAAGATTCTTAAGAAATACACAAGGAGGAGAGTTTATTAAATATTTGCTAATTTGGAGAAAGAGGAGGATGAAAGGAACCAGCGTGAATCCTGGGAAGTTTCGTGCAAGAATAAAGTTAGAATTGGCACACCGGAGGGGATAATGAGTAAAAACCTCAGGCGAGTGTCTAATTTTCTCTATCCTGGTGGAAGCTTTATGACTGATAGGAAAAAGCCTTGGGAAAATGTGATAGACAGGAAGATAAAAGTTGGAAGGGACCTTGGAGGTCATCTAGTCCAACCCCCTGCTTAGGCAGGAGACCCTAGACCATTTCAGACAAAATGGCTGTCCAGTCTCTTCTTAAAAACTTCCATTGTTGGAGCACCTGGTCAAAAGAATTGTCTGTTATGAAAAAGGAACATTTAAAGGATTAGGAAAGTTGGTTTACTCTCTTTGCAGCTACTAGAAGAAGGGAGGACTTCAACCCCCAGAATTCCCTGGCTGGCATGACTGGCTGGGGAATTCTGGGAGATGAAGTCCACCCGTCTTCCAGTTGCAAAGATAGGAAAACACAAGTCTAACGCTTTTCTGCAGACTTGATTCTCTGTACTTGACAGTCAGGCAGGGCAGAAGGAATGTGAAATTATGTTGAACACCGAGGCCATTAAGACGCGTATTTTGTAAAGGGCCCCCTCCCCACCCCAAAAAAGATTAAAATGAACGAGTGACATCTGAGTGAAAGTAGAAGATGTTGGAGGCACAATCGCTCAGAGGGAAGGAATCAAGATCGAATGACGAAGGAAGGAAGGAAGGAAGGAAGGAAGGAAGGAAGGAAGGAAGGAAGAAAGAAAAAGGAGGGAGGGGGAAGGAAAAGGAAGGAAGGAAGGAAGGAAGGAAGGAAGGAAGGAAGAGAAGGAAGGAAGGAAGGAAGGAAGGAAAGAAGGAAAAGGAGGGAGGGGAAGGAAGGAAGGAAGGAAGGAAGGAAGGAAGGAAGGAAGGAAGGAAAAGGAGGGAGGGGGAAGGAAAGAGGGAGAGGAAGGAAGGAAGGAAGGAAGGAAGGAAGGAAGAAGGGGAGAGAAGGAAGGGGGGAAAGAAGGAAGGAATAGGATAGAAGAAAGAAAAGGAAGGAAGGAAGGAAGGAGAGGGAAGGAAGGAGGGGAAGGAAAAGGAAAGAAAGAAAAAGGAGGAAGGAAGGAAGGAAAAGGAGGGAGAGGGGAGAAAGAGGGAAGAGGAAGGAAGGAAGGGAAACGGAGAGAAGGAAGGGGGGAAAGAAGAAAGGAAAAGGAAGGAAGGAGGGGAAGGGAAGGAGGGAACAGGAGGGAAGGAAGAAAAGAAAAGGAAAGGAAAGAAGGAAAAGGAGGGAGGGAAGAAAGGGAGGGTGGGAAGGGAAGGGAATTTTCCTCCCAATTGTGGTCGTAAGTTGAGGACCGCCTGCCCTATGGAGGAGGCTGTAGGTAGGTGGCCTCATGGCAGCTACCCGTTTATCCGCTTTAATTTTGCAATCTCCTCCGGGCGGCCCTGCCCGGAAGACGTGGCAAGATGGGGCAAGCAGGGCTATGCCGCTTCCTCTCCTCCACCCACACCCCAAAGGGTCCAGCCCCGCCCCTGCCAAGGGAAGTGCTTCCTTTGCGTGCTCTCGTGTGTGTGCGTGTGTGTGTGTGTGTTAGGCTAACACAAAAACAAGTAACAGAAAGTAACAGTAAAATAACAGAGCTGGAAGGGGCCTGGGAGGTCCTCTAGTCCAACCCCCTGCTCCAGCAGGAGTCCCTACTACACCATTCCAGACAAGCGGCTGTCCAGCCTCTTCTCGAAAGCCTCCAGGGATGGAGCACCCATCACTTCTGGTGGCCAGCTGTTCCACCGGTGAATTGTGCTCAATGTCAGGAAATTTCCCCCGTAATTCCAGGTCGCTTCTCTCTCGGGTCAGTTTCCTTCCCTTACTTCCTTGTCCTGCCTTCGGGCGCTTTGGAGAAGAGATTGACTCCCTCTTCTTTGGGGCAGCCCCTGAGATACTGGACCACTGCTATCATGATGTCCCCCCTCGTCCTTCTCTTCACGAAACTAGACATCCCCCATTTCTGCAACCTTTTAGCCTCCAGTCCCCTGATCCTCTTTGTTGCTCTTCTCTGCACTCTTTCTAGAGCAGGGGTCTTCAAACCCGGCCCTTTTTATGACACGTGGACTTCAACTCCCAGAATTCCCCAGCCGTCCTTGCTGGTTGGGGAATTCTGGGAGTTGAAGTCCCACCCCTTTTAAAGTGACTGAGGTTGCTAACCTCCATGCTGGGGCTGGGGGATTCTGGGAGTTGAAGTCCACCTGTTTTAACTGACTGAGGTTGCTAACCTCCATGTTGGCTGGGGAATTCCGGGAGTTGAAGTCCACCCTTTGAAAGTGGCTGAGGTTGCTACCTCCATGTTGGCCGGGGAATTCTGGGAGTTGAAGTCCATCCTTCTTAACCTCCATGCTGGGGCTGGGGAATTCTGGGAGTTGAAGTCCACCTAGTTTAACTGACTGAGGTTGCTAACTTCCATGTTGGCTGGGGAATTCTGGCAGTTGAAGTCCACCCCTTTTAAAATGGCTGAGGTTGCTAACCTCCATGCTGGGGCTGGGGAATTCTGGGAGTTGAAGTCCACCTATTTTAACTGACTGAGGTTGCTAACCTCCATGTTGGCTGGGGAATTCTGGGAGTTGAAGTCCACCCCTTTTAAAGTGGCTGAGGTTGCTAACCTCCATGCTGGGGCTGGGGAATTCTGGGAGATGAAGTCCACCCCTCTTCAAGGAGCCACAAGCTTGAGAAACGCCGATTTAGAACTTCTAAGGATTTTCTTCCCCCACCACCACCACCCACCACCCCGGCAATCTTTTATAAGATTAGAAACCGTGGCAGACGCCAATGAGCCAGCCCGGCTGGGAATTATGGATCCTGTTCTTCAGTACCAAGATGGAGCATCCTACCTCTGCCGTCTTGAATGCCTAAGCAGTGTAGGGCAATATATTTGTTCGCAGACATTTCTATTGACAAAAAAGGGTTTAATGAAACCCACGGAGCCAATCCCAGTGCCCACCATCATCCACTGCCAAACCAGGAAGGAACAAACCCTTATTTGAGAAAATCCAGGAACATCCTCAACATACCGGCCTGCCCCCAAGAGGGTCCTTAACCCTAACCGCAGCCACCACCACCCCCAATGCCCAGCCCCCCTTCTTCGGGGTCGTCGCCTGCAAGATCCGAGTTATTTCCACCACAGCCCTGAAGCCCCAAAGCTTCGAGGCCGAAACACGGTTTGTCCGAAACCTGGTTGGTTAGCCGCCGCCGATGGCACACCGTGTTATGTGAATGCAATTAACCTCCGGATGCCTAGTTGGGCTGTATGTCAGGGAGGGAAAATTAAGCACCCTGGACAGTGAAGAAAAAAAAGCTATATAAATTGGGAATTTATTCCTGGGGGGGGGGGGAAGCGCAGGGATTTATTATTATTTTTTTCCTACTGAAGAAGAGAGAGAGGAAGGCAAGAAGATTTGGGCACGGATCTATTTTATTTATTGGATGGATCTGCCACCCATCTTGTCGCCAACGATTCTTTTACGGTGATTAATCGTGGGGGGAGGGGGGAAGGAGGAAGGAATGGGGGGAGCAGAGCCAGAATCGTGCCCAGCCGGCTTCCCATTGAAGGAGCAGGGGGGGGTCTCTCGATGGGGGTGGGGGGAGGCCAAGAGGCATCATTTGTGAGAAAAAGCCCCCCCCCCTATGCAAACAGGCTGACCAGAACAAGAGAATGCCGAAATGGGGCTAGACCTCATGACTCTCAGGAATTCAAGACCGCGAAGGGGGGTGGGTGTTTGGGGATGGGGGGGCAGGGGAGGGGGCTGTATTCCTGCGATGGTCAAGGGGGTGAAGGGGCCCCGGGACTGACATGTGGGATGTGTGGGGTGTGTGTGGGAGGGGGAGAACCCCCAAACCAAAAGCGAAGGGGACCCCACTCAAGATAGAGGAAGTGAGACTTTAGGTGTGTGTGGGGGGGAAACAAGCCCTCTCCCTCCCCCGTGGGCAAAGAGGGTGGGGGGCTGGGATGGGGCAGGCAGTGGGGTGATGCATGGGGGGGGGGAAAGAAGGGGGGAGATTCAGACCGCGTGGGGGCAGAGGGGGGGCTCCCGGGACGGGTGGGGGGGAAAGGCAGGCAGGCCGTACCGGGGTGGTGGTGGGGGGGGAGAAGAAGAGGGGGAGTCATCCAGAGACCCTTCCCCACCACGGCAGCCTCATCTGAAGGGGGCTTCGGGCAGGAGGGAGGGAAGGAAGGAAGGAAGGAAGGAAGGAAGGAAGGAAGGAAGGAAGGAAGGAAGGAAGGAAGGAAGGAAGGAAGGAAGGAGATGGGAGGGAGGGAAGGAAGGAAGATAGGAAGGAAAGGAAGGAAGGAAGGAAGGAGTCGAGGAGAGACAGAGGGAGGGAGGGAGTAAGGAAAGAGAGATGGAGCGAGGGAGGGGGGAAGGAAGGAAGGAAGGAAGGAAGGAAGGACCAGCATCCCCCCCACCCACCACCCCGGTGGAGAAGGGAGGGAAGCGAAGGGGACGTGGCCGAGCAGAGGGGAAGGGTCTTTTCTTTGGGGTGGGGGGGTCTTCCATTGCACAGGCTGGTCCGGGGTGGGGGGTGGTCTTCCCGCACCTTGCTTGGGACCAGGGGAACGGGATGCTGCGGCTGAGGGGATGCCCTTCTCCCGTCCGTCCCCCCACCTTCCCTTTCCACCACCACCACCCCTTCCCCGCGGGGTGTGGGTGTGGGGGGGGGGGTCCCTACCTTGCAGCTCGCGGGCAACCTCCCACCCGGCGTGGGCCATCTCAGCTGCGGCAAGAGCCGGCACATGCCCGGCTGGGGCGGCGGTGGGAAGCACGGAGGCTGCGCATTCGCCTTCTCTCGGCCCCCCCACCCCACTCCTCCTCCTCCTTCCTCCTTCCTCCTCCTCCTCCTCGGGTGGATGCCAGCAGACGACCCCCCCCTCCTCCTCCTTCCTCCTCCTCCTCCTTCTTCTTCCTCCTCCTCCTCCTCCTTCTTCCTCCTCCTCCTCCTCCTTCTTCCTCCTCGGGTGGATGCGAGCAGACGACCCCCCTCTCCTCCTCCTCCTCCTTCTTCCTCCTCCTCCTTCTTCCTCCTCCTCCTCCTCCTTCTTCCTCCTCCTCCTCCTCCTTCTTCCTCCTCCTCCTCCTTCTTCCTCCTCCTCCTTCTTCTTCTCCTCCTCCTCCTTCTCCTTCTCCTCCTTCTTCTTCTTCTTCTCCTCCTCCTCCTCCTCCTCCTCCTTCTTCTTCTTCCTCCTCCTCCTCCTCCTCCTTCTTCCTCCTCGGGTGGATGCGAGCAGACGACCCCCCCTCTCCTCCTCCTCCCTAGCCCCTCCCGCCTCCCCCTCCTCCCCCACCCAGACCCCCACCCAACCACTCAAACCTCTCCTTTCCAGGGGGCTTCTCTTGAAACACCCACCCCCCACCCCATGAAGAGAGGGAGAGACGCCCCCCACACACACACACCTTGCGCACAGCTGATATCTCTACCCCCGCCCCCCCCCCGCTCCTGCTACCTACCTTCCTTGGGGAGGGGGTGTCAAGTCGTGGTTTGAACAGGGGCAGAGATTGCAAAGCCCCCCTTTTTGCCCCCTGCCCACCCCCCCACCCCCCAAGGAGACACGGGCTTTGATTTGGGGACCCGTTTTGTCCCCCAAGGGGAAGGGGTGCCCCGAGACACACCCCTCGGCTCACACACACACACACACACACACACACACACACACACACACCGCTCCTGCCACTTTCCTGGGGGGGGGAATCAAGTCGTAGTTTGACCAGGGGCAGAGATTGCAAAGGGGGGGGGGCGTCCTCCTTTCTCCCCTGACCCCCCCCCCCGCAAGAGACACAGGCTTAGATTTGGGGACCCCCCTCCCCAAAATTGGTTCCCGCACGCCTCCAACCCAGCCAGCTATGCTGGCTGGGGAATTCTGGGAGTTGAAGTCCACGCATCTTCAAGTTCCTAAGGTTGGGAAACGCTGGCTTAGAGGCGCAAGGGCCCTATTCCTCTCGCTCGTCTGAATCCCCCCCCCCAGAGACGAATTACAGCCCGAGCTGCCTTGGATTGCCTGGAAATCTCAGTTTGTGGGGTCCACAGGTGAGTTTCCCCAAGACCTGCGCGTTCAAACTAGCCAGCCCTGGTGGGCACCCTTGAACGGGTGCGGTGCAAATTCATCAGCCCGGAGATAAACCGAATTGCATTAAGCCGGAGCGTGCAACGTCGTTGCCCTTGATTTTTTTAACTTAATAATTTAATTTAATCAATAATAATAATAATAATAATAATAACAACAACAACAACAACAATGTAGACAAAAATGCCAAGTCCAGTCTGAACAGCTGGCTCACTGTGCAAATAATAATAATAATAATAATAATAATAATAATAATAATAACAACAACAACAACAACAACAATAACAACAATAACAACAATAATAACAATAATAATAATAATAATAATAATAATAATAATAATAATAATAATAATAATAATAGTAATAATAATAATAATGTAGACAAAAATGCCAAGTCCAGTCTGAACAGCTGGCTCACTGTGCTAATAATAATAATAATAATAGTAGTAGTAGTAGTAGTAGTAGCAGTAGTAGTAGTAATATGGTAGACAAAAAAAATGCCAAGTCCAATCTGAACAGCTGGCTCACTGTGCTAATAATAATAATAATAATAATAATAATAATAATAATAATAATAATAGTAGTAGTAGTAGTAGCAGCAGTAGCAGTAATATGGTAGAGAAAAAAAATGCCAAGTCCAGTCTGAACAGCTGGCTCACTGTGCAATGATTAATAATAGCAACAACAACAACAACAATAATAATATGGTAGACAAAAATGCCAAATCCAGTCTGAACAGCTGGCGCAATGTGCGATGATGATGATGATAATTTAATAATTTTTATTGTTAAAATTACTTGCGGATCAAAATGATCAAAATTGTCCTTTCTTGGGGATCTGAAGGGATCCCCAGCCTACGGAAGTGGCCCGCTTCGTAAAAGGGAACGCAAAGTCACACCACAAACTAACAATGACAGTTTTAACCAGGATCCGATGGCTCAACCACCAGCCTTGCAGCCAAGCCAGGGTTTCTCCATCTCAGCCATTTTAAGATTTTTTTATTTTTTTTGGGGGGGGTGGGGGGCCTTCAACTCCCAGAATTCCCCAGCCAGCTTTTGTAAACTTCAGGAAAGGTGAAGTTCACCACGTTTATTAGAGGATCAATCAAATTCTTATTAGAGGATCAATCGAATTCTTATTAGAGGATCAAACAAATTCGACATTTGTCATCAGCATGTAGTTTTAGGGGTCGACCCCAAAATTTCCAGTGCTAAGAGTTTTGCACGTTTTATGACCTTTCTTGACACAGTTATTAAGTGAATCACTGAAATAACAACAACAACAATAATAAAAAGATGGAAGGGGTCTTGGAGGTCATCTAATCCAACCCCCTGCTTAGGCAGGAAAGCCTACACCATTTCAGGCAAATGGCTGTCAAAGACAAAAGTCTTTAAGTTAGCAACACGGTTGATAAGTGAATCTGCCTTTCCCCCCCCCCCCCTAGGACTTTGCTTCTCCAAAAGTAACAAAAGGTGATCCCGTGTCTTAAGGACTCGGCAACCGTCATAAGTACGAGTCAGTTGGCAAGCGTCTGATTTTTAATCACGTGAGCACGGGGGATGCTGCCACGGTCATGAAAAAGGGTTCTAAGTCACTTTTCTACAGCGCCGTTGTAACTTTGAACAGTCACTAAGCGAACGGTCGTAAGTTGGAGGACTACCTGTAAAGAGGGAAAAAGAAAAAAAAAAAAAGAACCCAGGAGAACGGCAGATTGGGTGTTAGCCAAATATTGCTGGTCGTTGCTTTTTTTTGGTTAAATCCTTTTTTTTTTTTTTTGCCGGTTCTGCCAGACGCGGAACCGACTTTGGGCGATTTTGAAAAAGTTAAAAAGAGGCATTTTTTTTTTAAAAAAAAAAAAGCAGAAAAAAAGGAAGCAGTTTTGGAAAAAAAAAAAGGGTCCGCCACCACTTTCACAATTTTGCCTCTCAAAATTGTTCCCACGTCTTTAGTTGAAGACAAATTTTCCTCTTTTTTTTCTTTTATTAAAAATAAAATAAAACAAAGCAAAAGTCAGCCTCGAGAAAGGCTGCGGTGAACGTTAGAAAATTGGAGGTTAAAAAGACTTCCTAAACAATATAGGTTGTCCTCGCTTAGTGACCGTTCAAAGTTGCGACGGCGTTGGAAAAAAGTGACTTTGGGCCAAACTTTTCACACTTACGACCGTTGCAGCATTCCCCAGGGTCAGGTGATTTACATTCGAATGCTGGACAGCTGACTCACACTTACGACGGTGGCCGCGTCCCAAGGTCGAGGGATTTCCCCTTTGGCGACCTTCTGGCAAGCAAAGTCAATGGGGGGGGGGGAGGAAAGCGTGATTCACTTAACAACCAGGACAAGAAAAGTCATAAAAATGGGGTAAAACCCACTTCACAAAGTTCTCATTTAGCAACATAAAACTTTGGGCTCGACTGTGGTCGTAAGTTGTAGGATTACCTGTAATACGCTGGACAGCGTGACCCATGTTTATCGGACACCTGGAGATGAAAACATCGAACTAGCCGAGATGTTTTAATCTGGGTTGGTGTGCAGAGAGGGAAGGGGTGGGATGGATGACCTCACTGGGTCCCTTGCAGGATTCTAAAGTTCTATGACACACTTTTGGAGAAAGGGGAGGGCTGGCTGTCTCTCTCTTTTCACCCTCTCCTGGGTGTGTGTGTGTGTGTGTCTGTGTGTTAGAGGGTAACTAAAACCAGTACACAACCATTTTTAACCATATTAAAATTTTAATTGTAATTTTATGTTAATTGGGTTTTAATTGGAGTTTAACAGGGGGTGTTATTTTATTCAAGGACTAAATTTAATTAATTTTAATTGTCCTTAACTTCTGTAATTGTATGGTTGTTTTGTTATTTTAAATTCCTCGTGAACCGCCCTGAGTCCTACGGGAGAAGGGCGGTATATAAGTCCAATAAACATAAACGTATTGATTTTTTAAAAAAAAAAACGTTTTACATTATTAACCAAAACGGAGTTTGGCCAATTTTGGAGGAACTCTGGAAAAAAGACGGATTTTTTTTATTTATTTTTTTTATTTTATTTATTTATTTATTTTTATTTATTTATTTGTTGTTGTTTTTAAAAAAAAAAACTGGCTTCACGTAAAAGGCCCTAGGATGGAAGAGACTTAATCCACTTCTGAAACTGGATTTGCAAGCCGTTGTGGAAAGAAAAAAGGAAAAGAAAAAAAAAAAACCACTCTGCACATGCTCAGGGGATGGTGGCTTTCCTGGAAAACTCCAAAAGTCAGAAATGGAAAAGAAGAGCTAGGTACTAGGTGTGCTTCAAATGGGTGGAATAGAATAGCAATAAAGGATCTGTAAAAGGGAGTCTGGGTTGCTACTAGCTTTTTATCCCCTCCAATTTGTGTGGTTGTGTGTGTGTGTGTGTGTGTGTGTTGTGTACAGCACAGTACTTTCAATTTGCCTCGTTCTGGGCGCGACTTCCTGTTTTTCGGACTGACTCGGTTGCCTCTTTTCTTGCACAGCGACTTCTTTCCCATCTGTATTTCCGGGCTTCTGAAAAAGAGGCCGTTTTGTTTTTTGTTTTTTTAGCAGCTCCAGGAAACCAAACAGCAAATACAGTCAGTCCTCGACTTACGACCGCAATTGAACCCAACGTTTCCGTCGCTAAGGGAGACGGCCGTGAAGCGAGCGCCGCTCCATTTTACGATGGTTGTGAAGTGAATCGCAGCAGTTGTTAAACGGGTAACGCCGCCTTTAAGCGTCTGAGTTTGGATTACGTGTCCGTGGGGATGCTGCGACGGTCGTAAGTGCGAAAAAGGGTCAGAGGTCGCTTTTTTCGGTTACTCCGAATGGTAACTTGGAAGTAACTTTGAATGGTGGCTAAAGGAAGGATTGTAAGTTGACCTGTCACTTTGACATAAGTAAGTTGACATCGAGTGAGCTTGCGTAGGGCAGCAGTTGAAGAAACAATTCCAGAAACAATCATTGGGGTAAACCAGCATTCTCTGTTTTGAGAAATTCCTTCCTTCCTTCCTTCCTTCCTTCCGTCCTTCCTTTATCTCCCTTCCTCTATTATTCCTTCCTTCCTTCCTTCCGTCCTTCCTTCCTTCCTTCCTTAATTTCCTTTCTATTATTCCTTCCTTCCTTCCGTCCTTCATTTCCCTTCCTCTATTATTCCTTCCTTCCTTCCTTCCTTCTTTCCTTCCTTAATTTCCCTTCTATTATTCCTTCCTTCCTTCCGTCCTTCATTTCCCTTCCTCTATTATTCCTTCCTTCCTTCCTTCCTTCCTTCCTTCCGTCCTTCATTTCCCTTCGTCTATTATTCCTTCCTACCTTCCTTCCTTCCTTCCTGCTTTTCCTTCCTTCCATTTCTTTTAGCTCTTTTGATGTTCTTCCTTCTTTTTCTCCACTTTTCCTTCCTTCTTCCTTCCCTGTTTTTTCATTTATCACTTTTCTTCCTCTCTTTTATGTCCCTTTTTTCTTTCCTCCCTCCTTCCCTTTTCTTCCCCTCCTTTTCTTTTTATTCCGTACGTTCCGTCCCTCTCTTCCTTCACCCCCCCTCTCCATTTTTCTAACTTTCCGTCCTTCTATGTCCCCCCTTTCCATCCCTCCTTCCTTTTTTGCTTTCCTTCCTTCTTCTTTTATCACTTTCCTTCCTTCCTTTCCATTTTTTTTCTTTTTCCACTTTTCTTCCTTCTCTCTGCCGCATGTCACTTTTTTCTTTCCTCCCTCCCTCCCTCCCTTTTCCTTTTTTCCTTCCTTTTTTCTGTTCATTCCATTTTTCACTTCCTCCCTCCCTCTCTCCCTCCCTCCTTTTCCTTCCTTCTCTCCCTTCTTCCTTTTCCTTCCTTCCTTCCCTCCTTTTCCTTCCTTCTTCCTTTTCCTTCCTCTCCTTCCTTCCTTTTCCCTTTCTTTTTTCCCTTTTTCCTTCCCTTCCTCCTCTCCTTCTTCCCTCCCTCCTTCCCTCATCCTTTCCTCCCTCCCTCCTTTTCCTTCCTTCTTCCTCTCCTTCCTTCCTTTTCCCTTTTTTTTTCCCTTCCTCCCTCTTCCCTTCCTCCTCTCCTTCTTCCCTCCCTCCCTCCCTCCTTTTCCTTCCTTTTCCCTTTCTTTTTTCCCTTTTTCCTTCCCTTCCTCCTTCTTCCCTTCCTCCTCTCCTCCTTCCCTCCTCCTTTCCTCCCTCCCTCCTTTTCCTTCCTTCTTCCTTTTCCTTCCTTTTCCCTTTCTTTTTTCCCCTTTTCCTTCCCTTCCTCCTCTCCTCCTTCCCTCCTCCTTTCCTCCCTCCCTCCTTTTCCTTCCTTCTTCCTTTTCCCTTTCTTTTTTCCCCTTTTCCTTCCCTTCCTCCTTCTTCCCTTCCTCCTCTCCTCCTTCCCTACTCCTTTCCTCCCTCCCTCCTTTTCCTTCCTTCTTCCTTTTCCTTTTTCCTTCCCTCCCTCCCTCTTCCCTTCCTCCTCTCCTTCTTCCCTCCCTCCTTCCCTCATCCTTTCCTCCCTCCCTTCGCTCCCTCATGATCATCCCTCCATTTCCCTTCCTTCCTCTTTTTCCCCTTCTTTCGAGCAGGAACTCCTTCAGGGAAGCGACGGGCAACCTCCTCGCCGGGACTCACCCGCCCTCTCCCCCTCCCCCTCCCCCTCCCCCTCCCTCCCAGGGCCCCGGCGAGATCGCGCGCGCAACTCTCGCGGTGCTGAGCCCCTCCTCCGGCAGGCTGGCAGTCCTCGCCTGGCCCAGCAGAGGGCGCCCGCTCCCCCTCCTCCCCCGCCCTCCCAGGCCCGGAGTGGCGCCCCGCCAGGTTGCCAAGGGGGCGGTCGGTCGGCGCGCGGCAAGCGGAGCTGCGCGGGATCCAAAGGAGGCCGACCTACCATGCAAAGAGGGCTGCTCTACGCCCGTCCGGCTTGGAGTCGCTTTATGAGGATGAGCAGCAGCAGCAGCAGCGCGGCGGCCGGCCGCTCCCTGGCCGAGAAAGTGGCCCTGGTGACGGCCTCCACCGACGGGTAAGGCTTCGCACCGCTGGGGACTGCAACTCCCAGAATGCACCGGGGTTTGGCTGCCGGGTGGTGTCGCCTGCGACCCTTCTAGGGAGGGGATGCTGGGAGTTGTAGTTTCCCCCCCTCCCAGATCTGGAGGAGGCGGGTTGGGGGGGGAAGACAATAGAAGAGATGGCCAGCTTGGAAAGAGCTACTCCTGGAGGGGGAGGGGGAGGGGGAGGAAGCACTTTGCACTCCCCCAGAGGCACTGGAGAGTGCAAAAGTTGGGTTGAAACTTAACATGAAGAAAACCAAGGTCGTGGCATCCGGCCCTCTCAATTCCTGGCAAATAGATGGGGAAGAAATGGAGGTAGTGACAGATTTTATTTTCCTGGGCTCCACGATCACCGCAGACGGGGACTGCAGCCAAGAAATTGAAAGACACTTGCTCCTGGGGAGGAAAGCCACGGCAAATCTAGACAGCACACTAAAAAGCAGAGACGTCTCCCTGCCAACAAAAGTGCGTATAGTCAAGGCTATGGTCTTCCCAGTTGCAATGTATGGCAGTGAAAGCTGGACCGTGAGAAAGGCTGAGCGCCAAAGAATTGAGGCCTTTGAACTATGGTGCTGGAGAAGACTCCTGCGAGTCCCTTTGACTGCAAGGTGATCAAACCGGTCAGTCCTAGAGGAGATCAACCCTGACTGCTCTTTAGAAGGCCAGATCCTGAAGCTGAAACTCAAATACTTTGGCCACCTAATGAGAAGGAAGGACTCACTGGAGAAGAGCCTCATGCTGGGAAAGGTTGAGGGCAAGAGAAGAAGGGGACGACAGAGAAGGAGGTGGCTGGATGGAGTCACTGAAGCAGGAGGCGTGAGCCTAAACGGACTCCAGAAGATGGTAGAGGACAGGAAGGCCTGGAGGAACGTTGTCCAAAGGGGTCGCGATGGGTCGGACACGACTTTGCAGCTAACAACAACAGAGGCACTCTTGCGCACCCAGCCTAGCGTTCGCATTCCCAGTCCTTGCTCGAGAAAGGTTCTGTAAGTGGAACAAAAAGAAATCCGTTTTTTAGCCTAACTACCTGTTGCTCTCTCGCTTTTGCAATCAGCGTTTGCGTCAGGGGCGAATTTCACGGGCAAGCGTGGGAACCGTGTACACAGATGGGAATTCCTGGAGGAGGGAATAAGGGGGAGTGTACAGGAATGATGGGTGCCTTCCTGAGGATGTGGAATGGCTCTGTTGTCCGATTTTGATTGGCTAACAAACTTCGGAAAGCAATGCTGGCAACTTTCTAAGGCGGGTCTTCAGAGTTGGGCCTTGGATGACTGGTGGACTTCAACTCCCAGAATTCCTCCAGCCAGGCACGCTGGCTGAGGAATCCTGGGAGTTGAAGTCCACCAGTCATCCAAGGGCCAACTCTGAAGACCCCCTTGTTCTAAGGGGTGGCACTTCTCCGCCGGCCTGTTTTACTTGGTCAATTAAAGCACTTTTTCCTCAAGAAGCCTCCGCTTGATTAGACTTTTAATGGCATCTCCAATTTAAGCAAGGGCCTGGGACCCTACATTTCAAATTAACCCTTTAAAAAGAGACAAGGAGGCAATTCTTGCAGTTCTGCTGAAAATATGACTGTGTCTGTGTGTTCCCTCCTTCTCCTTCCTTCTTTCCTTCCCTGTTCCTTCCTTATCCTTCCTTCTCTCCCTCCCTCCCACCTTCCTTCCTTCCTTCCTTCCTTCCTTCCTTCCTTCCTTCCTTCCTTCCTTCCTTCCTTCCTCTCCCTCTTGCCCTCCATCTCTTCTCTTCCTTCCTATCTTCCTTCCTTCCCTCCCTTCCTTCCTTCCTTCCTTCCTCTCCCTCTTGCCCTCCATCTCTTCTCTTCCTTTCTTCCTTCCTTCCTTCCTTCCTTCCTTCCTTCCTTCCTTCCTTCCTTCCTCTCCCTCTTGCCCTCCATCTCTTCTCTTCCTTTCTTCCTTCCTTCCTTCCTTCCTTCCTTCCTTCCTTCCTTCCTTCCTCTCCCTCTTGCCCTCCATCTCTTCCTTCCTTCCTTCCTTTCTTTCTCCCTTCCCTCTTTTCTTTGACCGTTGAAAGGGATCGACCCAGTTTGCTCCTTTTAAATAAATTATTTTGGCATCCTTTGCAGACCAGCCGAGGTACACACAGGACTTTGGAGGAGGAAAACATTCAAACATTGAGGATTAATAGTTGATGTTTTAACCGAAAGAAGCCTTTGGACCTTGGCACAATCTTCTCTGATTGATTGGGCTATAAAATCTAAATTCAGAATAAGATTTCTTTTGGAGAAAACATGGATGGATTATAGTCTTAGCTCTATTAACTTTCATGATAGTTTAGTGTTTCTCAACCGTGGCAATTTTAAGAACTGTGGTCTTAAATTCCCTTTTCTTTCTTTCTTTCTTTCTTTCTTTCTTTCTTTCTTTCTTTCTTTCTTTTTCATTCTTTCTTTCTCTCTCTCTCTCTCTCTTTCTTTCTTCTCTTCCTTCCTTTTCCTTTGTTCCCTTTCCTTCTTTCCTTTCCTCCTTTTCTCTTTCTTTCTTTCTTTTTCTTTCTTTCCCTCCCTCCCTCCCTCCCCCCCTTCCTTCTCTTCTTTCCTTTCCTCCTTTTCCTTCCTTCCTTTCTTTCTTTCTTTCTTTCTTTCTTTCTTTCTTTCTTTCTTTCTTTCTCTCTCTCTCTCTCTCTCTCCCTCTCTTTCTTTCTTCTCTTCCTTCCTTTTCCTTTGTTCCCTTTCCTTCTTTCCTTTCCTCCTTTTCTCTTTCTTTCTTTCTTTCTTTTTCTTTCTTTCCCTCCCTCCCTCCCTCCCTTCCTTCTCTTCTTTCCTTTCCTCTTCTTTCTTTCTTTCTTTCTTTCTTTCTTTCTTTCTTTCTTTCTTTCTTTCTTTCTTTCTTTCTTTCTCCCACCTTTATTATTTTATAAGTAACTCAGTAATGAGTTTTTTTCCAGTTTCTTCCTGGAAGCATGGATCAAAGATGCAATTACCTGCAACTTAATGAATTTCTATTTTTGTATGCACCTGTTTTGTGACCTAATTAAATTGAATTAGTATTATATTTACATGATGGCAGAACAAAACATTCCTTTTTCACGCTCCTTCAGCCAAGCCTTCAGACCTTGCAGTCCTTTTTTCCTTTCTAGCCTCCCATATTTTTTGAGTAAATTCCACTTCAGGCTACGTTTCTGAAATGCCTTAAAAACCACATCATTTCACCATGTTGTAGTTTTCGATGCTAGCCAGCCAGGTGTGGAAGTTGTCGATCTGGCTGATCTGGATTGGAGAAAGCTCTTCTCAGGGATGTAATTTCAGACCTGAATCACTGAAATGAAGGTCTATGCCGTATACAGATAATCCTCACTTAATGACTGCCGTTACTTCAAGCAGTCGTTAAGTGAGGACCAGCTGAAGGTATATACCTTCAGTATATCCCTGAGGCAGACTCAGAAAAAGTTACTTGCGACTCCTCAAAGTTACAACGGCTACACACACACACACACACACACACACACAATAGTCACCCAATCGCATTTCGGACTCACATTTACGACCACCCGCAGCATCCCATGGTCACGTGACCCACAATTTGCTCCTGTTTTTGGCCCTTTTCTGACAGAAAAAAATGGCAAAAGCAAAAAAAAGCCTCCCATATGATAGGCTGGATTCACTCAACGGCCATGCGGTACACACAATGACTTACAGACCGTTGTAAAAAAAAAAAACAGTTGTCAAAATCGAAACAGGTCCTCTGGTGACTCGCTTAATGACCGCAATGACTTATGAGGAAAATTCCGGTCTCAATGGTTATATGTTGAGGACTAGCTGCATGGTGTGGCTTTGTTAAGTCTCAGTTTCTAATTGTTTGTCTGATTGTAAAAAATATATATATGGCAAAACAGAAACTTGTTTTTCAGCTCTATGAGGCAATTTTGCCTGTCCTCAAAAATTACTGAAATTTGGACTGGTTCAGAAAGGAGCCAGAGTCGCGTTTGAGGGTTTTTTAAAAAAAATACTGATATATCTTCCAATTTTAGACATTTTTCTAGTGTTTTCACATGTTTTCTAACTTGGAACACCAGGTGGCCCTTGACTTACAACTGTTCGTTTAGTAACCGTTCAGAGTTACAACGGCACTAAAGAAGTAACGTACGATAGGTTTTTGCACTTAACGACCGTTGCGACATCTCTCTGGTCACGTGATCGAAATTTGGACACTTGGTGACTGACTCATATTTATTTAATTTAATTTAATTTAATAATATTTCTATACCGCCCTTCTCCCTGAGGACTCAGGGCGGTTCACAGGGCAAGAGTAAAATACAAAATACAAATATTAAAAGGAAATTAAATAATTGCCCAATTTTAAAACAATTGATATACAATTATAAAACCCCAAAGATAAAATTAAGAATACAAAAATAAAAAACCCCCACCAATCCCCATCAGGCTAGGCCGGCTTGTACAAACAAAAACGTCTTGAGATCGCGACGAAAGGAGCGAAGATCGGGCGCCATCCGGAGCTCTATGACCGTTGCGGTGTCCCTTAGTCATGCGATCGCCTTTTGCAACCTTCCGACAAGCAAAGTCAGACTCACTTAACAACCGTGTCACTAACTGAACCATTGCAGTGATTCGCTTAAGAACCGTGGCAAGACATGTCGTCAAAGGGGAGAAAATCTCACTTCACGACCGTCTTGCCTAGCAACGGAAATGTTAGGCTCAGTTGCGGTCGTAAGTCGAGGACAACCTATCTCCTTTTCCATTCGCGTAGCCAAGCCAGATTCACTTAAATCCGTTAATCCACTGGAGCGATTCTCTTTAACAGCCGCGGCTAGATAGGTTGCAAAATGAGGCAAAACTCACTTTGCAACCCGTCTTGCTTAGCAGAGAGTCCTGAAGAATTACACGATTAAGACTCGCATTGCCAAATAAATCCCATTATTGCGTTTTCTCTCCTGGCAGAATCGGCCTCGCCATCGCACGCCGGCTGGCCCAGGACGGGGCTCATGTGATGGTGAGTAGCCGCAAGCAGGCCAACGTGGACCGGACAGTGGCCGAATTGCAAGCCGAGAATCTCAGCGTGTCAGGCTTGGTGTGCCACGTGGGGAAGGCTGAAGACCGGCAACGCCTAGTGGATACGGTAAGAGTGCCCCCCCCTCCGTGGCGCATCTTGCCCCATTGGGTCATGACACACATAGGAGACGAGAGGAGAGAATAAGAAATAAGAATAGAAATAGAAATAGAAATAATACACATAGAAATAGAAACAGAAATAGAATAGAAATAAGAATTTTTGTTGTTGTTAGCTGCGAAGTCGTGTCCGACCCATCGCGACCCCATGGACAACGTTCCTCCAGGCCTTCCTGTCCTCTACCATCTGGAGTCCATTTAAGCTCACGCCTCCTGCTTCAGGGACTCCATCCAGCCACCTCCTTCTCTGTCGTCCCCTTCTTCTCTTGCCCTCAACCTTTCCCAGCATTAGGCTCTTCTCCAGTGAGTCCTTCTTTCTCATTAGGTGGCCAAAGTACTTGAGTTTTAGCTTCAGGATCTGGCCTTCTAAAGAGCAGTCAGGGTTGATCTCCTCTAGGACGGACCGGTTTGATCACCTTGCAGTCCAAGGGACTCGCAGGAGTCTTCTCTTAGTTCAAAGGCCTCCATTCTTTGGCGCTCAGCCTTTCTTATGGTCCAACCTTCACAGCCATAGAAATAAGAATAGAATTAGAAATTAGAAATTAGAATAGAATAGAAGAATAGAATAGAATAGAAGATATAGAATAGAAAATAGGGAATAGAATAGAATAGAATAGAATAGAATAGAATAGAAGAATAGAATAGAATAGAATAGAATAGAATAGAATAGAATAGAATAGAATAGAATAGAATAATAGAATAGAAAAGAATAATAGAATAGAATAGAATAATAGAATAGAATAGAATAGAATAGAATAATAGAATAGAATAGAATAGAATAGAAGAATAGAATAGAATAGAATAGAATAATAGAATAGAATAGAATAGAATAATAGAATAGAATAGAATAATAGAATAGAATAGAATAGAATAGAATAGAAGAATAGAATAGAATAGAATAGAAGAATAGAATAGAATAGAATAGAATAGAATAGAATAGAATAGAATAGAATAGAATAGAAGAATAGAATAGAATAGAATAATAGAATAGAATAGAATAGAATAGAAGAATAGAATAGAATAGAATAGAAGAATAGAATAGAATAGAATAATAGAATAGAATAATTGAATAGAATAGAATAGAATAGAATATAGAATAGAATAGAATAGAATAGAATAGAATAATAGAATAGAATATAGAATAGAATAGAATAGAATAGAATAGAATAGAATAGAATAATAGAATAGAATAGAAGAATAGAATAGAATAGAATAGAATAGAATAGAATAGAATAGAAGAATAGAATAGAATAGAATAGAATAGAATAGAATAGAATAATAGAATAGAATAGAATAGAATAATAGAATAGAATAGAAGAATAGAATAGAATAGAATAGAATAATAGAATAGAATAGAAGAATAGAATAGAATAGAATAGAATAGAATAGAATAGAATAGAAGAATAGAATAGAATAGAATAGAATAATAGAATAGAATAGAATAGAATAATAGAATAGAATAGAAGAATAGAATAGAATAGAATAGAATAGAATAGAATAATAGAATAGAATAGAATAATTGAATAGAGTAGAATAGAATAGAATAATAGAATAGAATATAGAATAGAATAGAATAGAATAGAATAGAATCTGACTAAAAGGAATAGAATACTGAATAAAGAGATAAAAAGAATGGGATGGGATAGAATAGAATAGAATTAGAGAATAAACTGATTAAAAGGAATGGAATAGAATGGAATACAGAATAAAGAGAATAAAAAGAATAGAATAGTTTTTAAAATGATGGTGTTTAATTCCCAGCTCTTCTTCTTAGGCCGTTGAGCGCTACGGGGGAATTGATATTTTGGTGAGCAATGCCGCTGTGAACCCGTTCTTCGGAAATATCCTGGACGCCTCCGAGGAAGTCTGGGACAAGGTGAGAGCTTGCAGAAGGCGACCGGAGGAGAAAAAAAGATGGGTTTTGTAGTCCGAAGGGGGCACCCTGGCAGAAGCTTAATGTGCCCCCCCCCCACTTGTTGGAAGAATCGTCACAGCCGATCCAATGGGAAGGCCAAACGTCCCCAAGAGGCTGGAGATATGGACTGGGAAAAACAGTTGGGTACAAAACAAAAAACCCGCTTGCTTTTTCCGCTTTGTAAGCAGTCCTCGTTTAGCGACCATTTGGACTGATTCCCCCTGCCCCCAGAAAACGAGTTACAATCTGGTTCCAGAATTCTGACAACAGCACAAACACACACACAGAGAGAGAGAGAGAGCAGAAATGCACACATATATACAAACACAACAGATTTCCGGCACTTGGCAAGCCGTTCCCCTTTAAGGCTGGTTGCCATGTTGCTCGAAACTCATGACAGTGATTGATGACATTTTTTAATTTTATTTTTTGCCAGTTTCCAGGCTTTTCGGTAAGTTTCTGGCAAAAAAAAGGGAAAAAAAATAAAACCGCTCAGCAGAATACGTTGACTCGCTTTACGACCGCTGTGCTGGCTTTTACGACTCCCGTGTTCGCTTTATGTGCTTTGGTTTATGACCGGGGTGATCGCTTTTCAATGGCCACAGGAGAGAAAAAGGTGGTAAAATCAGGTCAGCAAAACCACCTGGGTGTCTTGTCTTAGCGGCTGTAATGACATATGACAGAAATTCAAGGTTGACTCAGCCTTCCATCCTTCCCAGGTAGGTAAAATGAGGATCCAGATTGTTGGGGGCAATAAGCTGACTTTGTAATAATGCCGCTTGGGGGGTGTATGAAAGCCCTAATAAGCAAGCATATACATAGAATGAAGGCTATTGCTAAGCACATTGGTTTGTGCTTAAATTGTAAGCCGCCCTGAGTCTTCGGAGAAGGGCGGGATATAAATGGGATTAAAATAAAAATAAAAATAAATAAATTCCTGCATGTACTGGTGTTTCTCAAAAATAAGACCGGATCTTTTTTTTTTTTGCCTCCGAAAGAGGCACCAGGTCTTATTTTCAGGATAGGCCTTACCTCACCTCCGGCACTGACAGCCCTACCCAGCCGGTCCACTTCTTCTGGGGCCGAAGTTCTGCAGCTGCATTCGGTCCTGCGTTTTGCAGTCAGGCCTTTCCGGAAGGCCTAAGCAGCCGAGTACCGAGCTATGGATTCAATCCATAGCTTGGTGCTCGGCTGCTGAGATCTTGTAGAACTGAGCTACGGATTGAACCCATAGCTCGGTTCTCAGCTGCAGAGGCCTTCAGGAAAGTCCCATGACTGAGAAATGCAGGCCTGGCTGCAGAAGAGGCCTCAGAAGGAGAAGTGGGCTGGCGAGGAGAGGTCTGACCGCCAGGTAAGTGGGTGCAGGGCAGGTGGGGCAGATCCACAGATATCCATCCCCGCCCTAGCTTGATTTCTAGGTGTGTGTCTCACCCCAAAACTAGGGCCTATTTTGGGGGTAGGGCTTATATTAGGCCCACCCCCCAAAATCAAGTTAGGGCTTATTGTTGGTGTAGGCCAGGGGTCTTCAAACGTGGCCCTTTTATGACTTGTGGACTTCAACTCCCAGAATTCCTCACCCAGCATGCCTGGCTGAGGAATTCTGGGAGTTGCAGTCCACAAGCAGGGGTCTTCAAACTTGGCCCTTTTATGACTTGTGGACTTCAACTCCCAGAATTCCTCACCCAGCATGCCTGGCTGAGGAATTCTGGGAGTTGAAGTCCACAAGTCATAAAAGGGGCCAAGTTTGAAGACCCCCCTGGTGTAGGCCTTACTTACAGCGAAACACCGGTATTACGGTTGTAAGTCCTACGTGTATTTTTTTTTCTTCAGATATTCAATATCAACGTAAAGGCAACAGCATTGCTGGCCCGTCTGGTGGTTCCTCACATGGAGAAGAGGGGGTGAGTATTCCGTGACAGCATTAATGTTCTGGGGGGTCTTTTTCCCTCTTAATTTGTATACAGCCGGTCCCCGTTCATTTGACGTTACGACGGCGCTGAAAAAAGGGACCTGTGACCGTTTTTCACACTGACGAGCCTTGCAGCATCCTTCCCCACCCCCCATGGTCACGGGATCAAAATTCAGGCACTTACCGACTCACGTTTGTGACCGTTGCCATGTCCCTTTTGCGTCCTTTTGCCGAGCAAAGTCAGTAGGAAAAATCTGGTTGTGAACCAGATTTGCTTAACAACCTGACTTAAGAGCTGCAAGCGCATCGCTTAATTGTGGCAAGAAAGGTCGAAAAAAGGGGCCACAACTCGCTTAACTGTCTCACTTAGCAATGGAAGGTTTGCACTCAATTGTCGTAAGTCGAGGACTTCCTGCACAGTTCTGTCTTTCAGTTTAAAGCCAGGAGGGGGGGGGAATTCACTCAATGCAAACATGTAGTTTGCCTATATTCTGGTTTCGTTTGGGCTGGAAAATATTGGTTTTTTTTTCCTCTTTCTTTTTTCTCTTTGTCCATTTTCTGATCAGCTTTGACTACCTCTACTGGTGTTTCTTTTCTTTCTCGTGACAACCATTTCAAGTTTCTAGTCCTCTGTGAATTTCGCCAGCCCTTTGAAAGTTGCTCTGTCTTAAGCCCTCTTCTGTTCTCTGAAGTTGCTAAAAAGAAAAATTAAGACCCTAATTCTGATAAATCCCTGGCCTTTACGAAGGAGGGGAGGGTCCTTTTTGAAAAGAGGTAGATTTCGCACTCGAGCCTGCATGCATGAGAAGCTCAACAAATTCTCAGTCGCCCTGGCCTCAGGATCTCCAAAAAAAAAAAAAAATGAAAGCTATTTCCTTGCTTCAGAATATTTATTTCATTTCACATTTAGGTTCTTAAAAGCTTCTTTTCAGTAGATTAGGGAGATATTCCAGAATCCTAATTATTGTTCACAACAGCCCTGTGAGGTAGGTTGGAAGAGGAATGGTGGTGATTGATGTTCCAGGTGAATAAAGGAATACGAGAGGGGAATTAAAAAGGGGAAAAAAAATAATGTTTCTGCATCTCTCGATTCCTTGCTTTGTTCCAGAAGCGGATCCATCGTGATCGTGTCATCCGTTGCTGGATATGCACCGTTTCCAGTGAGTTGAGCACATCCTTTTTTACCTATTTCGCGTCTCTCCGGCGGTCTCTGAAGATGGCATAAAGCAGGGATAGACAACCTTTTGGCTCTTTCATGACTCGTGGACTTCAACTCCCAGAATTCCCGAGCCAGCCACGCTGAGGAGAAATGGAGAGGTTTCCAAGCTGAGCCATGCTGGCTCGGGAATTCTGGGAGTTGAGGTCCACGAGTCATAAAAGAGCCAAGGTTGCCTACCCCTGGCCTAGGCCTAGGCCACTTTATAACTGGTGGACTTCAACTCCCAGAATTCCCGAGCCAGCCACGCTGAGGAGAAATGGAGAGGTTTCCAAGCTGAGCCATGCTGGCTCGGGAATTCTGGGAGTTGAGGTCCACGAGTCATAAAAGAGCCAAGGTTGCCTACCCCTGGCCTAGGCCTAGGCCACTTTATAACTGGTGGACTTCAACTCCCAGAATTCCTGAGCCAGCCACGCTGAGGAGAAATGGAGAGGTTTCCAAGCTGAGCCATGGCTGGCTCGGGAATTCTGGGAGTTGAGGTCCACGAGCTGTAAAAGAGCCAAGGTTGCCTACCCCTGGCATAAAGGAATTAGGCTTCTGAATGGGAGCCAGCCTCTTTTACACAGCAGCGAAAAAGGCAAATGCAATTGCCTGGCCTCATCAACAGAAGTTGATTCTCCAAATTAGGAGAAATAAATGATTCCCTTTTTTTTCTGTCCTCCCAGTTTCAGGAGAAAGATTCAGAGAGATGAGATTAGGGAAGAGTAAATAACTGGGATGACTCTTTTAAATAGGATGGATGGACGATAGATAGATATAGACAGATTTGATAGATCAATGGATGGATAGATATAAATAAGATTGATAGATACATACAGATACATAGATACATGTATAAGATGGATATATAAGAGAGATAGACACAGATAAACATGGATGGATGATAAAGATGGGCAGATAGAAACTGATGATAGATTGACAGACACAGAAATATATTTATTTATTTTATTTTATTTTATTACATTTATATACCGCCCTTTCCCGAAGGACTGATAATAGGTGACGGATGGATGAATGGATAGATAATAAATAGAGAAGATAGATATAAATAGAGATGATAGACACAACAGATAGACGACAGACAGATAAACAGGGATGGATGGATGATAAAGATGGATGGATAGATTGACAGACACAGGTAAGATATAATAGTTGGCTGACGGATGGATGAATAGATAGATGATAGTTACAGGAGAGAGATATAAATAGATAAGATAAGACTAGAGCAGGGGTGTCAAACTGCCGGCCCGTGGGCCGGATGCGTCATGCGGAAGCCACACCCACCCCATCGCGTCAATGGCAAAATTGTCCCGATAACGTTGCGCGACATCGCGGGTTTGACATGTCTGGACTAGAGAGAGAGGCAGGCAGACAGACAGACACAGCTAAATAGAAAGGGACGGATGGATAATAGGTAGGTAGACAGACAGACAGATAGATCTGAGGAGGGCCGTAAAAAAAAAGAGGCCAAATGCTTCTCATAAAGGTAAAGGTTCCGCCGCACATGCGTGCTAGTCGTTTCCGACTGGTGCTCATCTCCGTTTCAAAGCCAAAGAGCCAGCGCTTGTCCGAGGACGTCTCCGTGGTCATGTGGCCGGCATGACTAGACGCCAAAGGCGCACGGAATGCTGTTACCTTCCCACCATAGTGGTCCCTATTTTTCTACTTGCATTTTTTACGTGCTTTCGAACTGCTAGGTTGGCAGAAGCTGGGACGAGTAACAGGCGCTCACTCTGCTACGCGGCACTCGGGATTCGTCCCGCCAAACTGCCGACCTTCTGATCGACAAGCTCAGCGTCCTAACCCACTGAGCCACACCGCGTCCCTATAAATAAGGCACACCTAATTTTGCTTCCTCCGCCTCTTCTCTGCTAGAACTTAGGGCCTTACAACGTCAGCAAGACCGCTCTCCTGGGCTTGACCCGCAACCTGGCCATCGAACTGGCCCCACGTAACATCCGTGTCAACTGTCTGGCGCCCGGCCTGATCCGCACGAAATTCAGCTCGGCTGTGAGTATCTTTAGGCAGGAAACAGATTGCAGAGGAATGTTTTCCCATCCTTGACCAGTTTAAGAGGGGTGGACTTCAACTCCCAGAATTCCCCAGCTGTGCTGTGCTGGGGAATTCTGGGAGCTGAAGTCCACCCGTCTTAAAAGCTGGCAAGGTTGGGAAACACCGCTTTTGAGAGTCGAGTAACGCAACGGCCCAGCGTAGGAGAAGATCTTTCCTGAATTGGTACCCCAAGCAAAACCAAACTTTAAAATGAGAAGTGGCGTTAATTTTATAATCGCTGGTTGTGCTCTAGCATCGCCGTCGCTTGCTTGTACAGGGGTAGTCCTCCGATTACGGCCGCATCTGAGCCCAAAATTTCTGTTGCTAAGTGAAACATTTTTTTAAGTGAACTGTGCTCCAGTTTGCGACCTTTCCTGCCACCGTCTGCTCCATTGTACGACCTTTCCTGCAGTTGTTCAATGAGTGACACGGTTCTTAAGCGAATCTGGGCTTCCCCGTTGACAAAAGGGGAATCCCCTGTTTCCCCGGGACGCTTCGACCGTCGTAAACGTGAATTATTTGCCAAGCGTCAGAATTTTGATCACGTAAACCACGGGCGAGGCTGCAAACCGTCGTTGAGCATGAAAAACGGTCATGCGTCTCTTTTGTCAGCGCCGTTGTAACTTTGAACGGTCACTAAATGGGCCGCCGTAAGTGGAGGACGGCCTCTGATTCCAAACAGCGGGACTCGCTACACCCCAAAATGGCGTTGGATGAAAAATCAACTCACACCTGTTTTCTTTCTCCGTAAAAAAACGTTTTCTCTTTAATATTGTGGGGAAAATAAATTTAAAATGAGAACTCCCAAAACAGGATCTAGGACAAGGCGATCTAGAATGATTAATCAGAAATGAAGCTTAATAATGAGGTGGAGGTTATTTGTAGATATTTGATTGTTATCTTCTAAAATTATCGAGAAATGTACTAATTTAAGGTTGACAAAAGAGAATATTATTGGTAGAAGAGAAAATCAAGGAAAGCGACTATGGGGAATATGGAAGTATAGCAACCAACTGTTATTGATTATTTGTAAATACAAACCCAGAGAACACAGTTTACCAAATATTTTTGATGGGGATGTGTAAAAAAAACACACCCCAATAAAACATATTTTTTTAAAAAAGGAAAAAAAATCAACTGACCTGTTTTTTCTCTCTGAAGCTTTGGGAGGATGAAAAGGCAGAAAGTTTAATGATGGAAGTCTTGCGGATAAAGAGGTAACTTGGGATAAACCATTGTTTTGCACTAAAATAAAGGGCTCAGAGATCTGATTTTTATAAACTTCTCGCAAATTTCAGCTGTTCTTTTTTTTGAGGGGATACGACACCTCGCTCCATTTTGGCAAAGGGGAAAAACGCCACAGCTAGCTACTCATTTTTTTAGATTTTATTTTAATTCTTTTGTTTAGCGGTGTACAATTACATAATAATCCCATTCAATTTGCATTTAGAATTAAATTACAACTTAATTTTAACTTGTTTGTCGGTATGTTTTAATTAAGTCATGATGGCATTTAACCTGAATTTATAATTACACATTTAATGCCATTAGAATTTTCCTAATTCTACTGATATTTGTAATTGAATTGCAATTTCATTTAGCTGATACCTAACAATTGTGTTGATATTTCAAAGTATGTTATATACGTTCATTTAACTTAAATTTATAATAATATTGCTGCTTATAACATAAGTTCATGTCACTCATGTTTATAATTATTTCCATGTTAATAACCTCATAATTTAACATATGCTGACATCATTTAACTTATATTTCTAATTATATTGATACTTACAATTAATACATAAGTTAATTTTATATACACACACACACACACAGTACATATACAAGTAGTTCTCGACTTACAACCACAAATGAGTCTGTTGCTAAGTGAGATATTTGTTAAGTGATTTTTGCCCAATTTTATGACTTTTTTTGCCACGGTTGTTAAGGGAAACCCTGCAGTTGTTAAGTTATTGATACAGTTGTTAAGTGAATCTGGCTTCCCCATTGACTGTGCATGTCAGAAGGTTGCAAAAGGGGGATCGCGTGACCCCAGGACACTGCAACTGTCATAAATATGAGTCAGGTGCCAAGCATCTGAACTTTGATCACGACTGTGGGGAGGCATCTGTCTATTTTATCCTATCTAGCTACCTAGCTATCTACTTTATCATCTATCTATCTATCTATCTATCTATCTATCTATCTATCTATCTATCTATCTAATCTATCTATATTTTATCTATTATATATCTACATGAAAGTGTACAATATTTTTCTACAAACAGGATCAATTTGTATGTGTGTGTGTGTATGTATATAGATGTGTGTGTCTATATGCACACACATATATACATACACATATTTACACGCGCACACATATACAAACACAGAAACTATATACATATAGTTTCAGACAAATGGTTGTCCAGTCTCTTCTTAAAAGCCTCCAGTGATGGAGCACCCACAACTTCTGGAGGCAAGCCGTTCCACTGATTAATTGTCCTCAAAGTTAGGAAGTTTCTCCTTCACTCCAGGTTGTAACTAACACACTATCCACACAAGCAACACATCACCCCTAAGCTTCCACCAGCAAACTAGGATGTTCTGGATCGGGGGGTCTTCAAACCTGGCCCTTTGATGACTTGTGGACTTCAACTCCCAGAATTCCTCAGCCAGTCACACGTGCCTGGCTGAGGAATTCTGGGAGTTGAAGTCCACAAGTCATCAAAGGGCCAAGGTTGAAGACCCCTGGTCTGGATGAAGGTAACAAATCCAACCTTGGGGGTCTCCTAAAGGCCCTCTGTCCACTAATCAGATCTTCTCTTCTCCCCCCCCTTCCAGACTCGGAGTCCCATTGGATTGTTCCGGCATCGTCTCTTTCCTTTGCTCCGCCGATGCCGACTATATCACCGGGGAGACGGTGGTGGTGGCTGGTGGCGTCACATCTCGTCTTTGATGAGGAAATCGTGGTGGCTTCCAGTTCAGCTAGGACAATGGATAGATAAACACATAGGGGTGCCCCAGAAATAAATTGTGGGGCTGATTGGGGGTGGTGGTGGTTAGGGGTCTCAGCAGCGCCCAGCTAGATGGTGATTGGATCAGCTTCAAGACAGAGGGAGGTCAACACTCTTTAAGAAGCTCCATTTTTGGTGCTAACCAGGTTTTATGTATCTCTGTGTGTGTGTGTCTGTGTGTGTGCGCGCGCTGTTGGATTTCGGGTGGAAAACGAGCAGAATGGCACACGGCTGAGGTTTAGGAATCTCTTTGCACACCTGCGCGCAAGGAGACCCCCATGTGTACAAGCTCGCTCCGAGCTGTGTTGAGGGGAAAGGTGGCTAGGTTGATCTTGGTTTGTTTAACTCCATACCTCTTGGATGTTGGGGAGGGGATGGGGATGCGGGGGAAGGGGGGGGGCTTCCCTAATGCTTCCTGGGATATTAGGCAAGGGTCTTTCCAGCAAGGGGCTGGGGTGTCTTCTTGGGAGAAAAAGCAGCTTGGATCGGCTTCAAAATGGGGGGAACAGCCAGAAATTGGGGTTACAAATATCACTGGTCTTCATTCCTGCCCTGCCTTGGTGCCTTGCGTGTAATAATTAAAATAAAGACATCGTTGGAATCGCACTTTTGTTGGTGTCTGTTGCTCTCTTCTGGGGGGAGGGGTGTCTGCACAGGAAGGGAACCCCAAAGCCCCCCTAAAGGGGTCCCACCGGACACAGAAAACCAACCGGGAGCCATCTCCCCTTTTTCTGATCTGATGCCAACGTCCCCTCTCTGCTTTTGGGTGTGGGGGGGGGCTGGTTTGCATATCCAGGGGAGACCCCTTCCTGCTTTCCCCCTCCCCACTTTCCCCCACTCCCAAGGGACTTTCCCTGGCACAGTCCCCCTCCCCACCCACCCCCTTACCCTGCTTCCATTCCTCCATCAGAATAAAAATCTCGGCTTCCTTTCTATCTCTCTCCGTCCTCAATTCCCCCCACACACACACTTCTTCCTTTCTGATTTGATCTGCCTCCTGGGGGGGTGGGGGGGGGCTCAGCGGCAGGAGCAGCGTGCCCCCCCCCCAATTCCTCCAGGTCCCTTCTTCTTTCCTTAGCCAGCTGCCTTCCCAAGCCCCTTCCCATTTATTTCGCCCCTGCCAGGGTGCCGGGGATGGAGGCGAGGAGGAAAACAATCCAGCCAGTTGCTTAAAAAAAAAAAACAAAAATTGGAAAAAATAAAATAAAATCTTCTGGGGGGGGGTGGGGTGGGCGGATCAGGGCTTCCCTCCCCCCCCCACCGCCCCCCCAGATCCTCAACTCTTGGTGCTGATTCAGCTTCGCTTGGCTTTTCATTTCAGCTCTCCATCCTTCTCTTGTCTCTCCATCCTTCTCTCTCTCTCTCTCTCTCCATCCTTCTCTCTCTCTCTCCATCCTTCTCTCTCTCTCTCTCTCCCCCTCCCGCCACCCCCCTCTTTCCCAGCCCCCTCCCTTTTTTTTCCCAGCCATGTCCCGTGCTTTTTCCTCCTCGCCCATCGTCTGCCTCTTTCCCTGATCCGTTTCAAACCCGCCTTACTTTTTCCCCCCCCCCATTCCAGGTTTTAAGGGGGCGCGGGCGAGGGGGTGTCCCGCAAGCTCTTTCCCCCCCCCCCCACCCATTAAGTCCCCCCCCCAGCCCACCCTCCTGCTTTCTCCATGGGGCTTTCTTTTTTCCTGGCCCCCACCCGCGGTATTCCCAGAGGAGATCCCCCCCTCCCCCCCCCTCTCCATCGATCTACCGGCTCTAAGCCTTGGGTGTGTCTCTGAAGCGCATCTGTGCGTTTCCAGATCTGGCTTTTCTTTTTTTTTATTAATTAATAAATAAATTCACCTCCCAGCCTGTTTCGTGGGAATTCGACACCGGGTAAGTGTGGGGGAATTATTCTGGGATATTCTCCGGGCGAGGAAGCTGTTGCTTTGGGTTTTTCCTGCATGCGGCGGTCGTTAAATGAAACCCAAGCTAATATATGTATGTGTGTGTATATATATATGTGTGTGTATATATATATGTGTGTGTGTATATATCTATATATCTATATATATCTATATCTATATCTATCTATATATATATATATATATGTATGTATGTATATATATATGTATATATGTATATGTGTGTGTGTGTGTGTGTGTGTGTGTGTGTCTATATTTCCGTCCATCAAACACACCGGATCTTCTCCTGTGCAGATCTGGTCTGTGTGTTTGTGTGTGTGTGTGTGTTTGGGGTGTGGGGGTGGGGTGTGTGTGTGTTGTGTTTGCAAGGCTGCTGAATTTGCCAAGCCGTGTTTCGTTCTTGTGGCTATTTCACGCTTTTCAAGATCCAGGCGGTGAAATTGGTGATCTGGGGTTAGTTTAATTCTGGCTAAGGGTTGTCCAGCTTTGCTGGCCAAGAATGTGGGGCACGTTTTGTGTGTGTGTGTGGGGGGGGGGTGGGGGTGGGTGGGCTCTGCAGCTGACACCAATTGTGCCTGGGTCTGTAAAAAGCCTCTCCCAATATTTGCACCGGGTCCCCGTTGCCTACAACCCTGCCCGGAATATGTTTTTGCATGTGCAGATGTCTTAGATTTTGTGTGTGCGGTTGTGATGTGTGCGTGCGTGCGTGTGCAGCCTTCTTCTGCTGACTGAGCGTGAATTCCTGCTCCTCTTTTTTTTTTTTTTTTGCAGCTTGTGTTTGGGTTGGGGGAGCCCTGTTGTTGTGGGGTTGTTGTTGTTTTTTAAAAAAAAGCCCACCCGTTTCGAGCGCCCGATACACGCGTGTGCTCACGCGCATGTGTGTGTGATCTTTCTCGAGTGATGTCAACCTGCTTGGTGTGGCGGACACGAGCTTCGATCGTGGTCCTTGTTTACAAAAGGGCCTGTGTGTGTGTGTGTGTGTGTGTGTGTACAGGAAGGTGGGGACGGGGGGGGGGCGCGTCTGTCTCCCTTAGGAGGCAACGTTTGTGAGTTGTTTTCGGTCTCGGCTTGTTAAGAACAGAAGTGAATCTTGGCTTCCTCCATTTCTCCTGTGCTTCTTAATTTCTCTCCCTTCCTCTCTCCCCTGTTTTGCCCCCTTCGTGGATGATAACCTGAGTTCTACTAGCCATAATGGCGTTTTAGGGTTTCTCAGCCTTGGCAATTTTAAGAACTGTGGACTTCCAATCCCTCTTTCTTTCTTTCTTTCTTTCTTTCTTTCTTTCTTTCTTTCTTTCTTTCTTTCTTTCTTTCTTTCTTTCTTTCTCTCTCTCTCTCTCTCTCTCTCTCTCTCTCTCTGTTCCTCCCTCCTTTCTAACCCCCCTCTCTCTCTTTCTTTCTTTCTTTTTCTTTCTCTCCCTCTCCCTCCCATCCTCCTGCCTCTCCCTCCCTCCCTTTCTTTCTTTCTTTCTTTCTTTCTTTCTTTCTTTCTTTCTTTCTTTCTTTCTTTCTTTCTTTCTTTCCCTCTCTCTGTTCCTCCCTCCTTTCCAACCCCCTCTCTCTCTTTCTTTCTTTCTTTTTCTTTCTCTCCCTCTCCCTCCCATCCTCCTGCCTCTCCCTCCCTCCCTCCCTCTCTTTCTTTCTTTCTTTCTTTCTTCCTTCCTTCCTTCCTTCCTTCCTTCCTTTCTTTCTTCTTTCTTTTCTTCCCCCCTCCTGTCCTCTTTCTTTCTCTTTCTTTCTCTTTCTGTCTTTCTGTCTTTCTTTTTCTCTTTCTTTCTTTCTTTCTTTCTTTCTTTCTTTCTTTCTTTCTTTCTTTCTCTTTCTTTCTTTCTTTCTTTCTTTCTTTCTTTCTTCTTTCTTTTCTTCCCACCCTCCTGTCCTCTTTCTTTTTCTTTCTTTCTTTCTTTCCCTCCCTCTCTCCCTCCCTCCCCCCCCCTCTTTGCAATGCTCACTTGAATGTCTCCCTAATCCCTATGTCTCTTGATGCAGGGTGTTTTCTACTTTTTTGTACCACCGGGTGTTCCTCCTCACCAACTCTACTGCCTTTCCACCGCTCAGAAGAGGTTGACCAATTGTGAGCAAAGTCTAGATTGCTTCTGATGGGCCCTGGGGAGGAAAACCGCAGGATCCATTTTTCTGTCTGAGGCAGAGTTTTTGTGGCCCCTGAATTCCAGAACCTCCGTTCACGGATGTCCTCCTAAGACCGAAGAGAAGACCTCATGGAAGCTTAGTTGAGGACTTTGAAGTTCCCTCAGCCACCATGAATGGAGTATCACCGTGACTTCATGGCCAGCTGTAACTGGGGATCCACCTTCTGGTTCTCTGCTGTCAATAAGTCACCACTGATCATTCCAGATTTCTCAACCAAAGAGTTTAGGTCTACGCCTTCTTTGCAGTCCTGTGTCTATCCTGAACTTGTGAAATGGAAGGTAGTCACCAATTGGTTGTCTCTTGCTGCTGAAGAACGAGAAGACTCACCAAAATGAAGTTCTTGTAGGAACTAGCATGTATGGTCCTCACCAAAAAAACACACCCAACTGGCTGTCCCTAGGTTCTACAGATCTACCAGATTCCTCCACAGACCTCAGAAAATCCATGTCTTCTGATATTCCAGGTGTCCAACTCTTCTCCAATTCCGTGCACCTCCAATTAGAATCTTGAGGAACATCAACAGATAACTCCTGGACTATTGCTTGGTTTGTACTTGGAAGACTTTTGTGTTTGTGTGTGTGTGTGTGTGTGTGTGTGTGTGTGATAAACTACAAAGAGCAGCAATCTGTGCTGAGAAGATTCCACAGGATTGTGCCCGGACAGCAACACTGTTGTTTTTTTCCAAAACAAATTTTTTGCACTTTCACGCCTGTTTTTCTAAACTTTAATATAATCCCCCAACTCTGCTGCATGTTCGTGAGGGCTAAATGTCGGACTCACCCTACCGCTAGTTTCTTCTGGCTTCTTCAGTCCACGGAGGACCTCAGACGCTGCCAAAGAGTCTTCTGGATTCCTTCTTGGTGCTCCGTACTTGGTGTCCAAGGAGAGTAAAACAAGCCGGCATTAGCAAATTGGAATTGCAGTTCACCCGAAGCGGCGTCTTCTGGCTATAGAGACGGTGAACGGCTGCCAGATCGATGTCTGGCTATCCAGAAGGAGCCATGGAGGGCTGAAGCCGGTCTAGGTGGAGCCCAGCCATGTAGAAGCGACTCTGACGGGCAGCAGGGATGCGCACGGGGACTCGGAGGTAACTGCAGCCCGACTGACCGGGGAGAAACATTACATGAATGTCCAACGGAGGCAGATTTGAGTTTGATGATGGAGGCTGCTATGTCGGCGACTGGGAAGAGGGCCGGGCACATGGCTACGGGGTGTGCACAGGCCCAGGCGCCCAGGGGGAGTACAGCGGGCGTTGGAGTCGCGGTTTTGAATCTCTGGGCGTCTACACGTGGCCCAGCGGAAATACCTACCAGGGTTTCTGGAGTCAAGGCAAGCGCAGCGGCCTGGGCACCGAGCAGAAGAGCAAGTGGAGTTATAAGGGGGAGTGGTGCCACGGGCTAAAAGGCCATCTCGGCATCTGGGAAAGCCACTCGGGAGTCGTCTACGAAGGCATGTGGCGTGAGGGTCTTCAGGATGGCTACGGGATGGAGACCTACGCAGATGGAGGTGAGCCAGGAGAACTCGTCAAGAAGGGGTTGGGGGCTGGTCCGTTGTTTCTTCGTGGCCCGGTGGTCCTGATTTCATATTCCTCATCCGATTGTCTCTGTCCACCTGGCCCGTCACGTCGTGTCCCTGTCTGGTTAAGATGGATAATTTGCACCTTTGTTGTCATTTTTTTTTAACTGTGGGGAACAGCGGCCCTCGTGAAAAATGAGATTCTGTTGCCTGCTCTCAAAATACACAGCACCCAAGTAGATATGCTACATCCGTGCGTTGGCATATACCTGCACCCTTACCTATAGATAACCTATAAATGTTAATCACTGTCCATCTTGAATACGTAGCGGATGGAGAAAGCCTGAGAGTTCAGAAGGTTGATGTTATATGGAACACATCCGGACGTTCTGCTTTGGATATCGCAAAGCCCCCTGCCACAAGGTAACAAGGAAAACTGGTTGTGAAGGGATGTGTAGTGTCCCAGATAAACCCGTGGACCTTGCTCGAGCAACGCTTATGTGCTATGTCCTGGAGAGAAGTTCTCCACAAGTCTGTTGAGGGCCAGCTAGAGAAGACTTTAGTTCTTTCCATCTCTCCACACACTTTTCGTAAACTGTTGCTTCATCTCTTCATCTAGATCAGGGGTAGGCAACCTCGGCTCTTTTATGACTCGTGGACTTCAACTCCCAGAATTCCTGAGCCAGCGTGGCTCAGCTTGGAAACCTCTCCCTTTCCCCTCAGCGTGGCTGGCTCAGGAATTCTGGGAGTTGAAGTCCACAAGTCATAAAAGAGCCAAGTTTGCCTACCCCTGATCTAGATGTTCCTCAAGCGGGCCATCTGATAGTGTTGGTAGTGATCGTGGTGGCGATGGTTGTGGTGGCAGTGGTTATGGCGTTGGTTGTGGCGGTGTGTTTGTGGTGGCGATGGTTATGGTGACGATGGTTATGGTGGCGATGGCTGTGGTGGTGATGGTTGTGGTGATCCTGGTGGCGATGGCTGTGATGGCAATGGTTGTGGTGGCGATGGTTGTGATCGTGGTGGTAATGGTTGTAGTGGCAGTGGTTGTGGTTGTGGTGTGGCGGTGGTTATGGTTGTGGTGATTCTGGTGGCGATGGCTGTGGTGCCGATGGTTGTGACTGTGGAGGTTGTGGTTGTGGCAGTTGGAGTGGCAATGTTTGTGGTGATGGTGATTGTGGTGGCAATGGTTGTGGTGGCAATGGTTGTGGGAATGGTTGTGGTGGTTGTGGTGGCGATGGTTGTGGTTGTGATGGTTGTGGTGGCGATGGTTGTGGTTGTGATGGTTGTGGTGGCGATTGTTGTGGTTTTGGTGGTTGTGGTGGTGATGTGGTCCAATAAAGTTGGTCAGATTTCCTCATATACTTTCATACATCGTTGTTTCATTCTTTCATCTAGATGTTCCTCTAGAAGACTATCTGCCCCAAGATAATGGGTGGAGGAGGTGGTGATGATGATCATGGTGATGATGGTGGTGGTGGTGGTTCTTTCCACTTCTCTCTCACACCATTGCACACCATTGCTTTATTTCTTCATCTGGATGTTCTTCTAGAACACCATCTGTGTGTCCCAACATGATGGCAGTGGTGATGGAGAATAGAATAGAAATGGAAATAGAAATAATAGAAATAGACTAGACTAGACTAGACTAGACTAGACTAGACTAGACTAGACCTTGGAGGTCTTCTAGTCCAACCCCATGCTCAGGCAGGAAACCCTATATCATTTCAGACAAATGGTTGTCCAATCTCTTCTTAAAAACTTCCTGTGTTGGAGCACTCATAACTTCTGGTGGCCAATCGTTCCACTAGTTAATTGTCCTCAGTGTCAGGAAGTTTCTCCTTAGTTCTAGGTTGCTTCTCTCATTGGTTAGTTTCCATCCATTGTTTCTTGTCCTGCCTTCAGGCGCTTTGGAGAATAGCTTGACTGCCTCTTCTTTGGGGTAGCCCCTGAGATACTGGAACACTTCAATCATGTCACCCTAAGTCCTTTTTTTCATTCAACTCAGCATACCCAGTTCCAGCAACTGTTCTTCATAGGTTTCAGCCTCCGGTCCCCTAATCATCTTTGTTGCTCTTCTCTTCACTCTTTCTAGAGTTTCAACATCTTTTTTTAATATCGTGGTGGCCAAAACTGGATGCCGTATTCCACGGGTGGCTTTACCCAGGCCTTGTAAAGCGGTATTACCACCTCACCTGATCTCGATTCTATCCCTCTGTTAAGGCAGCCTATTTTGGACCCCTCTTGTCCAAGCGATGTTGAATGTCCTTCGCCTACCTTGGTTGACATCTCCTTTTGCTCCACTCTAGGTACTTACCAAGGCCAGTGGCAGTCCGGCAAGCGTCATGGATACGGAGTGCGCCAGAGTGTCCCATACCAACAAGCCGCCCTGGTGCGCTCCCCACACCGGACCTCTCTGGAGTCTCTCCACAGTGAGGCCGATCCTAACGTGCCTGTGGTTCCTCTCCCTCCTCCTCCGCTGCCTCCTCCGCCACTCCCTGGGGACAGCCCTGCCTCAGGATCCAGAGGCGGCTTTGTCTTAGCGTTCCCTGGAGATCCAGACTTCCCCAAGGGCACCAAGAAGAAAAGTGGAGGCTTCTTCCGGCGTTCCTTGCTCCTGAGCGGGCTACGAGTGCGGAGGGCCGAGTCGAAAGCCTCTCTGGGCAGCAAGCGGGGCTCTCTCAAGAGCGAGGCGGGGGTCAGTTCGGCAGGAAGCGAGGCCACCACCCTCAGCTACGCTGAGACCGAACCTCCTGAGCTGGCTTCAACTCTGACCATTGAAGGTTCTTCCACTGAGGTCTACGCGGGGGAATGGCGGGCCGACCGGCGCAGCGGCTACGGTGTCAGTCGCCGCTCCAACGGGCTGCGGTACGAGGGCGAGTGGTTGGGGAACCGGAGACACGGGTATGGGCGCACCACCTACCCCGACGGTTCCAAAGAAGAAGGGAAGTACAAGCTCAACCGGCTGGTGAGCGGGAAGGTGAAGAACCTCATTCCGCTTCGACGGAGCAAAGTCAAAGAGAAAGTGGACCGAGCCGTCGAGGTGGCCCGGAGAGCAGTCAGCATGGCTCGTCAGAAGCAAGAGTTAGCCATCACCAGGTAAGCGGGGGAACTGGGGGTGGTGGGTGGGTGGGGACAGGACAGAGGATAGCACATTCCTACAACCTTTCCATTGATGGTTTCACTCAACGGTTGACATGGGAGAAGGTTGACTTGCCTTGAAAGAATCCTCAAATTGCGGGTGGACAACGACTGAATTGCTGAGATGTCCTCACTGAAATCTGTGAACATCAGAAGATGTTCTTCTTCCACGGTCTGGACCAGGGGTGTCCAACCTTGGCAACATTAAGACTTGTGGACTTCAACTTCCAGAAATCCCCAGCCAGCATATTCATTGTGGCCCCGCTTACTCTCTTATAATCCCTTCCTCTTCAATCTCCCCGCTTTAAGAGATAGGAGAAAAACAAACAAACAGGCAAGGCTGGCTGGCTGGGAAATTCTGGAAGTTGAAGTCCACAAGTCTTAACGTTGCCAAGGTTGGACACCCTTGGTTCTAGAACTAAAATGAGCTTTACGTGAGGGGCAGCATTTCTAACATTTTACCCCAAGGCTTTTGTGAGTTTTATTCCCAGCTTCTACCTCGGCCTAAGATCGGTTCGTTGGGAAACACGTTCCTAGATTTATTCTGATTTTTTAAAAAAACGTATTTTTTTTATAGAGAGGAGGCAGGATTGCAGTTGGTCAAGAGGAGAATTTCTTCCCTCACAGCAGGAGCCATTTTAAAAAGAGGCGGAATAACAATTCTCTTTCTGGTATTTTGAGTCCCACACAGACTTTAGCATGTAAAAATCCATCACAATCAGGCGTCCCGGATGGAAAATTCGTTATAAAAATAATCTCTGGCTGGTGGGAAGGGATTAAAAAGCTTGTTGTTGTTGTTTTTGTTGCTGCTGCTGCTGTTGTCGGGTGTGCATTAGGTGTATAGACTTTGGCTCCCGCCCTCAAAATAAAGGGAGATGAGATGAACTGAGGTAATTTTCTAAGGCTGTCTGTCCATCTTTTTTTTCCCCTCTCTTTTTTCCCACCTGCATTTTCTTTCGTTTTTGTCCTTCTCCTGCTCTGCCTCTTTTTTCCTCATCTATCAAATCCCCTTTTCCCTTTTATTTCTATGTTCCTTTCTTTTTAAAATATTCCCTTTTCTAGCCCTCTTCTAGCTGTTTTCTTTCCCCTTCTCTTCCTGCTCCCTGCGCAGGCCTCTCTCTTTCTCTCCCTCTCTCTTTCACTCTTTCTTCCTCTCTCTTTCTCCCTCTCTTCTTCTCCTTTTCTCTCTCTTTCTCCCTCTTTCTCCCTTGCTCTCTTCTTCCTCTCTTTCTTTCTCTTTCTCTCCTTTTCTCCCTCTTTCTTCCTCGCTCTCTTTCTCCCTCTGTTTCTTTCTCTTTCTCTCTCTCTCTCACCCTTTCTTGGTGTAAAGCTGTAGGTCAGTGTGTGTGTGTGTGTGTGTGTGTGTGTCTGTCTGTCTGTGTCTGTGTCTGTGTGTGTGTGCAGGCGCGCAGGCGCGTATTTGTGTGTGTGTGTGTGTGTAAAAAAGGCCGCTCTTGGTGTAGGCTGCCCAGTCTCCTAGGCAACAGGAGGACAGGCGAGGCGATTGGCTAACAGCTGCCATGGCAACAGCCGCAGCATCCTACGGGCATGGACCAGGGAGGGGAGGGGAGCGAGGGAGGGAGGGAGGGAGGCGGAGCCGTCCAGGGGGAGAAGAGACAGGAATGGGGCTGATCGAGAAATGTTGTCGTGTCACACACACATACACACACACACACACACACAAATAGAAACACACACAAGGGTGGGGGAGAAGAGCTGAGAGGCATGGAAACAAGAGGAGCAGATAGTGAAGAGGAGGAGCTGTGTGCATAAACAGACCGGGATCAAGGTTGCGTGGGTGAAGGCAAACCAGGTGTTGTGTGGGTGGTATTTGTGTATAGTGGGGGATGAATTGCAAGGAGGCAAGCACACTTTTGGGGAGGGGGGGGTTGCATCCAAGCAGAGCTTACACACACACACACACACACACACACCATTGCAGCAATAATTCCTTTTTCATTTCTTTCTTTTCGGGATCAAAGGCAATTTTGTAATCTGTCCGGGTTAAAATGGCAACTGGGCCTTTTTTTTTCTTTCTTCAAAAGGCAACTGGACTTCCTCGGTTTTTCCTTGAAGAGCTTTCGCTTCTCATCCAAGAAGCTTCCTCAGTTCTGCCGGAATGGGGGAGGATGGAAGGATTTCTGCAGGTGACCCCCGCCCCTCCCCGCCTTGCAACAGTTCGTTTAGCGACCGTTCAAAGTGACGTCAGCACCGGGGGGGGAAAAAATGAGCGTTTTTCACACTCTGTGACCGTTGCGCCATCCCCCAGGGTCCCGTGGTAAAAAGTCAGATGCTTGGCAATTGACTCATATTTACGACGGTTGCAGGGGTCCTGCGATCACCTCGGGCAACCTTCTAACAAGCAAAACTCCACAGGGGAGCCAGATTCACGTTAACAGTCATGACGCTAACTGAACAATGGTGAGGATTCACTTAATGACTGTTACAAGAAAGGCCTTCGTAAAGTGGGGCAAAACTTGCTTAACACATGTCTCGCTGAGCATCAGAAAGTTTGGGCTTAATTGTGGTCGTAAGCTGAGGACTACCTGTATTCCTTTGCAGTCATCTGGTCGTTAGGACTCTCTCTGAGAATCGTTGAGGCCACCTGGAGATTTATCTGCATGCCCTCTGGGTCATCTGAATCAGGGTGCAAATGGGTGTGGAACTTTTTTGGGAAAGTGCTGAAAGGGCCGCATTGTAAACAACGGGGCTGGTGGTGTCATAACAACGCCTCTCTCGTAGGTGACCCCTCTTGTAAACCCCTCTCTCCACACAGGTGACCCCTCTTGTAAACCCCTCTCTCCTCTTTACCACACGGTCCTTTTCAGCAGTTCCAAGAAGGCTCCACACCCACTTGCCCTCTGATTCAGATGACCCTGAAGGCCCGGATAAACCTCCGAGTGGCCTCAACGATTCTCAGAGGGAGTACTAACGACCAGGTGACTGCAAAGAAGAATATAAATCCTTCCCTCCTCCGCCATTCGGTCCGAACGGAAGAAGCTTCTTGGACCAGCTGTATTCTTTTGCAGTCATCTGGCCGTTAGGACTCTCTCTGAGAGTCGTTGAGGCCACCTGGAGGTTTATCTGCGTGCCCTTGTGTGTCATCTGAATCAGGGCGCAAATGGGTGTGGAACTTTTTGTGGAGACTGCTGAAAGGGCCGCGTTGTGAACAAGGAGAGAGGTGGTGTCGTATCCCTCCCCCTCTGTTGAGAGAGGACTGTTCGGTCTTAACGTAGATGGCCGCTTTCGAACCCCTCTCTCAACGGGGCTGGTGGTGTCATAACAACGCCTCTCTCCTCTTTACAACGCGGTCCTTTCAGCAGTTCCAAGAAGGCGCCACGCTCATTTGCCCTCTTGATTCGGGTGATCCTGAGGGCAGAGATAAACCTCCAGTGGCTTCAAGAGTTCTCAGGGAGAGTACTAACCACCAGGTGATCACAAAGGAATATAAATCCTTCCATCCTCCACCATTCGGTCAGAACCGAAGAAGCTTCTTGGACTGGCTGTATTCTTTTGCAGTCATCTGGTCGTTAATACTCCCTCGGAGAGTCGTTGAGGCCACCTGGAGGTTTATCTGTGTGCCCTCAGGGTCATCTGAATCAGGGCGCAAATGGGTGCGGAACTTTTTTTGGAGACTGCTGAAAGGGCCGCGTTGTGAACAGGAGATGACGGCGAAGGGATATAAATCCTTTCATCCTCCTCCACTCAGTTAGAAACTGAAGAAGCTCCTTGGCTGAGAAGCGAAAGCTCTTCAAGGATCACGTGATCAAAATTCAGGCACTCGGCAGCTGACTCATATTTACGACGGGTGCAGCATCTCGGGGTCACCTGATTCCCCCTTTTGCGACCTTCTGACAAGCAAAGTCAACGGGGGAAGCCAGATTTGCTTAACAGCCTTGTTGTTAACGACTGCGGCAAGAAAAGTGGCAAAATGGGGCAAAAAGGGTGCGACGTTAAGCGAGGTTTCGCTTAACAAATGTGTTGCTTAGCAACAGAAATGTTGGGCTCAGTTGTGGTCGTAAGTTGAGGACTCCTTGTTTAGTTCCACCATGGATGTTGTAGACGTACCTCAAATACTGAGCTAGACCCCCCCCCCAAAACACAGTGTGTAGCAACTGAATATATTCTGACCATTGCGATGACACTTCCGTCTTTTATTTTTGTGACGTCTTCACAACTGAAAGCGGTTTTTCTATATTGGTCTGATAGAAGAGTCACCCAGCGTTCAAAGACATTTGTTTGACAGGTTGTAAAAGGGGCCCATTTTACCTCACACGCCTCTTTAAACACTGACAGAACGGTCCTCGAATTATAACAGTTCGTTTAGCGACCGTTCAAAGTTACAGCAACAGCAGAAATAGGGACTTAACGGCCGTTTTCACACTTACGACCGTCACAGTGTCCTCATGGTCACGTGATCACAATTCAGGTGCTGGGCAGCTGACTCATACGACGATTGCAGCCTCCCGGGGTGACGTGATCCCCTTTTGCGACCTCCTGACAATCAAAAACCAACGGGGAAGTCAGATTCACTTAGCAAGCTGGTTACCAATTTAAACAGCTGCAGTGATTCCCTTAAAAAAACGTGGCAAGAAAAGTCGTTAAATGGGGCAAAACTCCCTTAACAAAGTTCTCATTTAATGACGTAAACGTTGGGCTCATTGGTGGCCGTAAGCCCAGGACCACCTAGATTCACTTAACAACCGCGTTTCAGACTTAAGAACTGCAGTAAAGTGGAGCAAAGCTCAGTTAACAAATGTCTCACTTAGCAACGATTTTGGCCTCAGTTGGGGTCGTAAGTTGAGGACTTACCTGTATGTAGTACGAAAAAGATGTTAGATACCCCAAGGTTAATCATCCACGCATCTCGCTCCTTCTTGTAAAGTTGGTGCTTCAAAGCTTGCAAAAAAAAAAAAAGGGTGTGTGTGTGTGGAATAAACAGCATAGCAAGAAAAAACAGCATATAATGAAATAAAAAAGAAATTCACGTTGCTTAGAGAACCGATAATTAAAGCTGTAAGGTGCTAAAACAGCTGGATCGGGTTCAAGAGAATGAGTTGGGGAAGGCTGAGGCACTGTCTTAAGAAAAACAAGGTTTCCACATTTTATTACAAGCAGTCCTTGACTTACGATCACCACAAATCTGTCGCTAAGTGAGACCGTTGTTAAGTGAGTTTTGCCCCTTTTACGACCTTCCCTGCCACAGGGGTTTAAGCGAATCCCTGCGGTTGTGAAGTTAGTCACAGGGTCGTGAAATGAATCCAGCTTGTCAGAAGGTCACAAAAGGGAAATGCCACGACCCCCCAGGGACACTGCGACCGTCCTAAATATGAGCCAGTTGCCAAGAGGCCGAAGTTGGGTCACGTGAGGCTGCGACGGTCAGAAGTGTGTGAAACGGTACCCTTTTTTCAATGCCGTCATAACTCTGAACGGTCATTAAATGAACTGTTGTAAATCGGGGACGGTCAACATTTTATGTTTTTGTTGATTAATTCAAATTATATGCTGCCCACTTCACTAGCCTGAGCGACTCGGTCTTGTTTTTAACAAAAATAAAAAATAAAACAGACTTGATATATGTCTAGAATAAGCTTTTCTCCCATGGGTAATCGATAAACAAGGAGGCAATTTTTAAAACGTTTTTGAGGGTGAGGGAAGGAATAAAGGAGAGCGGCAATGAGCAACTTATTTGTAGCACCAAAATATGATGATCACAAAGTCTTTCCTGGTGTGTATGTGTGTGTAAGAGACAGAGAGAGAGTAGATAGATAGATAGATAGATAGATAGATAGATAGATAGATAGATAGATAGATAGATAGATAGATAGACAGACAGACAGACAGATAGATAGATAGATAGATGATATAGAGAGAGATGATAGAGAGATAGAGAGAGAGAGACATGATAGATATGATATAGAGAAAGATGATAGAGATGATAGATAGATAGAGATAGAGAAGATAGATAGAGATAGAGATGATAGATAGATAGACGGAGAGACGAATTGGTTGTCTAAGGATTAAAGAAATTAAGACTTTATTTTGATTAAATAAAGCATTAAGCTTTAAAATGGTCGCAAAAGGGGATCACGTGACCCCGGGACACTGCGACCGTCATAAATATGAGCCAGGTGCCAAGCGTCTGAATTTTGATCAAATGACCATTGGGATGCCGCAACGATCGTAAGTGTGCAAAACGGTTATAAGTCCTTTTTTTTTTTAGTTGCCGTTGTAACTTTGAACCGTCACTAAATGAAATGTTGCAGATCGAGGACTAACCTGTACACTAGCCGGGAGCAATTCTGCAATTTACAATATCTCGAGATCTCGTACAGCTAGTCCTTGACTTACAACTGTTTCACTTAGTGATCGTTCAAATGTCACTGAAAAAGTCACTTAGAACCTATTTTCCACACTTAGAACCGTTGCTTGGCAACTGACTCATATTTATGATGGTTGCCGTGTCCCAGGAGGCTCATGTGATCCCTTTTTGTGACCTTCGGACAAGCAAAGTTGATGGCAGAAGCCCAATTCATTTAACAACCATGTTCCTAACTTAACAATTGCAGTGATTCACTTAGCAACAGTGGCAGAAAAGGTCGTAAAATTGGGGGTGGCCCACTTAATAACTGCCTTGCTTAGCAACCGAAGTTCTGATTCCCAATTGTGGCCGCTAAGTTGAGGTCTTTTGCCAAAATTCAGTGCTGTGAGTCCCAGGGACCCATCTTAGAAAAAAAATGAACTCTCTTCCCTTGCCTTAAAAATATATAGGCCACAAAAAGGGGAGGCCATGTTGGCTGGGGAATTCTGGGAGTTGAAGTCCACATGTCTTAAAGATGCCCAGTGGACCTTTCTGTTCCCCTCCATCTCCACATTTCTGTGCTTCTGTGAATTAGCCTGGGTTCCCATGATCTGCTAAACTCAAAACACAATTAACAATGCGTTAATTCAGACATAATGCGGTATGGACATAACGTGGTAACCAATAAACCATCTTAAGTCTCATTAAGGTGGTAGAACAAGCTAAGATAACGGCCTGGTATTTCACCCAAAGTGACCCCAGCTTATTATATATATTTTTTGGCTTAATCTCTGGTTCCTAGAGTCACATTTTGCATAATAAAAAGATTATGCAAAGTTTCTTAAGAAGGTTTGTTCTCCACAAACATTCCCTACATCTGTCTGTCAAACAGACCAAATGACCAATTCTTTTTTTTTCTTTTTTTCTTTTATTTGTTTATTTGTGTATCAAGAAAACATTAAGTCCATAGCGGTTTACATCACATTGCGAGGAGGAAATAAGGTTGTCCCGTTACATATAAGAAAGCAACCACCAAGAAAGGAAAAATTATTGCATATAACAAGTAATAAAGTTCAATTAATAGCTCTTTTTGACATCCAATTGTACCATTGACTCCAAGACAAATAATAATCTGTGTCCCCTCGTCCCCTTAACATCATAGTGAGCCGATCTGATTCCGCACAGTTCACTATTTTCTGAATTACTATTTGGTCAGGTGGGCTAACATCCATCTTCCAATATTGGGCCCACGCCAATCTTGCAGGCGTGGTTATATGTAACAACAGGTACCACGCAGTTCTGTTTATATTTCGTGGTCTTATCCCCAATAAAAATACCTCAGGACACAATTGTATATGGTATCCCAACATCTCACTTAGCCATTTCTGAATATTCTTCCAGAAATTCATAGCCTCTCGACAGGTCCACCATTGGTGGAAATATGTGCCTTCTTTGACACCACATTTCCAACAAATTGGGGATGTTCCCAGAAACATTTTGGCGAGCCTGGCCGGCGCAAATGACCAATTCTTAAGAGGCCGAGATGTTTGGAAAAATAACCATCCAATTGAAAAAGAAATATAGAAGTTGAGGTGGCAGGTCCTCAACTTACGACCACCATTGAGCCCAAAATGTATGTTGTTAAGTGAGAGGTATGTTAAGTGAGTTTACCTCATTTTACAAACTTTCTTACTGCCGTTGTGAGGTGAATCACTGCAGTGGTTAAGTTAGCAACGGTCATAAGTCGCTTTTTTCAGTGCCGCTGCAACTTTGAACGGTCCCTAAACGAACCGTTGTAAGTGGAGGACTAGCTGAAATTAAATTACATGCAGATAGTCCTCAACGTAGGACTCAACATTTCTGTGGCTAAGCAAAGCAGTGGTTAAGCGAGCCTTGCCTCTTTTTACGACCATTTTTTTTTGTCACACTTGTTAAGTGAATCATTGCGGCTGTTAAGCGAATCACACGGTTGCTAAGTGAATTCAGCTTTCCCCATTGACTTTCCTCGTGAGGGAAGCTTCCAACTGGGAATCATATGACCCAAAACAGGGCAACCGTCCTAAGTACCAGCCAAGTGCCTGGATTTTGATCACATGACCATGGGCTTGCTGCAACGGTCATAAGTGTGGGACACACTCTTGTGACCGTTGTAACTTGAATGGTCACTAAAGAACGGTTATAAGTCAAGGACTACCCATATCTCAGCTTTTTGCCCAAAGCCACCAGGAATTCTAGTTTCCCAGGTGTCGCTGGAAACTCCTTTTCAAAATCCTGTCGTCCAATGGATTGGGTTAAAAATGTTAAATAAACAAAAACAGTTGACAAGACCAGCAAAATGGAATTATGGAACATGGAAATATTTTTCCAAATTTTCCACTATTTGGGGTGCGGGTTCTCCATCCATTTATACCGGGATGAATGGCCAAAGTTGGAACAGATGCAGATTGTTAGATCGATCCCAAACTTGGTTGAACGGCGACTTTGGCTCCTGTTGTTTGCAACGAAATTGTGACTTGAATCCATAACGTGTTCTGAGAACTAAACAAAAGGGCTCAGGAGCTCCAGAATCTGAAGCTGAGGACCAGACTCAAAGCTTGAGGAGCAAAGGTTGTGGAGGCAACGTTGGCTAGGAGGCTTCTACGGTAGCCAAGGTGGCCAGCATTGACCATCTTGGCGTGATTCTTTCAACATCATGGCGGGCCACCTTAGGAGAAGACTCTTTAAAAAGGACCTTGTTTCCCCCGTTGACCCAAATTTTTCTCCACCTCAGAGCTGCAGATGCTCGTCTGAAGGCGGCCGCTGCCCTCGGGGCAGCTGAAAAGGCTGTGGAAGCTTCTCGGTTGGCCAAGATTTTGGCTCAAGAATTACAGCCCATTCTAGCTGATTCAGGTGAGGTGGTTGCATGACGATGAAGTCTTCTCTCTGGAAGTAAAGACGTTCTTACTTCCTTCAAAATTCAGCCCTGGAGAATGGGGGGTGGGGGTGGGTCATTTGGGGCGGGGGTGGTGGTGAAGATCCAAGGAATCAATGGGTTTTCGGCGCAAGGTCCCATCTCCTGAAACATGACACGTAACTCTGCTCCCTTCTCAAAGGGTCCACAAGTCTCAACCCAATGGTACATTTCTGGGATCAATAATTTGAAATGTTACAGGGTTTCCTGTTTGAGCAGGGGGTTGGACTAGAAGACCTCGAAGGTCCCTTCCAACTCTGTTATTCTATTATTTCTCCTCCTCCTCCTCCTCCTCCTCCTCCTCCTCTTTAAGAAGAGACTGGACAACCATTTGTCTGAAATGGTAGAGTTTCCTGCCTGAACAGGGGGTTGGACTAGAAGACCTCCACAGTCGCTTCCAACGCTGTTATTCTGTTATAATGTGCCATGTATATTACATTAATGTTGCTGTAGAACAGTCTTTTTTCAACCTTGGTGACTTTAAGGTGTGCGCACTTCAACTCCCAGAATTCCCAAAGCTGGCGGGGGAATTCTGGGAGCTGAAGTCCACCCATCTGAAAGTGACTTAAGGTTGAAAAAGACTGCTGTGGGAATCTCACTTAAAAGGGTGTTATAATAAATAAACCAGATCGCTCCTATTACATACCTTGCTCTGTTCTTTAAAATCCCAAGTGGACATGTAGCTGCAGGAGTACCTCGGTACTCAACTGCTTTGAAGCAGATCTGGTGCTCAACAAAGGTTGCCGTGAAAATCTTGCCCTGGTATTCATCGTTTGTTTGGTACTCAACGCACACGCTAGAACGTTTGGGTGTCGTGACTCACTACATTTTTCCTTATGGGAAAAATTTATTTTTGTAATCATTGTTTTTGGTACTCACCGCAGCTCCCAGAACCAATTAACAACGAGCACCGAGGTGCCACTGTACTTTTTTTTCCTGCAATCCAGAACAGGAGAGGGTGATATCAAAGCGATTTCCACCACCAATCTTTCTTGAACCCAGAACTTTTTTTTACACCTATCCCTTCTTTCTTTAACTGCCAGTCCCTTCTCCTTCCCCAGAGCCGCGGGGCCGGTTAGATTCGGAAGGCACCGACACCGATTTCCACGAATACGACAGTCCTCATGTCTACGAGAACGGCATCACCCCTTCAGACGTTACCCCGGATCCGAGCTTACCGCCGAGTTACCCTCCCACTCCGCTGCAACCCTGGCGGGGGGATCCTCGGCGGACTTGGCCTCCCTTGGAGAACGGGGGTCCTCGCCAGCACTTCCCTGAGAGCTCGGATGTGGAGGAGGAGTGGGGTTCGCGGGGTAGTTTCCCGTCTCGGACACCACGGCTCGTTCCCAAAGGGTTGTGGGAAGGCGAGGAGGAACAGGGGCAGCTGAGCAGCTATGAAGCTGAGGAAGAAGATTACGAGAGGGTCCCTCAGCACCCTCAGCTGAGCAGCCCAGCTAGCGGCAGCTCGGGCAGCCTCCGAGAAGAGGAGGAGGAAGAGGAGGAAGAAGGGAACGCTTCTAAGACTTATCCCGGGGAGAACAAGGACGATACAGCGCCCTTGGGAATTCCGGTTGATGCAGAACTGAAGAACAAGGAGCCGTGCAGGTCTTCTCTTCTGCTGGAGGGACCAGAGAGTCTACAAGCAGTCCAAAGGGGGAGACAGGTAAGACATTTTAAGGACACCTTAGATGGACATTAGAGCTGAGCTGAGTACAGTTTGGGATAACATTGGCAAGTTTAGGCGTGTGACTCCATTTAGCCCTAAAGCACCATGCCCGATGCCCTAGATCTGAGCTAAATGTCCAAGACCGTCATCTTCAGAGCAGAAGACGGTGGTCTTCGACATCATCCAAGGAAAGGAAGAAGATCTAAGGATGCTGGAGGCAAAAGTGGCTGCAGCAGTGGCCAACAAAGTCAACATTGATCCACCATCATGAGATTCTGCATTGATCATATATAGTGGTGGCCACCATATGGTGGTGACCACCCTCTTGGGTATTTTTTTGACCTGTTTTTTTGACCATCAAGAAAGCAAAACCTTTGACCTGTTTTCAGGTTCTCTCCCATGCCCCATTCCCACGACAGGGAAACAGATCCAAGTAGATGGAAACTAACCAAGCAGAGAAGCAACCTGGAATTAAGGAGAAATTTCTTAACAGTGAGAACAATCAACCAGTGGAACAACTTGTCTTCTGGAGTTGTGGGTGCTCCATCACTGGGGGTTTTTAAGAAGAGCTTGGAGAACCATTTGTCTGGAATGCTATAGGCCAGTCTCCTGCTTGAGCAGAGGGTTGGACTAGAAGACCTCCAAGGTCCCTTCCAACTAGGTTCTTCTGCTAGGTGAGCTCTTGAATTTTCTGAAATGTAGCAAGCATTCTTGGGAGTTTGAGCCCTACATGGAAAGAGAGTTTGAGTTTAGGGAAATTCTGGTAAATATCTATTGTCATCTTAATATGTTGGGCTAACTCCCGTCCCTCCTGGCCAGGGATGATGGGCATTGAAGTCCCATCTCGGGAGAAGACACAAAACACCGTCCACGCCAACTTGGCTTTTACATAAAATGGTTTCCGTCTTTTATACCTTTGGTGAAAGCTGAGATTGGAGGTAGCTTTTAATAAGTGAATCCTAAATACTGTGGGGAAACTGAACCTGTTGGATTTCTGCCTGTCAGATCAATGTTAAAAGCACAGGGAGTTTTGTCTGGGCCCACAGAATGTGCTTCAGTCAGTCAGGGGTTTACTGACTTGTGTCTCAGTGTTGTAAGGAATCAGCCAACGGCTGTTTATTCAGTAAACCACAATAACAAATCACAGCTTGTGGTGTGGTGTGGTGCGGTTTATCCCCTGTTTAAAAGACAGCAAAATTATTTTTAATATGTAATTATTAGAAATCATGCTTCATCACTTTGTGAAACCATAACCTGTTTTGCCGAGTGGTGGGTTTTGCATAGGCCTTATTGTAACTTGTAAACCATGGTTTGTGGCTTAGCATTACGGGTGAAACCTAACCACGGTATAGTGAGATGTGTAAATCGTGCTTTACGGCACTAAGACGTTAAATGAGTTTTAAGCTTTCTTTCGCTCCTGAGGATCAGCAATTTTTGAGGCAAATTGAGGAGGTTGAGGCCGGGCATTAAAAAAAAAAATTCAAAATGGCTGCCACAACTACATCGACAATAATGGGTGAAGCTGGAACGTTCAAGTGCCAAAAGTGCTTTTTTTTCTTTCCCCCAATGGCCACTGGACTTTCCTGGTTTTTTTTTCCTTGAAAACATTTCTCTTCTCTCCTAGAACTGAACTGAAGAAGCTTCTTGGAGGAGAAGCAAAACGTTTTCAAAGAAAAAACCCTAAGAAATCCAGTTGCCTTTGGGAAAAAAAGCACCACAAATGGGTGATTGAGAATCTCCACAGACAGGGGAAATTCAAGGCTCGCTCAGACTTTGGAAAGGTTTCTTCTTCTTCTTCTTCTTCTTCTTCTTCTTCTTCTTCTTCTTCTTCTTCTTCTTCTTCTTCTTCTTCTTCTTCTTCTTCTTCTTCTTCTTCTTCTTCTTCTTCTTCTTCTTCTTCTTCTTCTTCTTCTGACAAATAAGAAAACACAGTTCGTCCCCAACTTACGGCACTTCACTTAGTGACTGTTTGGAGTTACAGTGAAAAAAGGGACCGATGAGCGTTTTTCACACGACCCGTTGAGGCCTCCCCATGATCACGTGATTTACATTCAGACGCTTAATAACCGACTCACATTTATGACACTTGTTGCAGCGTCCCGGGGTGTGTGTCACGTGAATCCCTTTTGCATCCGGATTCACTTAACAACCGCGTTAGTAATTTCACAACCGCCATGATTATTCACTTAACAAACTTAGTGAGGAAAGTGGTAAAACGGGGGGGGGGGAACTCACTTCATAAATTTCTCACAGAGCGACATAAATTTTGGGCTCAATCGTGGTCGTAAATCGAGGACTCCCTGTATCTGCCATGCCACCCTCAATCTGCTCAATGTAGTAATCCCTTTTCTGAGTTTGCCGGATCGACAGAGGTGGAAATTCACCAAATAATCCAGATTGATTTTACCATCCAGTTCAAAATTGTGCCTACCTTGCAGGCGTGGTTTTGTTTTTTTTCCTAAACATGAGTGGAAACTACAGGTTGTCCTCAACTTACGAACCATTCGTATTCCTCGTTTTATGACAGCTTGCTGAGTGACCGTTCAAACGGCACTGGAAAATGTGACGTCGGACCGTTTTTCGCAGTTACGGCCTTTGCAGCATGCCCGGGATCACGTGATCAAAATTCAAGACGCTTGGCAACCGATTCGTACTTGTGACGGTCGCAGCGTCCTGGGGGGTGTTGTCACGTGATCCCCCTTTTGCGACCTTCCGACAAGCAAAGTCAATGGGGAAGCCGGATTCGCTTAGCGACCGAGTTACTTGCAGTCGTGAGTCGAGGAATGACCTGTACTCATAAAGTTATGAGGGCCCCCCCTGAAAAAAGTGACTTTTGACACGGTCTCACTCACAACCAGGACAGAGCCCCCGCGTGGTGCAATTGTGATTTGCCCACTTGGCCACACACTTGTTTAACAACGGGGTCAGCCACATCCTCTGGGGCCAAGTCCTCGCCCGTTATGACCTTCCCAGCCGGCTTCCGACAAGCCGAATCAATATGGGAGCGGGCAGGGAAAGCCGCGGAGGGCGACCACGTGGCGTCCCGCTTCACGAACGGTGAATTTTTCCATTCCCAGTTGCGGTCGTTAAGCTGAGGACTTCCCATAAGCAGCCCGTTTTCGGCTGAACCACAATCGGGATTGGTCGGGGAAAAAAGCTGTAGGTTTTGCAACCCCGCCCCCCCCCCCCCAGCCAGCCATCATTGCCAGAAGCATCTCCACACCCCCACCCAAGAGAATATAGACACCCCCTCCACTCCGCTAACACAATCCCCGCAGCCTGAAGCATCTCAGGTCAGTTTTTGTGCGATGCACACAGTTTGTTGCCATCCGCAACAACTCCCAACAAAATTGTCTGCTTTTCCCATAGGGCGCCCACCCACCTGCTCTCCCTGCATTCTGGACTAACATCCCCCCCCTCCCACGGCTTTACACAACCGGCGAGGGGAGAACCCCCAAACCCTTTTTCTAAACCACCCCCAATTCTCTCATAAGACAAACCGCCCCCCTCCCCAAGTTGGATTTGCAAGTATATCCCTGCCTGGTGGCAAACAAACCACGGCTTGTCCCTCTTCCTGGAACGGTGGCTGGCGTATCTCAGTCCCCCCACCCCCCCGTAAAACACCCCTTTACTACTACCACCCCCTCCTCCCTCTTTCCCCCCCCAAGCCCACATGTTTTATTTTCTTTTTTTTAATGTATTTTAATCCCCCCCCTTCCTTCTGCTGCTGGAATACAGCTGGGAATAGGAAGCAGGCAGGAGGGAGGGAGGGAGAGAGGGAGGGGGGGTTGGGAAGAAACCAAACCCCCAGCATCCACAGGGGATTGGCTAGCCGCCTTCCTCCCGTTGCTAAGCAACCGCATCATCTCTCTCTCTCTCCAGCAACAGCATCCTCGTTGGTCCCGCCTCCTTCACTGCAGCATTGGGCTGGCTCTGCTAGTTGGTCGGTCAACAGAACCGCAGTGGGGGGTGCTGGGAAGGGCTGGCGGCGGGGGGGGGGGGCTGGAGAACTGCAGGTCATCAATAATCCAGCAGTTCTGCTTTCGAGGGGGGGCGGGGACCCACAGTCGGAATCGTGGGAGAGCATCGGGATCAGCGTAGGCTAGGCCACAAATCATATCCAGGCGCTCGCTTGGCAGATGTGCCAAGGACAGCATTATCCCCGGGCTGTGGCTGCCAAGTGCCACATGGGCACCGAGGAGACCTGGGTATTTAGGGGGGGGGGAAATGTCTCTTCCTCCTCCTCCTCCTCCTCGCCTCTGTATCCCATATATTATCCGTCCGCCCGCCCCGTCGGCTGTGACCGCACGTAGCAAGACAGAATGCTGGCTCAGGCAGAATTTTCCCCACTGTTGGACAATAGTACAGCCTGCACACTTGAAAAGTACAGGAGTAGCACGCTCTGCAAGGTGGCGGTGGGTGGGGGGAGGTCCTCCTCCTCCTCCTCCCTTTTTAAGAAGGGATTGGAGAACCATTTGTCTTGAGCAGGGAGTTGAACTGGAAGACCTCCAGGGTCCCTCCTAACTCTGTTGTTCTGTTCGTCTTCCTCCTCCTCCTCCTCCTCCTCCTCCTCCTTTTAAAGAAGAGATTGGAGTACCATTTGCCTGAAATGGTACAGGGTCTCCTGCTTTACAGGGGGTTGGTCTAGAAGACCTCCAAGGTCCCTTTCAACTCTGCTATTTCTCCTCTTTTTAAAGAAGAGAATGGGCAACCATTTGTCTGAAATGGCATAGGGTCTCCGGCTTGAGCAGGGGGATGGACTAGAAGACCTCCAAGGTCCCTTCACACCTCTGTTTTCCTGTTCCTTCTCCACCTCACCTCTGCCTCTCCTTCCTTCCTTCCTTCCTTCCTTCCTTCCTTCCTTCCTTCCTTCCTTTCTTCCTTCCTTCCTTCCTTCCTTCCTTCCAATCATCCAGTAATTCGGGTAAAGCAAAAGAGCGTTTGTCAAGGGGAGGATGAAGCCTTTTTATAGGGTAAAGAAACAAATGATGCAGACGTTCACACAGGTCTAGGTCAGTAAGGAAATGATCAAACCATAAAATGCAGGCATGGCTTGTGAAATTTGAACACTTGATTCTGAAAAAGCTCCAGTGTTGGAGCGCCCACAACTTCTGGTTAATAGTTCTCACTGTCAAGAAATTTCTCCTTAATTCCAGGTTGCTTCTTTCTTTCTTTCTTTCTTTCTTTCTTTCTTTCTTTCTTTCTTTCTTTCTTTCTTTCTTTCTTTCTTTCTTTCTTTCTTCTTTCTTTCTTATCTTTTATCTTTTTCTCTTCTTTCTTTCTTCATCCTCCTTTTTTCTCTTTCTTTCCTTTCTTTCCTTCTTTCTTTCTTTCTTTTCTTTCTTCATCCTCTTTCTTTTTTCTCTTTCCTTCCTTCCTTCCTTCCTTTCTTCCTTCCTTCCTTCCTTCCTTCCTTCCTTCTTTTCTTTCTTTCTCTTTCTTCTTTCTTTCTTATCTTTTTTCTTTTTCTCTTCTTTCTTTCTTTCTTTCTCTTTCTTCTTTCTTTCTTATCTTTTTTCTTTTTCTTTTCTTTCTTTCTTTCTTTTTCTTCTTTCTTATCTTCTTTCTTTTTCTCTTCTTTCTTTCTTCATCCTCCTTTTTCTCTTTCTTTCCTTTCCTTCCTTCTTTCTTTCTTTCTTTTCTTTCTTCATCCTCTTTCTTTTTTCTTTTTCTCTTCTTTCTTTCTTTCTTTCTCTTTCTTCTTTCTTTCTTATCTTTTTTCTTTTTCTCTTCTTTCTTTCTTTCTTTCTCTTTCTTCTTTCTTTCTTATCTTTTTTCTTTTTCTTTTCTTTCTTTCTTTCTTTCTTTTTCTTCTTTCTTATCTTTTTTCTTTTTCTCTTCTTTCTTTCTTTCTCTTCTTTCTTTCTTATCTTTTCTTTTTCTTCTTTCTTTCTTTCTTTCTTTCTTTCTTTCTTTCTTTCTTTCGTTGGAAAAGAGCTGGAAGGGGCCTTGGAGGTCTTCTACTCCAACCCCCTGCTCAAGCAGGAGACCCTTTCCCCAAGGGACAGACTTATGGGTTACATGACCCTTTTCCTGCCTAGGTTTGCATCTTTCGTAAAAGGTGGAGGTCTATTGGAGGATTTGCAAAACAGCTCCCTACTACAAGGTTGATGAAGAAGCAACGGATAGCAACAGAAAAGGCCTTGGCTAGGTTTTCTTAAAGTAGAAAGAGAGGCTGGCATGTTAAAAGTACTTATACAGCTTGACCTCGACGTTATGACCACAACGGAGCCCAAAGTTTCCGTGGCGAAGTGAGACGGTTGTTAAATGAGTCAGTTGCCCACTGCCTGAATTTTGATCACATGAGGGTGGGGGCACGCTGCCGTGGTCCCGTGCTTGAAAAACGGTCATAAATCGCTCTTTTCCAAACGGCCGTAACTCCGAACAGTCATCAAACGGACATGGAGGACTATCCGTGTCATTTTTTAAAATGTTAAATAAGGAATTTGAGGCAATCCCCCTTTTCATAGGGTGTGTGGGGGTGTGTGTGTGGGGGGGTGTGCGTGGGTCTTCTCAAACATGATAGATTAAGAGAATCAAGGCAACAGCCCAGTTACAGCATCGTTCCCCCCAATGGGTGCCTGGCCAGAGAGGCTGGTGGGGCTGGTGGGGTTTGGTTCGAGATACTTCCAGGACCCCCAGTTTGAGAATGGGGTGGGTGGGAAGGAAATGGCTGAGATCCAAATCTGAGATCCAAATCTCGGTTCTGAGATGGAGCCGTTTGGTAGAAATCCAAGGACATCGAGAAAGACGATTAAGGAGCCGGAGGCGAAAAGATACAAAGAACCAGGGCTTTTTTTGTCATAGAACGCTCAGAACGGAGTTCCGGCACCTTTTTGGGATGGAACCTTGTAGGGTAGGCAAGGCGGGTTGTATGACATGGGTGAGTTCCGGCACCTTTTTCTTTTACAAAAAAAGCTCTGCAAAGAACGGTTGCTGGAATTGGGTTTGGCCAGTCTAGAGAAAAGAAGAACTTTGGCGGCGGGGGGGGGGAAAAACACATGATAGCAGAAATCCAGTATTTAATTTATTTTAATTCCATTTATATCCCGCCCTTCTCCGAAGACTCAGGGCGGCTTACAATTTAAGCACAAACCAATGTGCTTAGCAATAGCCTTCATTCTATGCCTGCTTATTAGGGCTTTCATACACCCCCCAAGCGGCATTATTACAAAGTCAGCTTAATTTGAAGGCTCATCAAGGAGAGAAGCAACCTGGAACTGAGGAGAAACTTCCTAACAGGGAGGATGATGAACCAGTGGAACTCCTTGCCTCCAGAAGTGGCGAATGCTCCAACACTGGAAGTTTTTTTTAAGAAGAGATTGCACGGGCCATTTGTCAGAAAGGGCACAGGGTCTTCTGCTTGAGCCAAGGGGGTTGGCCTAGATGACCTCCGAGGTCCCTTCCAATTTTGTTCCTTCTGTTATTCCTCCTCTTTTTAAAGAAGATAATGGGCAGCCACTGGTCTGAAATGGCATAGGTCGGATCCGCTGCCTGAGCAAGGGGGTTGGACTAGAAGACCTCCAAGGTCCCTTCTGACTCTGTTATTCCTCCTCTTCCTCCTCCTCCTCCTCCTTTTTAAGAAGAGACTGGACAACAACCCCTTGTCTGGAATGGCATGGGGTCTCCTGCCTGAGCAGGGGGTTGGACTAGAAGACCTCCAAGGTCCCTTCCGACTCTTGTTATTCCGGCATTATCCGAGCCTCCTGGGCCGTTACAGCTTCTACATCTAATTTCCATCCCTCCCGGCTCCAACCTAATTCTGATTATTATTATTTTTTCCCCTTCTCTTTTCTTGCAGGGGTCTCACTGGCTGGTCGTGGCGGCTGTCCTGTTAGTGGACGTGAGTCTGGCTTACCTGTTCTCTCTCCTCCTGGCTTGAGATGGGGTGATGGAGGCAGGAGCGCCCCTTTGACCCCCATTTCCTCCTCCTCCTCCTCCTCCTCCTCTCTCCGCCCCCAAAGAAGTTTGATAACAACCTCTGATCTCTGCCTCTCTTCTCCCACCCACCCCCCAACCGCTTCCCCCCCACCCCACCTACGTCTTTTTTCACATGTCTTTACTCACCCCAGCTGGGACTCCCTCTGGCTGCCTCTTAACTATAAACTTTCTAGATCGTTTACATATAAAGGGCTTCTCTTTCTACTGGCGATTTTCATTGAGTTCCTTCCTCTATGCTCCTGTCACCCGCCCCCCCCAAATAACGAGCATCTCCTTTTTTCCTGCTTTATTCATGTGTGTGTGTGTGTGTGTGTGTGTATATAAATATATATATATATATATATATATATATATATATATATATATATATATATATATATATATATACACACACACACATATACACACACACACACTTATATATGTATATTCATCCAGCCCCCCTTCCCTTTTTCCCCTTCATTCTTGGATCTGTTGGCCACCGAATGGTTCAATTCACTTTAAAAAAAAAGGCACCGGAGTAAAAAAAAAATTGAGCCAAAGTCATAGGAGAATTCCCTCCCCCCCCCCGGAGAATTAAATATTAAAATGGTTGGATTAAAGCGGGGGGTCTTTCACCTGGGCCCTTTGATGACTTGTGGACTGGCTGTGGAATTCTGGGAGTTGAAGTCCACAAGTCATGAAAGGGCCAAGTTTGAAGACCCCTGGATTAGAAAGAACCTCCAAATTTGGTGGCCGGTCTGATTGTTACGAAGTTACACACACACACACACACACACACACACACACACACACTTCCCGCAAATCAAAGTTGTCGGATTGGGATTCTTCCCTCCGGCCTTAGGAATGCAGGCAGTCCTTGACTTACGACCAGGATCAGCGTTTCCGCGGCTAAGCAAGGCGTTTCTTTTAATAAGGGAGCCGTGCCTAATTTTTACGACCATCTTTGCTGCGGTCGTTCAGTGAATCACACGGTCCTTAAGTGAATCCAGCTTTTCCCCTCCCATTGACGTTCCATGTCGGAAGCCGGCTGGGAAGGTGGCAAATGGTAAACAGGTGATCCCGGGACGCTGCCACCGTCGTATAAATGCATGTTTGGTGGCGACGCACCCGAATTTGGTTCGGGTGAACTTTGGGACGGTCGTAAGTACGAGGACCCGGTCCCAAGTTACGTTTTTCAGCGGCCTTGTAACTTTCAGCGGCCTTGTACCTTTCAGCGGCCTTGTTCACGTGACCTAGGTAGGGGATGATAGTTTAGTGTGTGCAGGACCGGTCATGAGTAATTTTTGTCAGCAGCCTTTCAACGGTCGCTAAACAAACGGTCATTAAGTCGAGGCCTACTGTGCAGGCAGGGAGATGGTTCCGGGGTTCCCCTGTTCACACACAAAAAGGTGGGTTACTTTTTTTTCCCCGCCTTCCACTTTCTCTGAATAATAAACACCCGTAGGTCTTTAGAGAAAATTGGAGAAAAATGTGTTGGTGCCGACAACAACGATTTGCTTCCGCTCTCTTTATTTCCTTCCATAATCTTTAATTCTCCGCCTTTATTTATTTATTCATTTTTAAAGCACCCTTTCCCTCTCTCTTTGCTTGCTTCCTTTTCAAAAAAAAAAAAAGAAAAGAAAAAAAACCCGACAAGGGGAAAACAAACGAACGAACGAACAAACACACACACACAAAGAAGAAACGCCAAACCACCATCGCCACACACCCGTTTTCGTTACGCTTTTATAAACCTTTTTCTCGCAGCGTTTTGAATACTTTACAAAAAACAAACAACAACAACAACAAACTTATAAACTTAAAACGAGAGGGTGAACAGGAGATTCCTGATGCCGGGGGGTGGGTGGGTGGGTTTGAGGGCGTGGGGGGGGGGGCAGAAAAAAAAAAGACTTTGGGGAACCGGGAATTGCGCCAGATTCCCACAAAGGGGAAATTCGAGGTGCGTGGGGAAGAAAAAAGGTGTCGCTGGTGCCTCTCTTTGGGGGAAACGGAAGGATAGGTCGATAGGTTAAAAATTAAAATTAAAATTAAAATTAAAAAAAGAAGGATGCTTGGTATCCACCTTCGTGGCCACTTATTGTGTATGTGTTCCCTTCACCTGGATACATAACACCTGGTCCTGGGGAGAATCTTTTTTTTTGAGGAATTAACAACTCCAGCTTTGATTCCTTGAGGATGGCGACAACTGGCAAAATACGAGAGAGAGAGAGAGAGAGAGAGAGAGAGAGAGAGAGAGAGAGAGAGAGAGAGAGAGAGAAAATGGCTAACTCCGAGAATGAAGCACTTTAACCAGTGTTGCGTTTCCCCACACACACACACACACACACACCCGCAAGCAACTTTACAGGCGAAGGAAGCGACAAAACTTCCCTTTGCCAGGGGCTGGAAGGAGGTTGATATTTTTAAGGGATGGGTGGGTGGGGGTCCCAGGAAAGATAAATTTGCCTTTTAGAGGGTAAGTGTTGACCCCCTGTGGGGGAACAACAACAAAAGAAAACACACAAAAAAAACAAACCCACAACCCCGAATCCAAGAAGCCGTGCCTTTGGAGAGATAAATGTGCAATAGCAAACAGCCTGGAACAGCCGGATGCGAAACAGAAGGAAACAACAAAAAAAAATTTAAAAAAAAAATCTGGATTTTATTTTATTTCCCCACACACCCCCACCCCCCAGGCTGTGTCATGTGCAATACAGAACTGCCTTTGGGATATAGCGAATGTTTTTAAAGGGCAAATGTTGTAAAAAAAAATAAATTAATTAAAAATGAGGGCTTCTGAGGGGCTGGGGGCCGAGCGGCCCCTTCCCTCATTTTGTTTGGTGGGTGAGTGGGAACGATTGAGGAGCGTCGCAAAACGAGGACTGCTGACGCTGAGGCTGTGCTGAAGGTCTAGGATGGTTTAGGATGGTGACCCTTCCCCCCACCCCACCCCACCCCCAGGAATCTCTTTTTCGACCCTTTCTTGGAATTTTTGCATGAGGTTGTGACTGACCCTTTGCTGCGTGCCGTGTATACCGAGAATGTCTGTATAGCCAAGAAAAATAATAATAATAATCATAAAAAACAGGAAAAAAAATAATACGAAATAATCCTATGAATAATCACGAATAACCCATCTGTACGATTTTTTCTACTGCCTGTTCTCCCCCCTTCTTCTTCTTCTTCCCTCTCCCCTTTCCCTTTCTTTCTTTCTTTCTTTCTTTCTTTCTTTCTTTCTTTCTTTCTTTCTTTCTTTCTTTCTCCGTTTGCCTTTTCGACTGGATATTTCTAATTTCGTGTCTTTGGGATTGAGAAAAAAAAATTAAATAAGTCTTGCAGGAAAAAAAAAATTTAATAAAATATATTCATTAAAAAAGAACGACCGTGATCCTGGAGGCTGTGTTGTTTTTTTTCTTGGGGGGAGGGGAAAAAAATGTGCGTCGGGAGGGGATTCCGATTAACGACGGAAGGGAGTGTGGACAAAAAGTCATTTTTAAGGGGAGCGGAGCTGTGTGCTTGTGCATTTGATTTTGTGTCTGTGTGATTGTGAGTTTGCAGAGGCCTACAATCAGGAACAATCTCTCTTGGGCTGCAAGCTATGATCAGCCCTTCTGCATGAACAAATTTAAGTTTATTTAACCGTCACTTCCTGTTTCTTTATTCTTCCCAATATTTGTGGCCCAGATTTTCTCCCCAAATAACCAGGATAGTAGCATTCATCTAATAAGCACATTTGCTGCAATCGGAGGGGTTGTAATTGGGAGGGGGGCCCCAGAAAAGTCAAAATGGCCTCCACAACTGCATTTTACATTCCTGCCCCTTCTTTTTTTAAAACTTGGGGTGCCTTTGAAGGTGACTTGGAAACTGCCCTGAGTTCGGTCAGTCCAGACTTGGAAAAGCAGTACATTTGGGTCGTTGAAGTAGTCCTTAGTTAGCAACTGCCTCGCTTAGCGACCATTTGCACTTAGGACAAATAAAATTGAAGAGGGGCGGGTCAAATATAACCAACAGAGGCCGCCCAAGAGCTACAGAAAACTCAACTCTTTGCTGCCATCTAGTGTTCAGTTCAGAAGAGTGGCAGCCCCTGACCTACCAGCAAGTTCCAAGTTCAGAGAAAAATGGGAAAAACCATTCTCTCATTCCCATGGCCTTGCTGAAATTCCTTCTCGTTCGGTGAGAGAAAAAAGAAAAAGGAAGGAAGGAGAACAAGGAAAGGAGGGAGGGGAGGGGAGGGAGAGAAAAAGGGAAAAGAAAGGGGAGGAAATTGAGGAAGGGAAGGAAGGAAGCAGGGAGGGAGAGAGAAAGAAGGGACGAAGGAAGGAGAGAAAGAAGGAAAAGAAAGGGTACAAAATTGAGGGAAGGAAGGAAGGAAGGAAGGAAGGAAGGAAAAGGGAAGAAAATTGAGGGAGAGAAAGTAGGAAGGAGATAAAGAAGAAAAACAAAAGGAAATTGGAGGGAAGGAAGGAGAGAAAGAAGGGGAAAAAAAGAAAATTGAGGAAGGGAAGGAGGGAGGGAGGAAAGAAAGGAAGGCAATGGGAATGAGAAGGAAGGAAGGAAATTAACTTCTCATTTCCACTCGTTTAAAAGCATCTATTGAAACAGTCTACTGGCCCCGGAAACTAGGCAAGTGGTTCAGTCAACTCTGCTATTTTTATATCTATGGTAATGTGAAGCTTCGAGAGGAGAGGCCCCTCCCCTAGAAAGGTGACTTCCGGATGAGACGCTCCAGCCGTTTCCCCCTCCACACCCCCCCTATGCTGAGAAACCTTTACTGCCCCCTGCTGCCTGTTTTGTTTCTTTGCATCTTTGGAGTCTCCTTGTGCTAATAATACGTACACAACGAAGTGGCTTAATCATTGTTAACTAGAGCTGGACCCCGCCTTACAAGGGTTCATTTAGTGACCGTTCAAAGTTACGACGGCACTGAAAAAAGTGACCCAGGACCGCTTTTCACAGTTACCACCTTTGTAGCGTCCCCCTGGTCCCGTGATCAAAATTCAGATGTCCGTCAATATACAGTTCATACTTCTGACGGTTGCCGTGTCCCAGGGTCACGTGACTCCCCTTTTGCGACCTTCGGGCGAGCAAAGTCAGTGAGGAAGACAGATTCGCTTCACAAAGGGGTTACTAACTGATCAAGCGCAGTGATTCGCTTCACAACCGTGGCAGGGAAGGTTGCAAAATGGGGCACAAGGCTCACTTCACAAATGTCTCGCTTAACAACAGACATTTGGGGCTCAGTTGTGTTTGTATGTCGAAGACTACCTTTACTCTCAGCCCCAACGGTTCTTCTAAGGATGATGGACTCTGCAGTCCCAAGAAATTTTTGGAGGCCGCCAAGATAGATTTGCATAGACACCGACCAACAGAGAGATGGATGGATGGATGGATGGATGGATGGATTTAAATTGATAGATTTGGGGAAAGAGAGAGAGAGAGAGAGAGAGAGAGAGATGATAGATAGATGACAGATTAGACAGGCAGGCAGACAGATACACAGAGATATAGATAATAGATGGATAATAGAGATAGATAGATAGATAGATAGATAGATAGATAGATAGATAGATAGATAGATAATAGACAGACAGATACATAAATTTAGGTTGATAGATTTATATACACAGACAGACAGAGAGCCAGCCAGCCAATTAATAGAATTTTGTTTGGCCAGACCAGGGGTAGGCAACCTCGGCTCTTTTATGACTCATAGACTTCAACTCCCAGAATTCCTGAGTTCAGCTATGCTATGCTATGCTGACTCAGGAATTCTGGGAGTTGAAGTCCATGAGTCATAAAAGAGCCGAGGTTGCCTACACCTAGGCCAGACCAAGCTGTAATTTAATCTCCACATACCGGATACTTAAACATTACCCTTGTTTATACCACAGATTATAAGGCAGCTAGAGTGATATAAAGTGAGATGGATGACAATATATAAAGCGTTATGACTGTGGGGTCCTCGCTGCTCAATGAGCTTGGCTGTTTTCTTGCAGACGTTTCGTTACCCAACTGGGGAACATCATCAATGTAATTATCATTATTTTGCTTAACCACCACCAAGATTTCCTCCCCCACCTGTGGCTAGAGAGAGTTGGGAGCCGGACTCCATAGATAATAACTGATTGATGAACTTATGTGCCAAAAAGCCACTGTCAACTCTTAGTGACCACATATATTTTCTCCAGAAAAGTGGGTTAGGACGCTGAGCATGTCGATCAGAAGGTCGGCAGTTTGGCGGGTCGAATCCCGAGTGCCGCGTAACAGAGTGAGCGCCTGTTACACGTCCCAGCTTCTGCCAACCTAGCAGTTCGAAAGTACGTAAAAATGCAAGTAGAAAAATAGGGACCACTACGGTGGGAAATTAACAGCGTTCTGTGCGCCTTTGGCGTCTAGTCATGCCGGCCACATGACCACGGAGACGTCCTCAGGCAAGTGCTGGCTCTTCGGCTTTGAAACCGAGATGAGCACCGGCCCCTAAAGTCGGAAACGACTAGCACACGTGTGCGGGGAAACCTTTGCCTTTACCTTAACCCAGTTGTCTTTAGTTAATGAATTGAAATTTACCCATTTTCTTTGCTACAGAAGACAGATGTGGCTGGCAAGGCCCCCGTCTTCCTTTCCATGCCAGGCCACACTTCAGTTGTGTTCGGAATAACTTTAAGGCAGTGTTTTTCAAACTTGGCAACTTGAAGACGGGTGGACTTCAAATCCCAGAATTCCCCAGTTGGCTGCAGAATCCTGGGAGTTGAAGTCCACCTGTCTTCAAGTTGCTGAGGACGAGAAGCATGTCTTTAAAGGTAGAAGGGACTTCCAATCAGCCCCTCCCTCGCATGTCATGCCGCATCTGTCCAGCAGAGGGCGCCTAGGGCCAAGCTGCCTCCCCAAACTCAGGTGAACTCAGCTGTCCGGTTACCTGTCCGGAACTGCAAGATCTGAAGGGGAGGCAGATTGAGAAGGATTCCAGCTGCTGATTTTCGCTTTCCTAGGAACAGAAGAAGGACAAGGAGTTTCTCTGGACAGGTGAAGGAACATTTGCAGGACAATAGGAAGAGAGAGAGAGAGAGAGAGGGAGGAGAAGGAAGGAAGGAAGGAAGGAAGGAAGGAAGGAAGGAAGGAAGGAAGGAAAAAGAAAAAGGAAAAGGAAAAGGAAAAAGGGAGAGAGAGGAAGAAAGGAAGGAAGGAAGGAAGGAAGGAAAAGAAAAAGAGAAAGAGAGAAAAAAGAGAAAAAAGGAAAGAAAGAAAAGAGAAAAAGAGAGGAAGAAAGAAAGGAAGGAAGGAAGAAAAAAGAAAGAAAGAAAGAAAGAAAGAAAGAAAGAAAGAAAGAAAGAAAGAAAGAAAGAAGAGGAAGGAAGGAAGGAAGAAGGAAGAAAGAAAAAGGAGAGAAAAGAAAAGAGAGAGAATACGTTTCAAGCAACTATTGGGTGTTCAGTGGTCTAATCAATTAATTTCCCAAGGGCCCTTTTTCAATCGTCTGTCCTTCGGGTAAGAAGACAAACAAACGAGAAGAAGGATCCTGGTTAATTTAAACTTAAGTGGTGGAGGCCTCAAGTGCGTTGGGAGGAATGTTTGAATGGGGTGACTGTTCAAGAAGGAGCAGACTTTGAAACCGGAGGTGATCAAGTAGTTTAAGGTTTCACAAAGCAAGGATTAATTTCTGGTGCTAAAGAAAAAGTCTTCCGGTTCGCCTGGAACAATGAGTAAAAGCGGGCCAAGGGCATCTGTGCGCAGGAGTGGAATTTTTGGGGGGTGGGGGAAGATGCAAAAACCACAAACTAAGCAGCAACATATATGCCACCTGGTTTACCTGGGGGGGGGGCGTTAAAATAATAATAATTAGCATTTTGTATCCGTTGAAAGGCACCCCAAATCAGCTGTCCTGGTCAAACTTGGTGAGCATTTTTACGTGCTTTTGAACTGCTAGGTTGGCAGAAGCTGGGATGTGTAACAGGCGCTCGCTCTGTTACGCGGCATTCGGGATTCGACCCGCCAAACTGCTGACCTTCTGATCGACAAGCTCAGCGCCTACAAGAAGGAATCAAAGATATTGTCCTAAACCGCCTTTTTAAAATTCTTCTTTAACGTTTTTCGTAACTGCAAGCTCAACGATTGTCAATTGGCAGACACGATTTAGAGCAGGGGTCTCCAAACGTGGCTGAGGAATTCTGGGAATTGAGGTCCACCCGTCTTAAAGCCGCCACGTTTGGAGACCCCTGATTTTTTTTTTAAAGCGTGGCATGCTCAATTAATGTTTTTACTTTAAGTAATTATGAAATCAACCCCATTTCCTGCATTACGGTAAATCACGAGGTAACAAACCTAAGCTGGGTTCGGACAATTAGCTAAACCTTAAACCAGGTTAACATGAACCAGGTTCGGTGTCCCGAAGAGAAGTCGCTCCGAAAGTTCAGACTAAATGTTTTGTGACTCCCCAAATCTCCAATGAGGCAGCTAAACGTTTTGCATTTTGTCACTCCGGCGCACCTGAGAATGACGGGCTAGATCTTATGTCCTGAGTTCTAAACTTATGTTTTTTTTTGGGGGGGGAGGGGGCAAATTGCAAGAAAAATACACGCCGTGCAAAGAAGGCAGGAAAACGGAAATTTCTGGCAAATCCTGGCAAACGATTACCCGCCGACACATTTCTCTCTTATCCAGGATGCCAGAGGGACCGCTCACCTTACCGGCTCTGATCCGGACCATCCGGAGCGCCCGGACGCAAGCGGAAGAACGGGAATTGGTACAACGAGAAAGTGCCAAAATTAGGGGTGCTTTTCGGGGCGATGAATCTGAGAACCGGGCCTCCAATTTGGCAAAGTTGCTGTACATCCATATCTTGGGGTATCCAGCTCACTTCGGACAGGTGTGTACAGCTAGTCCTCTACTTGCAATGATTTATTTAATGACTGTTGTAAGTTCAAAAAAAGTGACTCTTATCCCCATTTTTCACACTGGACAACCGTTGCAGTATCCTCCTGATCATGTGATCATTTTTTTTTTATTTTTTTAAATTTTAATTCCATTTATATCCCGCCCTTCTCCGAAAACTCAGGGCGGCTTACAAATTCATATGCTTGGCAACTGACTCGCATTTATGACCGGTTGCAGTGTCCCGGGGTGGGGGGTGGGGGTGTCACACGATCCCCTTTTGTGACCTTCTGAGAAGCAAGGGGGATGCTAGATTCATTTAACAACCGGGTTACTAAGTTAACAGCTGCCGTGATTCACTTAACGACGGGAGCGAGAAAGGTCCTAAAATGGGGAAAAACTCACTGCACAACTGTCTCTCTTAGCAACAGGAATTTGGGGTTTGGTTACAGTCGTAAGTTGAGGACTAGCTGTAATTTTATAAGAATTCAGTAAATTCAGGCACTTATAAATATATTAAATGCACGCATTAAATTTGCAGCTGACTCCATTATTAGTTGTTCCTGTGGAACAATTTGCTTTCAGAAGTTGTGAATGCTCCAACACTGGAGGTTTTTAAGAAGAGATTGGACCACCATTTGTCTGAAATGGCATAGACTATAAAGGGTTGGACTAGAGGATCTCCAAGGTCCCTTCCAACTCTGTTATTCTATTCTATTCTATTCTATTCTATTCTATTCTATTCTATTCTATTCTATTCTATTCTATTCTATTCTATTCTATAGCACAAAACCATTTTGGTTTGGCGCAGGGTAGCAATAAAAACATCGCCCTTCCCTAGCGGTATGTGGAAACCGCCATTTTGATTTCCCACCATGCCCCTAACCAAGGACCGCTGCAAAGCATTGTGGGGGAAAGACGTTAAGTCCTCTTCTTCCTGTCTCAACCCAGATGGAGTGCCTGAAACTGCTCGCCTCCACCCGATTCCACGAGAAGCGGATTGGCTACCTGGGGGCTGCCCTCCTATTGGATGAGAAGCAGGACACTCACCTTCTCCTGACCAATAGCATCAAGAAGTGAGGAGGTGTCCACATTGGGGTGTCTCCCTTTGCCCTCGTGTGGGCGTGACCAGATCTGAGATCTCAAAAAAACAATCAATGAAATTGATTCAAATTGGTGGGACATTGAAAGAGGGAAGGGATTCAGGCGGGTTTCTGCAGATTCGGAAGATCAGGAGGAGATTTGGGCGGTCAGAATCCCACTAAACCACCATGCAATCCCTTGCTGCTGGTTTAAGGGGGCGCCAACACAGCCATCATGGTTTCTCAGCCTTGCACCTTGTGCAAACCCAGCTGGGCGGGGGGCTTCCAATGGCAGTTAAAGAGTGGTTTAGTGTGGAACACACGGGCAGGGAACTGGGGTTTGAGGGGCTCAGAAGAAGGGGTGTCTGCTGGGTGTGGTCAAATAAGTCAAAATGGCGGTGGGGACGATGCCATCAAAGGTCCACCTATTACTTGATGGGTTTGCGGGGGGGCAACCATCCAACCTTCAGAATCGGGTTGTAACTTGTAAGTGTCTTCAGGAGGCGGGGTCCATTGTAACTTTGAACGGTCCCTGTGCGACCCGGTCGTAAGTCAAGGACAGCCTGTAAAGAGAGAGAGAGAAAGAGAATGAGAGAGAGAGATGAACAGAAAGACGACAGACAGACAGACAGACAGACAGACAGACAGACAGATAGATAGATAGATAGATAGATAGATGATAGGGAGAATGTAGAGATGACAGAGATAGATAGATAGATAGATAGATAGATAGATAGATAGATAGATAGATAGATAGATAGATAGATAGATAGGCAGGCAGGCAGGCAGGCAGGCAGGCAGGCAGGCAGGCAGGCAGGCAGGCAGAGAGATGATAGATAGATAGATAGATAGATAGATAGATAGATAGATAGATAGATAGATAGAATGTAAAGATGACAGAGATAGATAGATAGATAGATAGATAGATAGATAGATAGATAGATAGATAGATAGATAGATAGATAGATACAGAGAGAGAGAGAGAGAGACATAGATACATAGATTAGATCAGGGATCTTCAAACTTAGCCTTTTTATGACTTGTCGACTTCAACTCCCAGAATTCCTCAGCCAGGCACACTGAGGAATTCTGGGAATCGAAGTCCGCAAGTCATAAAAGGGCCAAGTTTGAAAACCCTTGGAAGAGAGAGAGAGAGAAAGAGAGAGAGAGAGAGAGAGGTGTGTGAGAGAGATAAATTTGCAGCTAGAGATTCCCAGTAAAGTAGGACAGAGATTCTGCTTCCCCCCCTCCCTTAGATTTGGGAGGGAGGATGAAGGAAGCGTGTGGAAGACGAAATCTAAATTTATTTATTTTATTCAGTCGTCGACCAGTAGCATTAAATAATAAAAACGAGCGACAAAAATACAACAACAAGAAAAACGCCAGAACTACGATCGGGATCAAGAAAGAGAAGCAGGTGTTGTTATGGTAAAAATGGCGTTTCTGTAATAAATCAAACATGGCCGTTGCTCGACCGTAGCCACTTTAAGGTGAAGATGGACTTCAACCCCCAGAATTCCCCAGCCAGCCCACACACTCTAAACTGCTGACTACAAGAATTTATTTATCTAACGCTTGTAAAGCGGGTATAATAAAACCATGTACATTAACATAGAGGGGCTCTAAAAATATTAGGAAATAAAGGATGAATAAGAATGAGTGGCTTGGAGATTTCTTATGCCTCTCTCTTTCCTTCTCTCCTTGCCTGCAAGTGACCTGCTGCACAGCAACGCCTGGGTGCAAGGATTAGCACTCAGTACCCTCGGATCGCTCGGCTCCGCCGCCATGCTGCAGGATCTGGCCCAGGAAGTGCAGCAGCTGGCAAAAACCGGGCAGACCACCGTGCGGAGGAAGGTGAGACCCCACCCACCCACCCCACTTTCCTCCCTCGAGGGAGTCCTGTAGTTAACAACGATTTGTTCAGTGAGCGTTCTAAGTTACAACGGCGCTGGGGAAAAAAAAGTGACCTGTGACCACTTTCCACGCTTAACGACCGTCGCAGCAAACCCGTGGTCACGGGATCGAAAATTCAAAGTGGTTCCTATTTACGACGGTGGCAGCGTCCCCGTGGTCACGGGATCCCCTTTTGCGACCAGCCAAGTCAATGGGGGAGCGGGGCGGGGGGGGGGGGAATTCAGATTCACTTAGCAAAGTGTGCGACTGACTTAACAAACGGAACGATTCGCTTAACGACGGTGGCGAGGAAAGCCGTGGAACGGGAGCAAACTCGCTTAAGAAGCTGTGAACGCTCCCACACTGGAGGTTTTGAAGAAGAGACGGGACAGCCGTTTGTCTCAAATGGGATAGGGTTTCCTGCCTGAGCAAGGGGTTGGACTAGATGACCTCCAAGGTCCCTTCCAACTCTGCTATTGTTATTGTTGTTATGGTTAGAATTTTATCACGTTGCAATTTTCCCCCTTTTCATAATCATTTTATCGCTTCACATTTTCTTCCCAAGCACTTGATTATTTATATAAAAATACGGAATGTCTGCTCCCTTCTCCTTCTTATTATTATTAACCAATGTTTCAACTTGGCAACATAGATTTTGGGCTCAATTCGTAACTCGAGGAATAGCCTGTTTTATTTCCGCCTCCTTTTTAAGAAGAGCTTAGACAACCATTTGTCTGAAATGGTCTAGTGTTTCCTGCCTGAGCAGGGAGTTGGACTGGATGACCTCCCAGGTCCCTTCCAACTCATTATTATTATTAAGCAAATCTCCAATTTGCAGGTAAGTGGGTCTCTCAAACATCCCCGCTACTTCTTCAGAAGTGGGCTTGCAAGTCAATAGTCGGGAGCTCTGCCCATTTACTCAGAGGAGTAGGAGAACAGCTGGCAAGCTTTCTGCGCGTGTTCAGAGGCACTGGCCTTTTCTCAAAGGGGCAGAATGTCCCACCCGAAGCCCAGCCCTGCAAAACACTGAATTATAAAATGCATATATATGTGATAAGTAAAACTTATAATATATTTATAATATGTCTATGTTATAAAATAGATAAATTAAAAATTATAATTCCTCTTTATCAACCCTGTTTCTAGGCCATAGTCTGCGCTGTACATATTACGCGGAAAGTGCCCGCTTTGGTAGATATGTTCACACCATTGGGAGAGCAGCTGTTGAAGGAACAAATTCATGGTGAGACGGCTGGTTTTTGAGTGGGCAAAATTGGTGAGTCGCACTATTCTTGTTTGTATGGAGATCCGTCAGTTACTTGGACCAACAGGAAACTAGTTGCATGGCTGAAATGGGCAACGGAAGGCCTGGGAAAACTCTATGAGAAAGATCGAGAAACAGTTAAAGGAAAAGATCAAGAAAAGATTATGGAAAAGATCGAGGAAAAAACCTATGGGAAAGATCGAGAAACAGTTAAGGGAAAAGATCAAGAAAAGATTATGGAAAAGATCGAGGAAAAGTTAGAGAGAAGATAGAGAAAAAGTCAGAGAAAAGATTGAGAAAAAAGTTAGGGAAAATGTCAAGAACAGGTTAGAAAAAAGATAAAAAAAATTCGGAAAAAGATTGAGAAAAGGTTAGGAAAAAGATCAAGAAAAGGTTAGGAAAAAGATCAAGAAAAGGTTAGGGAAAAGATCAAGAAAAGGTTAGAAACAAGATCAATAAAAGATTTGGAACAATCGAGAAAAGGTTAGGAAAAAGATCAAGAAAAGGTTAGGAAAGAGATCGAGAAAAGGTTAGGAAAAAGATCGAGAAAAGTTTAGGGAAAAGATCAAGAAAAGTTTAGGGAAAAGATCAAGAAAAGGTTAGGAAAAAGATTGAGAAAAGTTTAGGGAAAAGATCAAGAAAAGTTTAGGGAAAAGATCGAGAAAAGGTTAGGGAAAAGATCAAGAAAAGATTTGGAAAAAGAACAAGGAAAAGTTAGGGAAAAGATCAAGAAAAGGTTAGGAAAAAGATTGAGAAAAGTTTAGGGAAAAGATCAAGAAAAGTTTAGCGAAAAGATCGAGAAAAGGTTAGGGAAAAGATCAAGAAAAGATTTGGAAAAAGAACAAGGAAAAGTTAGGGAAAAGACCGAGAAAAGGTTAGGAAAAAAAGATGGAGAAAAGGTTAGGAAGGGAATCAAGAGAGAACTGAAGAAACAAACCGATTGGGAAGCGCAACTGAATGCGCCTCAAATCTCAATTTTCCAGGCTTCCTGCACAGCGCCATCATGTTAATCGCGGAGATGTGTGAGAAAAGCTCGCAGGCCCTGGAACATTTCTCCAAGGTAGGAAGCCATCAACTGGACGTAGTCTGTTTGTAAAAACTTCCCCGCCTGCAGGAGGTCTCTGGCTGTGGACGATGGGATCCGAGGCCTGCAGAAACACCCTCCTTCTTGTCCTCCTCTGCAGTTTGTCCCCCAGCTGGCAGGGATATTGCGCAATCTGGTGGTGGCCGGATATTGCCCAAATAACAGCATTGCCGGCATCAGCGAACCTTTCCTGCAGGTAAGAAAAGGCTGGACTAGAAGACCTCCAAGGTCCCTTCCAGCTCTATTCTAACTCCTCCATCTGAGCCGCAAAAAAAAACCTGCGGTCATCTCTCTCTCTCTCTCTCTCTCTCTCTGTCTCTCTCTCTCTCTCCCCAAAGGTCCAGCTTCTCCGGCTGCTACGGATTTTAGGACGAGACAACGGCGAGGCCAGCGACGCCATGAACGACTCCTTGGCGCAGGTCAGCGAAGAAGAGGGACATCTGGGAAGGAGAGGGTGTGTCAGGACCCACCCCAATCCACGTCTTAGGAAAACAAAAACTCTTGGAGTCAGTTCTAATCCAAAAGGGATTTTTACTAGGACATGTTTGGTTGTGGGAATACAAGACAGGACCTGGTATTGTTTTACAGATTGAAACTTTATAAAGGGTTCCCGGTTCAACCCCGCCCCCCTTCCCTCAACCTCATTTGGTCAGCCCCCCATCATTTTACTTCGTGTCATCCCTTTCGTGGGAAAAAGGGAACTTCGGATCTTTACGGTTATTGCCTTCTTCCTTTACAGATTCAAATGGAGACACAGGCCAGATGCCTTCTTCCCTAACCCTCCCTTTTGATTCCCCCAGTTCAAAAGGTTTCTGTTGGTCTTTGAAATAACCCAAGGCAGGCTGAATCCACATCCGCTCCTCCTTCCTCGGGAGATGGCAGAATCCAAGGGGGGGGAATAATGTTTTAAACATACATTTATGAAAGTGATATAAATGGATTCTGACAGGGTGGCTGAAGAACGTCAAGGTCAACCGCAGGGACACATCGGTCGGCATGGCGAACCTTTTGGAGACTGAGTGCCCAAACTGCAACCCAAAACCCACTTACGTATCGTCGGGGGGCCGAGTGGGCATGGCCCATTGGGTGGGCGTGGCTGTGGTGGTAACGGCAGACTGGGTGGGACTAAAAAAGTTCAATCAATCAATTCCAACTTTGTGAGATCTTTCTTTTTTCCCCGCGAGAAGTTGAAATTGATTGATTGATTGGACCTCTTTTTTTTTTTTTTTGCACACGGCGGCGGCGACCTAAAGCGAAAAGGTTTTATAAAACCCAGCTGAAGGCCTAGGACTGGGGCGACGGCGCGCGTGCCCACAAGAGAGGGCTCCGCGTGCCACCTATGGCAGCCGTGTCATAGGTTCGCCACCTTGGGAGTAGACATTCCGTATTTTTGTATAAACAAGCAAGTGCTTGGGAAGAAAATGCGAAGCGATAAAATGGTTATGAAAAGGGGGAAATTGCAACGTGATAAAATTCTAACCATAACAACAATAACCATAACAGAGTGGGAAGGGACCTTGGAGGTCTTCTAGTCTGACCCCCCTGCTCAGGCAGGAAACCCTGTGCCATTTCAGACAAGTGGCAGTCCAGTCTCTTTTTAAAAAGGAGGAAGAGGAGGAGGAGGAGAAATAACAGAATAACATAGTTGAAAGGGACCTTGGAGGTCTTCTAGTCCAACCCCCCCTGCTCAGGGAGGAAACCTACGCCATTTCAGACAATTGGTTGTCCAGTCTCTTCTTGAAAACGTCCAGTGTTGGAGCATTTGTTATTAAAAAAGGAAAACTGTGGAATAATAAGACAGATTGATCTAGTGAGGAAGGCAGCAGGCTAAAAAGCAGGCGGCAGTGAGTTGTAGTCCTGCCTTAGGCATAAAAGCTGGCTGGGTGACTTTGAACCAGTCACAAGGAGGCTGTGAGTTCTAGTCCCACCTTAGGCATGAAAGCTATCTAGGTGACTTTCGGCCAATCCCTTTCTCTCCACCCAACCCACCTCACAGGGTTGTTGTTGCGGGGAAAATAGGAAGAGGAACATGTGTTGGATCTGTTTACCTCCTTGAGTTATTACTAAAAATAATAAAACTGGGATAGATAGAAGATAGATAGATAGATAGATAGATAGATAGATAGATAGATAGATAGATACAATTAGGTGATAGGATAGAGAGAGAGAGAGATACAATTAGTAGATAGATAGATAGATAGATAGATAGATAGATAGATAGATAGATAGAAAGATAGATAGACACAGACAGACAGACAGACAGACAGATAGATAGATAGATAGATAGATAGATAGATAGATAGATAGATAGATACAATTAGGTGATAGGATAGAGAGAGAGATACAATTAGTAGATAGATAGATAGATAGATAGATAGATAGATAGATAGATAGATAGATGATAGATAGATAGATAGATAGATAGATAGATAGATAGATAGATAGATAGATAGATAGATAGATAGAATTAGGTGATTAGATAGATAGATAGATAGATAGATAGATAGATAGATAGATAGATAGAGAGAGATACAATTAGTAGATAGATAGATAGATAGATAGATAGATAGATAGATAGATAGATAGATACAATTAGGTGATAGGATAGAGAGATACAATTAGTAGATAGATAGATAGATAGATAGATAGATAGATAGATAGATAGATAGATAGAGATAGATAGATAGATGGATGATAGATAGATAGATAGATAGATAGATAGATAGATAGATAGATAGATAGATAGATAGATAGATAGATAGATACAATTAGTAGATAGATAGATAGATAGATAGATAGATAGATAGATAGATAGATAGATAGATAGATAGATAGATAGATAGATAGATACAATTAGGTGATAGGATAGAGAGAGAGATACAATTAGTAGATAGATAGATAGATAGATAGATAGATAGATAGATAGATAGATAGATAGATAGATAGATACAATTAGGTGATAGGATAGAGAGAGAGATACAATTAGTAGATAGATAGATAGATAGATAGATAGATAGATAGATAGATGATAGATAGATAGATAGATAGATAGATAGAATTAGGTGATTAGATAGATAGATAGATAGATAGATAGATAGATAGATAGATAGATAGATAGATAGATAGAATTACGTGATTAGATAGATAGATAGATAGATAGATAGATAGACAGAGAGAGAGAGATACAATTAGTAGATAGATAGATAGATAGATAGATAGATAGATAGATAGATAGATAGATAGATACAATTAGGTGATAGGATAGAGAGAGAGAGATACAATTAGTAGATAGATAGATAGATAGATAGATAGATAGATAGATAGATAGATAGAATTAGGTGATTAGATAGATAGATAGATAGATAGATAGATAGACAGACAGACAGATAGATAAAGATGATTATTAAAAAAGGAAAATGCAAAGTATTTTAATTATTATTTTAAAAAAGGAAAAAGGAAAAGCGGTAAAACATTTTATTAAAAAAAGAAAAATGTGAAGCGATAAAATTATCATTTGAAAAAAGTAAAAATGCAAAGCAATAAAAAAAAATTTTTTTTAGAAAAAAGAAAGAATATAGAACAAAGAGGCTGGTGGGAGGGATGATGCTTTCTCCTCTTCTCTCTCCCAGGTGGCAACGAACACTGAAACGACACGAAACGTGGGCAACGCCATCTTGTACGAAACGGTGCTGACAATCATGGGGATACAGTCTACCAGTGGATTGCGGGTACCGTAAAGTTGCACAATGCGCGATTGCACAGTGCAAACATTAGCGTTTGATTTCACCCAGCATTTCTCTCTTTAGCCCACCTGGCTAAGCTCTGGGTGTGTAAGTCAAGGTTTGTGAGCATTGCGCCGCGTTGTAAGGATTGTTAAGCTTCTTCAAGCCCCAAATTCCCTCTGATTTTAGCCTCTCCTTCCTAAAATCATGAGTCGGGTAGTTCCACAAACTCCCCTTGACTCCATCTGCTTTCCTAATCCCCCCTTTACGTCAGATTCATTTTTAAAAATTAAAGGAATCTCTGATTTGATTTGATTTTTCTTTCCTACGTAGGTTCTGGCGATAAATATCCTCGGGCACTTTCTCCTTAACAAGGATAGGAATATCAGGTAAAAGAAAAGAAAGAAAATCAAAATTAAATCGAAACGGGATAAAACCGCTCAGCTTGGGCTGACTAAGACCTATCTGAATGGAAGCCAAGCATTCTACTGCGTGTTCTTCAAATTTGGCATTTCATTCAAATAATTGGAATATTTCGCTAGTAAAAAGGAAAAAAAAAGGAGGGAGAGAGGCAGGGAGGAAGGAAGGAAGGAAGGAAGGAAGGAAGGAAGGAAGGAAGGAAGGAAGGAAGGAAGGAAGGAAGAAGGAGGGAGGGAGAGAGGCAGGCAGGGAGGGAGGGAGGAAGGAAGGAAGGAAGGAAGGAAGGAAGAAGGAAGGAGGGAGAGAGGCAGGGAGGGAGGGAGGAAAAGGAAGGAAGGAAGAAAGAAGGAGGGAGGGAGAGAGGCAGGGAGGGAGGAAGGAAGGAAGGAAGGAAGGAAGAAGGAGGGAGGGAGAGAGGCAGGCAGGCAGGGAGGGAGGGAGGAAGGAAGGAAGGAAGGAAGGAAGAAGGAGGGAGGGAGAGAGGCAGGGAGGGAGGAAGGAAGGAAGGAAGGAAGGAAGGAAGGAAGGAAGGAAGAAGGAGGGAGGGAGAGAGGCAGGCAGGCAGGGAGGGAGGGAGGAAGGAAGGAAGGAAGGAAGGAAGAAAGAAAGAAGGAGGGAGGGAGAGAGGCAGGGAGGGAGGGAGGAAGGAAGGAAGGAAGGAAGGAAGGAAGAAGGAGGGAGGGAGAGAGGCAGGGAGGGAGGAAGGAAGGAAGGAAGGAAGGAAGAAGGAGGGAGGGAGAGAGGCAGGGAGGGAGGGAGGAAGGAAGGAAGGAAGGAAGGAAGGAAGGAAGGAAGAAGGAGGGAGGGAGAGAGGCAGGGAGGGAGGAAGGAAGGAAGGAAGGAAGGAAGGAAGAAGGAGGGAGGGAGGGAGGGAGGAAGGAAGGAAGGAAGGAAGGAAGGAAGGAAGGAAGGAAAGAGGGAGGGCAGGAAGGAAGGAAGGAAGGAAGGAAGGAAGATTAGACAAAAGAGAAAAAAGATAATACTATGGCTGGCTCACTCAGCACTTTAGATCTTGAGTTAAGAAAACACAATTCCTACAGCATGTAATGGGAAGCTAATAAACCCAAACAAAAGAATTAAACATTGTTTAAACAGAGATTAGATATCAAGGTCTGTCAAGGACGTCGTAGCTGTGGATCCCTGTACTCGTTGAAGGGAGTTATCTATCCGTCTTTCTCAAACTGAGCAATTTTACGACCCGGGGCCTTCAACTCCCAGAATCCCCCAGTCAGCAACGCTGGTAGTCCTTGACTTACGACCACAATCACATTTCCATCCCAAAGCCAGTCAGTTAAGTGAGCCGCGCCGAATTGGACGACCTTTTTGCCATTGTCGTTAAGTGAGTCACACAGCCATTAAGCCGATCTGGCGACTACCGTTGACTTTGCTTGTCTAAAACGGTGGTTATTAAACAAATATGGCGGTCATTAAGCAAACACCACGGTCGTTAAGCAAATCCCTTTTAGCTAATGGGCATTTTTTTTTGCCCAAAATTCCACAAGGGGGCAGCGGAGCAAACAAGATTTTAAATCCGTTCGATCGGCTTTATCCTTTTCAATTGATGCTCAGATACGTGGCCCTCACGTCGCTCCAGAAATTGTTGCAAGCGGAAAACAGCGCCGTCCAGAGACACCGAACCACAGTCCTCGCTTGTCTGACGGATCCCGACCCGACCGTGAAGAGGTAAGCTGAAGGCCCGAAGATGGGAGAAGGCTCCACTTCTGACGAGACAGAAAACCGTAATTCTAATTTATTTATTTATCCCCCCCCCCCGCTCTGTAGGAGAGCCCTCCAGCTGAGTTTATCCCTGATCAACCACGCCAACATTCGCACAACCACTAAGGAGTTGCTGGGCTTCATGGAAAGCAGCCTGCCGGATCTGAAGTCGGAGTGCGCTTCCGGATTGTTCCTGGCTGCCGAGAAGTGAGTCAGTTCCACCGTTGCCTGCAAGAGGGCGGTAGAGAGCAGGTTGAGCCTGTCCGGCTCTGTAGGAATCTTAAGAGCTCTCTCTTCTGCCTTTTGACTTCCTTCCACAGATTCGCACCCAGCAAACGGTGGCACATTGATACCATTCTCCAGATTCTGATCATGGTGAGAGCAAGGAGGGTGCTATGATCCCCGGTGTCCACTAGGTGGCAGAGGGAATGCAGACAACTTTAATCTGCCGCTGCCCTCTAGAGGTTGTGTTTTGTAGCGCAGGCAAGGTAGATTTTTCTTATGGATCTTCCTTTAAACTCCTCCTTGGAGGAGAGCGATAAAAATCGGAGTAAGTGAAGAGGATCAATCATCCCCTTCCCGCTTCCTCCTGTCTCCTTGGCAGGCGGGCTTCTACATCCGGGATGATGCCGTCCCCAACCTCATCCACCTGATTGGAGGTGCAAAAGAGCTTCATAGTTACGCCGTGCATCAGCTCTACGGCGCAGTGGCCCAAGATATCTCCCAGGTATGTCTTTTTCGGCATTTGCGCGATATCCTGAGACCTAAACTAATCTAGCAGCAAACATGTATTATTTTTTTTACTACAGGTAGTCCTTGACTTACAACCACAATTGAGGCCAAAATTTCCATTCCTAAGCGAGACGCTTGTTAAGTGATTTTTTCCCGCCCCATTTTACGACCTCTTTTGGCCACTGTCGTTAAGTGAATTGCTGCAATTGTTAAGTTTGTCACCCGGTTGTTAAGCGAATCCAGCTTCCCCCCATCGATTTTGCTTGTCAGAAGGCCGCAAAAGGGGATCACGTGACCTGGGACATTGCATTGCATTGAATTTGGATCGTATCACCCTGGCGATGCTGCAGTGTAATTGCAAAAAAGGGTCATCAATCACCTTTTTCAGTGCCGTCGTAACTTTGAACGGTCACTAAACAGACTGTTGTAAGATTTTGGTTAGGTTGATGGTTACTGACATATTCGCCACTCGAGTTTTCAGTAATGGTACAGGAGAGGAGATCAAAATAGTGAATATGGGCTTCATTGTGGGTTTCTGGCCAGCATTTTGACTTTTTTGACCCCAGATGCCCTTGCTGCAGCATAAAAGGACCTCAGGACAATAAATATTTTAGGAAGGGCCTTCAAGCTCCAGATTTAATTGCTTGCAAAGAAGCTCGTGCAGACAAGCACTCTCCTCTCGTTTTGCTTACGTCTGGCACATTTGGAATCCGTCGAGGAATATTTTTCATTTTCTCCAGCCTTAAAAATTATGTTGAGTGTTTGCACCAAAGCAGAGGGAACAAAGCTGCAGACCGCAGCGGGTCTTGCTCGGAGTAAATCCTAGCAATCATCGTGGGAATCATTTCAGAACAGGAAAAGGAGGGATTAGCACGATCCTGATCTATCCTGGGGTGTCTGGGGCCCAAGGCTGAACCCTAAGCCGGCCTAAGAACAACATATCGCACCTCAAAGAAGGGAAAAAAAGGTTTATCCCACTGAAAGCTGGGAACTTGAAAACTGCAGTTCCGCCCGCTGCATACTGGGTGGCGCTCTAATCTGAGAAAAAGGCTGTTATGTCGCCCTCTAGTGTCAGAGGAAGGAAAACTCACACTTGCTGGCCCAGGATGAAAAGTCAATATTGTACATAGTCCTTGACTTATGAGTGGTCAGTCGCTTAGCGATTGTTTAATGTTACAAGAGAGCTCCCCAGGATCCTTACAACGTGCTTCCAATAACAACCGCCGTGGTCACTTAAGGACCGTAGTGGTTCCATAAAAACCACAACGGTCCCTCAGTGACAGTCGCCAAAAGGACATAAAATCGGATCTATCACGTGGGTGACCCATTTTATGCCTGTCGCAACTAGCAGGTTCCACCATGTGAGTGCATCCAATTTTATAGATCTTTTTGCCGCAGTCGTTAAGAAAATCACATGGTCATTAAGCGAATCCAGCTTCCTGCATTGACTTTCTTTGTCAGCTGGAAAAAAAAAGTCACCAAAAATGATTGTGTAAACCCCGAGATGCCGCAACTATTGTAAATATGTACCAGTTGCCAATGAGCTGAATTGCGATCAAGTGACAGCCGGGGCGATGGCTGTAAGCAAAAGGAATGGGTTCTAAATCACTTTTTTCATGTAAATGAATGGTCATAAATCGAGGACTACCTGGATGTGCCATAACAACTGTGCCTTTGCCTCCGTTTGTGTCCCACTGCAGCAACCCTTGGTCCAAGTGGCAACCTGGTGCCTGGGTGAATACGGGCATTTCCTACTCGACGGGAATTGTGATGAGGTGGAACCACAACAGGTAAGGGCTCCGAAATTCGGCGGCGAAGATCCGCGATGGGGAAGTTGATCCTCACAAATGAAGGCGGATGTGGGCGTCCCAGGATAATTTTGCAGCATCCAATTTGGGTCTATCACTGGGACCAGGGATTTTGCCTTCTGAGCTTTCGGACTCGTGCTGGAACCCATCCTCAAGGGAACTTCTCCGTGTGCTTTGGGCTGTTCTGAGTGTGCTGTTTGTACAGTGCCCGTTGTGTGTAGCTTTTTAGGTGTAGATTGTGTTGATGTTGATGGCTGGCTATTAAGTCGTTGGCTGTTGTTTCTTTGTGCGGCCAAGCTCCCTCCTCCTAAGGAAATGATTGACGAGGGGCCCTGTTTCTCAGGCTTCAATCATTTCCCAGGCTGTTTTTGTACCTGCTCAGCCAACAATCTCAGTAGCTGTTGATCTTTCTAGTGCCATATCCTCATTTTTTTTATCTTCTCAGGTGGACGCCGAGGATGTGCTAAACTTGCTGGAACACGTCCTCCAGTCACAACTGTCCCTGCCCTCCACCAGGGCCTACGCACTCACTGCCCTCATGAAGCTTGGGACACGCCTCCAGGACGCGGACATTAAGTGAGCGTGAGAAAAAATATATCCTATCTTTGATCCCGGACAAGCAGAATTGCTCCTTAGGTTTTTTTTTTAATGCATTGTGCAATCAAACCCAGTTTTGTCGGTTACTTATTGTGTGGTCACGTGATGGTTCACTTAGTGGAACCTGCTTATCATTGTTGTAACTTGTGACGGTCATAAAACGGGTCATCCATATGATAGATCTGATTTTATGACCTTTTTGCGACTGTCATTAAGTGACCGCTGTGGTCGTGAAGTGACTGCCCTGGTCCTTAAGAGACCACCGCGATTGTTAAAAACTTTGGGAGTGGGTTGTAAGTACCCTTGGGGAGATCTGTTGTAAAATCGAACGGTCGCTGAGTAACTACTCATAAGTCAAAGACCACCTGTACAATACATTTTCATCCTGGGCCAGCAAATGTGAGTTTTCTATCCTCTGACACTAGAGGGCGCCACAGCAACCTTTCTCTTAAGTTAGAGCGCCACCATGTGGGCACCTGGAAGAACTACAGCTTCAGCTTCCCAGTTGTCAGTAGGATAAACCCTTTTATGATTTCCTTGCCCTTGTTCTCCTTTCTCATTCTCTGGCTCAGGATGGGAACCCCTAACTCCCATAATTCCCAGCTGGCAGGGGATTATGGGAGTCAAAGCCCAAAGCTGTGATGATTGCAGAGGGCTGCATATTGAACTGAAAATTGTGGCTGGTTAAAAATCCACCATTTGAAATGTGTTTAAAGTTGTGGTAGAATCATGTTCTTGCAGGAAATTTGTCATTTCCGGGTAAATAACCAGTCTCTGTTAGGTGCAGCCAGTCCTCAATTTATGACTGGTAACTTAGAAATCGTTCAAAGTTACAACGGAGCTCCTCAATGTTTACTTCAGGCCTGGTTTTGGAGTTCCAACAGCTGCATACATCCCCACGGTCTTGTGACCGTATTTTGGGTGCTTGGCATCTGACTCGCTTTTACGACGGTCACTGTGTCCTGTGGTCCCATGACTGCAATATGTCACTTTCCCAGACAAGCCGTCAACGAGGAAAGCTGGATTCGCTTAACGACCATGGTATAAACGGTTGTAAAAATTGGGTCTGGTCACGTGCTCATTCACAATGACCGCATCACCTAGCGGCCAAAATACCGGTTTCAATTGTGGTCATAAGTTGAGGACTACCTGTAAACTGCCGTGGAGTAGGTTTTAGGGGGTGACGTATCAAGAAGAAAAGAGAAAGTAACTTCCTTTTCTCTTGTTTTTTTTCTTCCTCTCCTCTTCCCTAATTAAAAGCCGGATTCGAAGTTTGATCTCCATTTATTGTAGCTGCCACGATGTGGAATTGCAGCAGAGAGCCGTGGAATACAACACCCTTTTCCGAAAATACGATCACCTCAGGTACTTGTTAGCTGGTCCAGTCCCTCAAAAGCCCAGAGCTCCACATCCAATGATTCTTAGTGCGTGGGTGGGTGGGTGGGGGGGTTCTAAACAAATCTCTAAGTTACTAGTCCTCATTGCCTTGTGGGGAAAACTGTACAGATGGACAAAAAGGAAAGGAGGGCCTTTATAGTTCTTTGGCAGCCCTTTTTACTCTTTTGTGATCATTAGGGTTTAAATCATTTCTTCCTAATCCCTTTACCCGCCTGCATCCCAAAATCCCTGTCGAACCAAAGCGGCAGACACAATGAGGACAAGAAACCTGATTTGTTTTTAAATCAGAAGAGCCCAATTCCCTCTAATACTTGCTGTACCTCCCAACCCTACAGGGGTCATCCAAAAGAGACTGCCAGATATCAATTTGTAATATGAGCAGTAAAGTTTTTTTTTATTTTTTTATTTTATTTTATTTTTTATTTATTTAGTTTTTTTATTTGATACTTTATTTTATTTTACTTATTTGATAGTTTATTTTTTATTATTTATTTGATAGTTTTTTATTTTATTTATTTGATAGTTCATTTTATTTTATTTATTTGGTAGTTTATATTATTTATTTGATATTTTATTTTATTTTTATTTGATATTTTATTTTCTTTTATTTATTTGGTAGTTTATTTTATTTATTTGATATTTTATTTTATTTTATTATTTATTTTGATGTTTTATTATTTTATTTTACATTTTGGATTTTGGTTTAGTTTCGTTTAGGGCAATATTTCTCAACCTTGGCAAAGCTGAGAACAATGGGTGGACTTCAACTCCCAGAAAACCCCATGGCATCGTATGTTTTTTTAAAAAAAACTAAATTCTCCATTTAAAAAGATGGGATCCCTTCCATTTAAATCAGCACGGAGACTCTGGGTTAATTTTCTGGCATCCAGGGAAGGTGAATGCTTTTGAATTTGAACAAATTATGAGTCATTATTCTGTTCACTTCAAGACGGGTGGACTTCAACTCCCAGAATTCCCCAGCCATGCAAGACACGCTGAGGAATTCTGGGAGTTGAAGTCTACCCATCTTAAAGTTGACAAGGTTGAGAAACATCGCATGAACAATTCATATGCCTGACTGATGCCAGCAGAGAAAGATTCTAGACCAATCCTTGAGCAGGGCTGGACTAGAAGATCTCTAAGGTCCCTTCCAACTCTGTTATTCTGTAATTCAAATCATTTGCACCATCCGCCCCACCTTGTCTTGTGGGCTGAAAAAAAATGACATTTTCAGGCATTCCGTTTTTCCTTCCTCATCCAGAGCATCCATACTGGAAAAAATGCCCGTGATGGAGAAATTTGGGGAGGACAAGGACAGCCATGAAACAGATCAGAACGGAAATGAGACTGTTACCCCAATCGTCCTGCAGGGGGAGCCATCCACAGAGCCCAAACAGCAAGAACCTAACCAGGTAGGAGATGCAGTTCCCAGCTTTGGGCAGTAGGGGGCAGACGAAGCCATCAAATCTTTAATGGCATATACGGTATCAATCTGATTATTGCTATAATAAGGGATTTAATTTTAAACCTAATTTCTCTTGCTCTGTGATTACTAGCCCAAGTTAAATTGAACTCCTTGTAAAGAACAGCTGGGAAGATACAGGTCGTCCTCGACTTACAACGGTTTCATTCAGTGACCGTTCAGCGTTACAACGGCAAGGAATAAAGTGACTTAGGACTGTTTTCCTCAGTTTTATGACCGTTGCAGCATTTCCCATGGTCACGAGATCCAAATTCGGACGCTTGGCAACTGATCCATATTTATGACAGTCGCAACGTCCCAGGGTCACGTGATCCCTTTTTGCGACTTTCAATGGTGAAGCCAGATTCACTTAACGATCATATTAACAACTGCGGTAAGGTGAAGTGGGACAAAATTCGCTTAACAGATGTCTCGCTTAGCCACAGAAATTTGGGGGCTCCATTGTGGTCGTACGTCGAGGACTACCCAAAGTAGTGGCGATTTGGTGCAAATAACGGTGCAAATGTGCTTTAACAAATCTCTTTCTTTGCTTCAATCTGGTTCACAGGGGGGGGGGAAACGGCATGGACTTCATCTCCCAGAATTCCCCATCCAGCATGGGGAATTGTGGGAGTTGCGGAAGTCCACGCTTCTTAAAGTTGCCGAGGTTGAGAAACAACTTGTCCTTTTTTCTTCCTTGCACCCAGCAGAAGAAATGGGTTTTGAGGTCACCCAAAAGCTGAGCAAACCACGATGGATGATCAGGATTTGTGGCAGTGGTTCTGATCACGAATCGTGCTTTGCTCGGAAATTAAAATTATTTCCTCTTTGGTCTGTTTTATCGCCCACAATGGAGGTTTCTAAGAGATGGGACAGCCATTTATCCGGAATGGTATACTGGAGAATCTCCTGCGTGAGCAGGGGGGTTGGACTAGTTGACCTCTGAGGTCCCTTTCCAACTCTGCTCTGCTCTTCTGTTCTTGTCTTTCTCTGTCTAGGCCTTCGATCTCTTGGACCTCCTTGGAGAACCTGTAGTTACATCTCCTGCTCCATCCAATCCAGCCCATTCGGGAACAGGATCCCTTCTTGGTTTGCTTCAGGATCTCAAAACTCCAGGTAGAAAGAGAGGGATCTATTAAGCAAAGAGCTACGGAGATTCTCAGTCATCCACATCCCGGTTGTTCCCAACGGTGCTTTTTTTCAGGAGGCGATTGGACTTTATTTTTTTTCCCCTCTCTCTCTTTGAAGATGTTTCGCTTCTCATCCAAGAAGCTTCTTCAGCTCTGACGGGATGGCGGGGAATGGAAAGATTTATATTCCTGGTCATTTGCATTCTTTTAGAGAGCCGTTGAGGCCACCTGGAGCTTTTACCTGTGTTCTCGGGATCACCTGAGCGGTGCAAATGGGCGTGGAGGCTTCTTGGCTGCAGGATGTTTTATGCCCTGGGTTTGCACCCCTCAGGTGACCCCGAGGACACAGCTAAACCTCCCAGTGGCCTCAACGGCTCCATAGAAAGAAGGCAAATGACCAGCTGTCTGCAAGGAGTATAAATCCTTCCCTTCCCCACCATTCAGTCAGAGCCGAAGAAAGCTTCTGCGATGAGAAGGGAAAGGTCTTCAAAGGAAAATGAGAAATCCCAGTTGCCTTGTCAAAAAAGACCTTTTGGGGTATCGAGCAAAGGGTCCCTACAACGGGCAAGCATATTGGCTGGATCGCCTCTCATCCCTGATTTACGACCGCAACTGAGCCCAAAATGTCTGTCGCCGGGCGAGACGGTCGTGAAGTGGGTCCCGTCCCGTTTTACGACCCAGCTTGCCACGACCTTTAAGCGAATCACTGCAGTTGTTAAGTCAGTCCGCCCGCTTGGTGAAGCGAAGTCCGGCTTTATTTATTTGCTTATTTTATTTTAAGGGACGTGGTGGCTCAGTGGGTTAGGACGCTGAGCTTGTCGATCAGAAGGTCGGCAGTTTGGCGGGTCGAATCCCGAGTGCCGCGTAACAGAGTGAGCGCCTGCTACTCGTCCCAGCTTCTGCCACAACCTAGCAGTTCGAAAGCACGTAAAAATGCAAGTAGAAAAATAGGGACCACTACGGTGGGAAGGAACAGCGTTCCGTGTGCCTTTGGCGTCTAGTCATGCCTGCCACATGACCACGGAGATGTCCTCGGACAAGCGCTGGCTCTTCGGCTTTGAAACGGAGATGAGCACCGGCCCCTAGAGTCGGAAACAACTAGCACGTGTGTGCGGGGGAACCTTTACTTTACCTATTTTATTTTATTGGATTTACATACCGCCCTTTCCCGAAGGACTCAGGGCGGTTTTTACAGGGTACTTAAAACACTAATACGAAAAATTAAAAACTATTAAAAAGAATTAAATTTAATCCCTGGAAAAATATAACTTTGCTCGTCAGAAGGTCACAAAAGGGGATGGCCTGACCCTGGGGGTGGGGGGAGGGGAGAGACGCTGCCACCGTCATAAAATGTGAACGGGTTGCCAAGCATCCCAGTTTTGATCGTGGGACGGCGGGAGATGTTGAAACGGTCACAACTTTCAGGAAATCCCATTCTTTTTTCAGTGCCGGTATAACTTTGGAGGGTCACTAAGTGAACCATTGTAAGTGGAGGACTTGCTGTATTTATAATTTGTCTGACCGTGTGGAAAGCCTTCTCACCTTTACTTCGACGCCAAACTGCACAAGATCCGGGAACAAGGATTTCTTTCCCGGTTCAGGACCACAGGACGTTAAATGAAAACTCAGGAAAATAAGAATTTGATGGATCCATCAAATGGCAGCGGCAGGAGACATCGGGGGTGGGGTGGGGGGTTGGGCTTAAAAGGGAAGCCAGGGAGAAGATCCTTGGAAATCTACCTCTGCTGTCTTGGGAAAAACACAGTTACAGGTAGTCCTCGAGTTATGACGTTTGAAGTTTTTGCCCAAAGCGACTTATGATTTATGGCTGGAGAAGTCTAAAAAAAAAAATCTTCGAAGTTGACAAAGCTGGACCAGACCACCTTGTCTGAAACTAACCACGTTTTCCGCAGAGGCCGTTCCCTCCCGCATGGAGGTCTGCAAACAGAACGGGCTGCTGCTGGAGTTCGCCATGAGTCGGGCGCCGCAGGAACCCACGTTGCTGCTGATCACGGCCACGGTGACCAACACCGGCCCTGGAGACATTGAGAACTTCTCCATGCAGGTGGCGGTGCCCAAGGTGAGGAGCATTCACCACTATAATAATAATAAGTTGGAAGGGACCTTGGAGGTCATGTAGTCCAACCCCTGCTCAGGCAGGAAACCCTATACCATTTCAGGCAAATGGCTGTCCAGTCTCTTCCAGTGTTGGAGCATTCACCACTTCTGGAGGCAGGAGGAGGAGGAGGAGGAGGAGGAGGAGGAGGAGGAGGAGGAGGAGGAAAGGAGGAAAGAGCAACAAAGATGATCAGGGGACTGGAGGCTAAAACATATAGGGAACGGTTGCTGGAATTGGGGATGTCTAGTTTAATGAACAGAAGAGCGAGGGGGAACATGATAGCAGCCTTCCAGTATCTCAGGGCTGCCCCAAGAAGAGGGAGTCAAGCTACTCTCCAAAGTGCCCGAAAGCAGGACAAGAAGCAACGGATGGAAACTAGTCAAGGAGAGAAGCAACCTGGAATTAAGGAGAAACTTCCTGACAGTTAGAACAATTAACCAGTGGAACCACCTGCCTCCAGAAGCTGTGAATGCTCCAACACTGGAAGTTTTTAAGAAGAGACTGGACAGCCATTTTGTCTGAAATGGCATAGGGTTTCCTGCCTGAGCAGGGGGGTTGGACTAGATGACCTCCAAGGTCCCTTCCAACTTTACTATTATGATTATGATTAGGAGGAGGAGGAGGACTGTGGGGTCCTTGGTGCTCTCTGAGCTTGTTCGTTTTCTTGCAGACGTTTCGTGACCCAACTAGGGAACATCATCAGTGCTAGAAGGGAGGAGGAGGAGGAGGAGGGAGGAGGAGGAGGAGGAGGACTGTGGGGTCCTTGCTGCTCTCTGAGCTTGGTTGTTTTCTTGAAGACGTCTCATTGCCAAGCTGGGGAACATCATCAGTGCTACAAGGGAGGGGATTTGCAGAAAGGGAGGAGGAGGGAGGAGGAGGAGGAGGAGGAAGAGGAGGAGGAGGAGGAAGATGATGACAACGACTGTGGGGGACTGTGGGTCCTTGGTGCTCTCTTGAGTTTTCTCGCAGAGCTTTCGTGACCCAACTAGGTAACATTGTCCAAACTACGAGCGAGGGGGGATTGTGGAGAGGAGGAGGAGGAGGAGGAGGGAGGAGGAGAAGGAGGAGGAGGGAGGAAGAAGAAGAAGAAGAAGAAGAAGAAGAAGAAGAAGAAGAAAAAGAAGCATGTTTTTTGTTAGCTTGATTTGGGTCTCACCTTCTCATCTCGAGCAATTCCTGTTCACTTACAACGGCCTTCTCTTCCTCTTCCTTTTTTTTCCCTTCCCCTCTTCCTCCACTTCTCTGTCTTCTGCTTCCTCTTCTTCCCTTCTTTTCCCCTCCCTTCTTCTTCCTCCTCTTTCCCCTCCTCCTCCTCTTCCTCCTCTCCTCCCCCCCCGCTCTTCTTCACCTGATCCTCCCCTTCTCCTTTGCCTCTCCTTTTACTCTTTCTCCTCTCATCCGTGTCTTCTCCGCCTCTCCTTCTTCTCTTCCGCCCCTTTCTCTCCTCTCCTTCTCCTTCCCTCTCCTCTCCTTCTTCTCTCTACTCTTCCTCCTCTCCTTCCCTTTCTACTCTTCTCCTCTTCCCTCTCTCTTCTTCTCTCTTCTTCCCTTTCTTCTCCTCTCCATCCTTTCCTTCCTCCATCCTCCCCTTCTCTCCCACTTCTCCTCTTCCTCTCTTCTTCTTCCCTTTCTTCTCCTCTCCATCCTTTCCTTCACCTCTCCCTCTTCCCTTCTTCTCCTTTCCCTCCTCCCCTTTCTCTCCCACTTCTCCTCTTCCCTCTCTTCTTCTTCCCTTTCTTCTCCTCTCCATCCTTTCCTTCACCTCTCCCTCTTCCCTTCTTCTCCTTTCCCTCCTCCCCTTCTCTCCCACTTCTCCTTTTCTCTCCCTCTTCTTCCCTCTCTTCTCCTCTCCATCCTTTCCTTCACCTCTCCCTCTTCCCTTCTTCTCCTCCTCTTCCTCCTCCTCTCCATCTCCTCCTCCCCTTCCTCCTCTTTGCAGTCTTTCCAAGTGGAACTTTTAGCCCCCAGCAGCTGTACAGTGCCAAGCCAGGGGGGCTCCCCCCCTCACCCAAGTCGTTCGAGTCTTGAACCCCAAAAAGGTAAGAACGAGGAGAGGATCGCTCAAGACACCCCGTGATCTCCTTCAGAGATCTGCTTCAAATCCGCTTCTCACCCAAGGGGACACCCTGCCGAGGTCCTCCAGAAATCCAGGCGGTGGCGGAGATTCTTTCACCAAGTTTTCCTGCAAAGGGAAAGGAAAGGACTTGGCGGGTCTTTGTAAAGCGGCCATCTGGGTACTTTAGCCCCAGTTTTACCAGCAAGTCAGTGGATTAAGGAGGATTCTCCCGGGGGTGGGTGGGGGGGGGGAAGGGGGGAGGGCTTTGATCCTCTTTCTAACCCACTCCTGATTGAAAGGGGAAGCTGGCTACCTGTCTGGAGAACGCGGAAAGGGACTTTTCCGGGCCCTCCCCTTCTGCAAAGGTGGTAGCAAACAAACCCAGGCTCAGCCATTATAAGGCCTCTCCTGATCTTTCCCATCAATCAGAGGCCACTGCTTTAGCTGTCTTGTATCAGGAGGAGGAGGAGGAGGAGGAGGAGACTGTGAAGTCCTTGGTGCTCTCTCTGAGCTGGGTGGATTTCTTGCAGATGTTTCCTGACCCAACTAGGTGACATCATCAGTGTTAGACGGGAGAGGAGGAGGAGGAAGATGAGGAGGAGGAGGAGGAGGAGGAGGAGGAGACTGTGAAGTCCTTGGTGCTCTCTCTGAGCTGGGTGGATTTCTTGCAGATGTTTCCTGACCCAACTAGGTGACATCATCAGTGTTAGACGGGAGAGGAGGAGGAGGAAGATGAGGAGGAGGAGGAGGAGGAGGAGGAGACTGTGGGGTCCTTGGTGCTCTCTCTGAGCTGGGTGGATTTCTTGCAGACGTTTCATGACCCAACTAGGTAACAGCATCAGTGCTAGAAGAGAGGAGGAGGAGGAGGAGGAGGAGGAGGAGGAAGACTGTGGGTCCCTGGTGCTCTCTGAGCTGGGTGGTTTTCTTGCAGATGTTTCCTGACCCAACTAGGTGACATCATCAGTGTTAGATGGGAGAGGAGGAGGAGGAGGAGGAGGAAGAGGAGGGCTGTGGGGTCCTCCGAGCTTGGTAATTTTCTTGCGGACCTTTCATGACCCAACTAGGCAACATCATCAGTGCTCAAAGAGAGGAGGAGTTGCTCTCTATTTATCTACAAGTGGCTTGCCCTGTCACTGATGTTGGGAATGCCTTCCTAGTGGTTCCCTAATCAAGGAACTGACTTTCTAGATCAGGGGTAGGCAACCTCGGCTCTTTCATGACTCATGGACTTCAACTCCCAGAATTCCTGAGTCAGCAGAATTCTGGGAGTTGAAGTCCATGAGTCATAAAAGAGCCGAGGTTGCCTACCCCTGCCATAGGCTAAATCTTGATGACAACAACAGCAATTGATTGGATTTCTTATGCGGCATAATAGGCATCACCTGGCTCAACAATAGCAACTGTGAGAGGGATCTAGGTCAGGGGTAGGCAACCTCGGCTCTTTTATGACTCATGGACTTCAACTCCCAGAATTCTGCTGACTCAGGAATTCTGGGAGTTGAAGTCCATGAGTCATAAAAGAGCCGAGGTTGCCTACCCCTGATCTAGATCCTAGTGTATAAACAAAGAACAAAACCTACATTGCCATCATCCGATCACGGGACACAAACAAACGCACTCACACGACCGCAGGGGAGACTCGGCTGTCGTTAACTTTAAATCTGCCACGTGAGTTGCCTCAGGGAGGCCTGTGGTAATTTCAAACAGTCGCTAACTAACCCGCCGTAAGTCGAGGGCTTACCTGTACAATATAGAATACGTTGCTCTGGCTTCCACAGGGATCTGTTTCGATTCTCCAAGCATTTGGTTAGTGCAGAGATGTGGCGTTATGCCTCTTTACTTGTTTCTTGAACCCAGATCCCTCTCCGGATGAGGTTACGCCTTTCCTACACGCTGCCTTCTGGGGCTGTCGTACAACACGTCGAAGAGCTCAACTCGTTCCCAGAGACTGCGTGGAAGTGAATAGTAGCTCGCCCAAGGAGCCAACGGTTCCTGGAGTAACAGCTACTCCTTATAGCTGGTGGCCTTTTATGTTCCCTTCAGATGCCCTTTTGAATAAACACCTATTGTGATCCCAGAAAGCGGGTTTTGCCTGGCGTGAATGAAAACACAGACGAGGTTCTTCACAGAATACCGCTTTACAAGGCCTCGGTAAGGCCACCCTTGGAACACGGCATCCAGTTTTGGTCACCACGATGTAAAAAAAAGACGTTGAGACTCTAGAAAGAGTGCAGAGAAGAGCAACAAAGAGGATCAGGGGACTGGAGGCTAAAACATATAAGGAACGGTTGCCGGAATTGTGTACGTCTACTTTAATGACGAGGATGATTTGAAAAAAGAGTAAAGCTCACGAAGTTCAGATTCAGGCTCGTGCATCTCTGTATAAAGCTCTTTTCTATAGGTAACATGTAATGCTGCTCCACTGTCCAAAGTCCAAAGAAGTCGTTCTGTCGTACTCTGGTTGTGGTTGTGGATCGTTGGTTAAAGCCAAGGTGGCAAGTGGAGCTTGCGGATCACGCCTGGGACCACGACCTTGTCATCCGCCTCTACCTCTGCCTCCTCTGGAATCTGTTCTTCTGGGCTGGTACGTGGCAGGCGCTGGAAATCGTTGGGGACAATCCTGGGTGGCATGTCCCACACGATTGCAGATGTAACATCTTGGCATCCTTGGAATGTAGGCCCTTCCACGGAAGGGACGCCTCGCTGGAGCTCTGGATGCAGGTGGTCCTCTTAAACGTGGCGCGGCATGCATTAAGTGCCTCTTCTTTGGTTAAAATCCTGCATACATGATCCACTGTGCGTTGAGCAATGGGCACTTGATTAATCTTGGTAAGAGCATCTTTCCATTCATAGTTCAATGAGTTAATGATAATGCTGATCATTTGAAAATCATCCACAACCTAGAACTTCCTGACAGTTAGAACAATTAGCCAGTGGAACTACCTGCCTCCAGAAGCGGTGAATGCTCCAACACTGGAGGTTTTTAAGAAGAGACTGGACAGCCCTTTGTCTGAAATGGTATAGGGTTTCCTGCCTTAGCAGGGGGTTGGACTAGATGACCTCCAAGGTCCCTTCCAACTTTTTATTATTATTATTATTATTATTATTATTATTATTATTATTATTATTATTATTATTATTATTATTATTATTATTATTGATAGTCCTGAGCCAGGTGTCATAAAAGAGCCAAGGTTGCCTACCCACTAGGCTGTGGGAATTCTGCAAGTTGAAGTCCACAAATCTTAAAAGTTGACAAGTTACAACAATTCGCTTAGTGACCATTCAAAGTTACAACAGCACAGAAAAAAGCGACTTAGGATCGTAGCCTCCCCTTGGTGACGTGATCAAAATTCAGACACTTTGGCGACTGGCTCCTATTTATGACAGTCGTAGTGTGCCCGGGTCATGTGATCCCCTTTTGCGACTTTCCGACAAGCAAAGTCAGTGGGGTGGTGGTGGTGGGGTTTTGAGCCAGATTCACTTAACAACCGGGGTAGTAACTTAGCAACGGCAGTGATTCACTTAAGAACGGAGGCCAGGAAGGTCATAAAAATGGGGACAAAACTCAAGCGATGGAACATTTGGGCTCAACCGTGGCCGTTAAGCCGAGGACCAGCTGAAGGAAGACCACTTTGCCTGTCGCAAAAGGGGATCGCATGAAACCCGGGGACACGGCCACCGTCGTTAAGTCCGGAACAGTCGCCGAGCGTCTGAATTTCTATCTCACGAAAAGGCGGGAAACCTGTGAAAACCTGTCATACTGTAAGTCCCCCTCTTTTTCCCCCAGTGCCGTTGTAAACCTTTCAACGGTCACTAAACGAATCGTTGTTGTAAATCGTGGAGGGGTGGTGGTGAGGGGGCTCTGCTACGGCGTACTTCCGAAGCAGGACTTCTCAACGCGCGGGCAGCAGCCAGGCCGTGGCCGAGTGCGGTGCACACACACGTGGGAAGGTGGTAAATACGGGAATCCCGATCGCTCTTCCGCAGCTTTCCTCCCCCCGCCCCCGCCCCTCCTCACTTCAACTGCCAGGAAATCAATTCAATTGATCAGCCAGATGGGGAAACTCCACAACAAGGCAGCGAGACTAAATGGAAATCAATGGCAATAAAGAACGGAGCAGAGAGAAGCCACTTGTCGTATCGACAACAGCGGCACGCGCACGGATTTTCTCCCTCGGAAGAGTCAATTCAGAGGTTCTGTCCCAGGGTTCCCACACACACACACACACACACACACAGATCTGGCCCTGTACACCGCCCTGAGTCCTTCGGGAGAAGGGCGGTATAGAAATATTAAAAAATTAAATTAAAATTAAATTAAATCGTCCCACAGACACGCACCCCTCAGGAGACCCCCCCCCCGCCATAACACGAACTAAACCAAGGGAAGAAACTTAATCAGAATAGAGCTGAAAGGGACCTTGGAGGTCTTCTAGTCCAGCCCCCTGCTCAAGCAGGAGAACCTATCTCCCATTTCAGACGAGTGGCTGTCCAGTCTCTTCTTTAAAAGCTCCACTGACGGAAGGAGCCACGATTTCTGGTGGCAAGCTGTTCCACTGGTTAATTGTTCTCCTTGTTCAGGGTCTCCTTAATTCCAGGTTGCTTCTCTCCTTGGTTAGTTTCCACCCATTTGTTTCTTGTCTTGGAAAATGAGTTGACCCCCCCACTTCTTTGGGGTAGCCCCTCAAATACTGGAAGACCGCTATCATGCCCACCCCCCACCAGTCCTTCTTTTCTCTAAACTGGCCATACCCAAATCCTGCAAGCGTTCTTCATGTTTTAAGTCTCCAGGCCTTCAATCATCTTAGCTGATCTTCTTTGAACTTTTTCCCAAGGACCATAGAGATGTCCTCTATGGGGCTGGGGTCCCCAACCTGTGGGCTGGAGCCCACTACCAGCCCGTAGTCTATTCTCAAGAGGGCCGCGTGAGTGGCCGGCTGGTGTGCACAACTCAAAAAAGGTTGGGGAACTTTGCTCCGTGGTGTCCCACCAGCTTCTCACATCTTGAAGGATGAATCAGCCATGTTGGGCACAAATGGGTAAACCCTGAGCTATCAGCTCTCCTGCCCTGGTCTCCAGCTTCCAGCCCACCTGTCCAACATGTTGACACTGGAGGAAGTCAAGTCTCCCTTCAGTTCTTCTCAGAAGGTCTGCCCAACCAGTTCACGTCTCTCATTGAGGCTGAACCGTGTGTCTTCCTGAGCACGATAATCCAGCTTAAGCCTGCCATATTCCAAGCCAGCCCATACTTCGTTCATAAACCCTGGTCAAAGCTAACCACGGAGGTCCTCAACTCCCACCATCCCTGGTCAGCTGGAGCAGAGAGGAAGGCTCACCAGCGGAGCAAGCAACATCAAGCAAACCACCATGCTTTGTTTGGCTGGGGCAGGGGTAGGCAACCTTGGCTCTTTTATGACTCGTGGACTTCAATTCCCAGAATTCCTGAGCCAGCTTGGCAACCTCTCCATTTCTCCTCAGCATGGCTGGCTCAGGAATTCTGGGAGTTGAAGATAATGCGGCCTAGGCCTAGAGCAGGCAACCTTGGCTCTTTGATGACTCATGGACTTCAACTCCCAGAATTCCTGAGCCAGCTGTCATAAAAGAGCCAAGGTTGCCTACCCCTGGGCTGTGGGAATTCTGCAAGTTGAAGTCCACAAATCTTAAAAGTTGAGACAAAACCTATTAAATCAGAGGTCAAGAGGGCAGCCCTAATGACATCATCCAAGCGCTGCCCCTTTTTAATCTAGGTCAGGGGTAGGCAACCTTGGCTCTTTTATGACTCGTGGACTTCAACTCCCAGAATTCCTGAGGCAGCATGGCTCAGCTTGGAAACCTCTCCATTTCTCCTCAGCATGGCTGGCTCAGGAATTCTGGGAGTTGAAGTCCACGAGTCATAAAAGAGCCAAGGTTGCCTACCCCTGATCTAGGTCACAATTTTCGGCTGTCGAAACCCTGAGCCAACCAGGTTAATGTAGCAAGAAGGGCCAAGTTGGCTAGACGGTGTGTGTTCAGATTAAAAAGCTGGGCTTCCTTAAGTTTAGATGTTCCTTCTTCCATCTCTTGATCTCCCATCACGTTTCAAGCTGTTTTAAGTCTGATCGCGGACAAAGCCTTTTTCCCCCAGATAATTCTAGAACAATCCAGTGATTTTTTCTTTCCAGCCAATAAGCCCCTCCCCACTTCAGTCATTGGCTCACCTGCTGTGATGTCAGGTCAAGCTCACGAAATGCTGAAGCCGTGTTTCTCAATCTTAGCCCCTTTAAGATGGGTGGACTTCAACTCCCAGAATTCCCTAGCCAGCCTTGCTAAGACTTGAGAAACACAGTGGAAGGAAAGGTGAAGAGTTCCAGTACCAATTTTTTTTAAAAAAAATAAAAAAATGAAATTATCCTTACAATATTTTTGGAAGGAAAAGGAGAGTTTATTTGAAATGCTTTTTTAAAAAATTTTTTAAAAGATAATTTAATTTAATTTAAAGATAATTCTGGACTATCCCGTAGTTTGGAGATAAAACTTTCTGTCCCCATCCTGGTTCTTCACCCATCAGACTTTTCCATCCTGAGCCTCCATTGTATCTATCACTATCTTATCACTTTCCGCACATTTCCGGCCTCCATCAAGGCCTGGTAATGGGCGGGTCTGAATCTGTGCAAATACACCGACATCTTGCCAGGAATGGCGGTTCCTTCTTCCAAACCTAGCAGAGGAAGAAGAAGCAGAAAAGAGTTTTCTTTCTTATCGAAAGGTAGAACAAAAAAATTGAGCAAAATTCCAAGTAGAAACGAACGAAGGTGGTGTCAACTTCAATCTGAAACTTTCCTAATGTCCCTTTTCTCAAGCGGAGAAGGCATTCAAGATGAAGACATCTGATCATTTTTTTAAAATATATATTGAATTTTATCACACACTCGTACACAAACCCACAAGACTGAAGACGATCAGCCTTACCTAGCTGCCTGGAAAACTTCTGAATCTTCTCCAGAGCTTCAGGGACATCTTCTAACTGCTGGACCACGGCTTCCACCTCACCCACGGCATAGCCGAAATCCATCATGTCCAGATCAACGTGCAAATCCCCCACACGGTATTTGTGCCGCGTGGTCACAAAATTAGCAAACACCTGCAAGCCCAGTTCTTCTACTGCTTTGTTCACACAAGAACTCCAGTTCTGTCCTGGGTCTCTGTTCAATAAACCACAGAGGCGTGTCACAATATTTTGGGGACACGTCACTTCTTGGTACTGGGTGGCTGCGTGGGACGATCTTGTGTCCCTCGGTGGTTGCAAAACCGGAGAGGACAGATGGTTATCTGTCTCTGCCGCACATGGGGTCCCCTTGCTTCCCACCACCCTAACCAGGGGACATTTTAGCTCCCAGCCCACCCCCTCGCGATCCCGCAGCCAATGATCCGCTCGTGTCAAGCACCAATCAGGGACATCATAGTAGCTGTCGCGAAAAGAGACATGGCCTTCCAAGATTGCCCCCAGCTCGGCTAACTTCTCGATGGTGTTGGGCTCGAAAATAAATTTCTGTTCTACCTCGATGTCTCCGGAAATCTGATCTGAGGCACACACAAAAAAAGAGAAAGAGTCCAAAATTGTAAAGAATCGTAACGATTTTTTTCCGCAACAAATTGGATTCTGCTCTTGGTGACTTGCTCAGCTGCTTTTGCTGTTTTGGAGAACCTACTGATGAAAAATATCTTAAAATACATTGATAGGGCTTTGAACTCAAAATTGTGTAGGGGCTTTTTAATCTTCTAAGTCCCTTTTAGAGGCTTACCTCCTAGCAAAATCAGAGTGCTTGACTAACAGAAACCATCTTCCACTGCCTTAATCTTTTAAAAACACAACAGGGTTGCAGCTATAGGAAACCTTAGACTGGGGAAAAAAATACCTTTCTGATCTCCCCAAATAGCATTTCCTGTGTTACTCCTCCTTCCTTCCTGTTTCAGAAACAGGTCATTTTTCATTTAATGACAACTTTGTTTTCTTGACCTGAAGATGCTTCCTCCCATCCATTTTATACTTAGAATCAGCCTCAAGGTTGGTGGGACAGACCGCAGTGGGTGAACAACACTGGCCCTTCCACGTCACGGTTAATGGAGGATTTGAACCCAGGCCTCTGAGGGGCTGCCTTGCCTTGCCATGACTTCAGGAGAAAATCAGCCTGAGATGCATTTACCAAGGCAGTCCTCGACTTACGACCGCAATTGGGCTCAAAATTTCTGTTGCTAAGCAAGGCAGGTAAGGGAGTTTGGCCCCGTTTTACGACCTTCCTTGCCACAGTCGTTAAGTGAATCTCTGCAGTTGTTAATAATACGGTCGTTAAGTGAATCTGGCTTTGCTTGTCAGAGGTTCGCCAAAGGGGATCGCGTAACCCTGAGACACTGTGACCGTCATAAATATTGAGTCAGTTGCCAAGCGACTGAATTTTGATCATATGACCACGGGGATGGTGCAAAGATCGTAAGTGTGAAAAATGGTCGTAAATCACTTTTTTTCAGTGCCACTGTAACTTTGAATATCGTAGTCACTAAATGAATGGTTGTAATTTGGGGACCACCTGTACAAGCTAATGAAGCACAAACCATGGTTTGTAAGCTACATCACCTAAAGTGGGTCAGGGGGAAAAACGTAAAAGAAACCTTTAAGGCAGGGGTCTTCAAACTTGGCCCTTTGATGACTTGTGGACTTCAACTCCCAGAATTCCTCAGCCAGGCACGCTGAGGAATCCTGGGAGTTGAAGTCCACAAGTCATCAAAGGGCCAAGTTTGAAGACCCAAAATAGACTTTTAAGAGGAGTGGACTTCAACTCCCAGAATCCCTCAGCCAGGCACGCTGAGGAATTCTGGGAGTTGAAGTCCACAAGTCATCAAAGGGCCAAGTTTGAAGACCCAAAATAGACTTTTAAGAGGAGTGGACTTCAACTCCCAGAATCCCTCAGCCAGGCACGCTGAGGAATTCTGGGAGTTGAAGTCCACAAGTCATCAAAGGGCCAAGTTTGAAGACCCAAAATAGACTTTTAAGAGGAGTGGTGTTCAACTCCCAGAATTCTTCAGCCAGGCCCGCTGGCTGAGGAATTCTGGGAGTTGAAGTCCACAAGTCATCAAAGGGCCAAGTTTGAAGACCTGAAATAGAGTGGACTTCAACTCCCAGAATTCCTCAGCCAGGCCCACTGGCTGAGGAATTCTGGGAGTTGAAGTCCACAAGTCATCAAAGGACCAAGCTTTATGGCTTTCCGATCTGGACTAGCAAATCCCCACAACTTTACACCTGAGACCTACCTTCACGTGCATCGCAACGTTCCTGGTTCACTGCACGAGTTTTGCAACTGACCCCTTCGTGTGAATGGCACGTTGCCTGGTTCACTGCAAGGCTAAGCCCGGACAAGGCTTAACAGGCAGCCAAAAGCCGGCAGCAGCCTGGCCTGGTGCGGGGGAGTGGGAGAGGGAGGAAGGTTGGAATGAGGCTTGGGGAGTTCACTGTTATCTTAATCCGGATTAATTGCACTCCTTCCCGTTGCTCCGACTCCGCCTCGGCCCCCTCCACCCATCCTCGGAGCAAGCCACTGACCTTTCCCCGGCTGGGGGTCCGGAACTGCGGGCAGAGCAGAGCCCCGCTCCATGTTCGCGCTGGACTACAACTCCCAGCCTCCTTTGCAAAAGGGGCTCGCCGGGCCGAGCGAAGCCGCAAGCCCGGCGAGGCTTTTCCAAAGGGAAAACAAAGAGGGGACGACCCAAGTCCTCGTTCGGACGTTCAGCGGGGGTGGGGAAAGGCAAGGCAGCTGCGCAAAAGGCCGGGAGCGGCGCAAGGGCGCTTGGGAGTCGTAGTTTCCCCGCCCCGCCCCCTCAGCAGGTACCTTAGCCGCTCGCCTACCTCCTTGCTCCTTCTTTCCCCCCCCCACTTTTTTTTAATTTGCTCCTCTGGCTGTTCTATTTTTTATTCCTCTCCCCATGTGACTGTCTCGCTCCCTCGATCACCGTTGCCAGGGAAACCGGAAAGCTGCAATTAAGAGCGGCGGGGGGGCGGGGGTGCATTCCCAACCCGGGAAGGTGTAAAAGGGGGGGGGGGAGAGAGAGAAACGGCCCAGGTTTAACTCCTTGCAAGCCAACATTCCCGGGTTCCCTGGGCGGAAGGACAAGCCAGATTTTCCCCATTCCCCCCCACCTCTTCCCAGTATTTTTTTTTTTTTTGGGGGGGGAGGTAGAGGTTGGGGGAGACCTGCCCAAGCCGGGCACGGGTGGGCAAGAACCTAATCTGAGATTCCCCCGAATGTTTTAAGAAGATTCCCTTTTTTGCAAAAAAATAAAATAAAATAAAATCAAATAACCCCCTCGTTTGTTTGGTTGTGGTTTTTTTTTTGCAATAAATTCTCTTTTTCCGGGAGGAAAGTGATGGGGGGGGGAAGGGAAGGGCAATCTTCCTAGCTAGAATAAATGATCCAGAGGGATAATCGTCATCATCGCTTATAATAAGCACCAAGCAACATTTTGTAGGTTGCAATTTTTTTTAAAACAACAACAACAGATCAACAAATTTTCCTGCGCTTTGGAAAAGCAAGTTTTCTCTGCCTGAGCTATTTGGCTTTCCACTCTCTTGTCACATCTGGAGGGTGCTAAATTTGGGGAGGATGGGGCCCACAGCTGGGGCATCCACCCTTGCAAGGTGGGGAGACAATGGCCGCGGTCCCATTTTCTGGGGCTCTAAGCCAAGATTGAGAAAAATAGGGCTGGTCCTCGGCTTACGACCACAATGGAGACCGGGATTTCCGTTGATAAGCAAGGTGGTTGTTAAGCGAGTCTTGGGCCACATCTGCTTCCCTGCCAAAGCCCTGGTGCGTGATTTCTACCCCCCACCATGTGATTATAAGATTATAAGTCCTCGGCTTATGACCACAATGGAGACTGGAATATCCATTGCTAAGCAAGGCGGTTCCTGATTTTACAATCTCTTTTGCCCCCGTTATTAAGCAGGTCACCGTTGTTCAGTGAATCCCATTGCTTGTTAAATGAATCCGGCTTCTCCCATTGACTTGTTGGAAACCGGCTGGGAAGGCTCAGTGACTTTGGTTGTTAAGTGAGTCATGAGGTCGTTGAGTGAATCCAGGTTCCTCCATTGACCTTGTTGGAAGCTGGCTAGGAACATCACAAATCACAATACATCGGTCGTAAGTGCAAGGACCGATCGTAAGTCACTTTTTCCCAGGGCTCTTGTAACTTTGAACAGTCGCTAAGTGAACCGCTGTAAGTCAAGGACTACCTGAGTTCAGGATGGCTGGCCATCCAAACTTCCTCTCTTTGTCTCATAGGGTCAAGAAGATGCCTTCCTGCACTGGCCTACCTGGTCAGGCTGTTGTAAGACTATCAAGTGAGGGGGGGTTATCTTGTCTGGGAAGACAAACTCACCCCCAAGTACATCATCGTCATGACCCCCACCAAATACCTTTATTAATTATTACAAGCAGTCCTCAACTTAAGGCCACAATGAGCCCATAATTTCCATCCGTAAAATTTTGCCCTATTTTATGACCTGACTTGCCACACCTGTTAAGTGAAACCCTGCAGTGGTTAAGTTAGTAAACATGGTCGTTAAGTGAATCTGGCTTCTCCCCGCCCCCAGACTTTGATTTTCAGAAGGTCGCAAAAGGGGATCCAATGAGCCGGGGACACTGCGACCGTCATAAATACGAGTTATTTGCCAAGCGTCTGAATTTCGATCTCGTGATCGCAGGGAGGTTGCAAGGGTCATAAGTGTGAAAAATGGTGAGGAGTCTCTTTTTTCCTTTCGGTTGCAACTTCCAATGGTCACTGAAGGAACTGTCATAAGTCGAGGACTAACTGCAGTTGATTAATTCATCGCTAAATGAAACTGTCATAACTTGAGGACTATCTGCCATCCATTAATTCATCCCTAAATGAAACTGTTGTAGGTCGAGGACTCTTTCCATCGATTAATTCATCCCTAAGCAAAACTGTCATAAAACGAGGACTACTTTTAATGGATTAATAATTCATCTCTAAGCAAAACTGTCCTAACTCGAGGACTAGTTTTAATTGATTAAGTCGTCCCTATTAAACCAAACTGTCATGTTGAGGACTATTTTTAATGGATAAAGAATTTGTCCCTAAACGAAACTGTCGTTAAGTCAAGGGCGACTTTTAACTGACTAATTCGTCCCTATTAAACAAAACGGTTGTACTTTTCTTTGTTCTCCTTAGTAAACGAAAACTGTCATTAAGTCGAGGACTACTTTTCACCGATTAACAACGCCCCCCCCCCCTAAGCGAAGCCATTGTAAGCCGAGGACTGCTTTTTGACATTGGTTTAATTCGTTCTCCGTTAAACGAAACTTGTCACACCGCCTGAGGACTACTTTTCAGGGATTCATAACTCGTCCCTAAGCGAAACCTTCCTAAATCGAGGACTACTTCCCGAGGTCGATTAGCTGGTTCCCTAGGAAAGGAAAGGGTCGTAAATCGAGGACTACTTCCCGGGCTTGAAAGGGTCGTAAATCGAGGACTACTTCCCAGGGCTCAATTAGCTGCTTCCCTAGGAAAGGAAAGGGTCGTAAATCGAGGACTACTTCCCGAGGTCGATTAGCTGGTTCCCTAAGGAAAGGAAAGGGTCGTAAATCGAGGACTACTTCCCGAGGTCGATTAGCTGCTTCCCTAGGAAAGGAAAGGGTCGTAAATCGAGGACTACTTCCCGGGGGTCGATTAGCTGGTTCTCTAGGAAAGGAAAGAGTTGTAAATCGAGGACTACTTCCCGGGGGTCGATTAGCTGGTTCCCTAAGGAAAGGAAAGGGTCGTCAATCGAGGACTACTTCCCGGGCTTGAAAGAGTCGTAAATCGAGGACTACTTCCGGGGGGTCGATTAGCTGGTTCCCTAGGAAAGGAAAGAGTCGTAAATCGAGGACTACTTCCCGGGGGTCGATTAGCTGGTTCCCTAAGGAAAGGAAAGGGTCATAAATCGAGGACTACTTCCCGGGCTTGAAAGAGTCGTAAATCGAGGACTACTTCCCGGGGTCGATTAGCTGCTTCCCTAGGAAAGGAAACGGTTGTAAATTGAGGACTACTTCCCAGGAACTATTAGCTGGTTCCCTAAGGAAAGGAAAGGGTTGTAAATCGAGGACTACTTCCCGGGCTCGAAAGGGTCGTAAATTGAGGACTACTTCCCGGGCTCGATTAGCTGCTTCCCTAAGGAAAGGAAAGGGTTGTAAATCGAGGACTACTTCCCAGGGGTCGATTAGCTGCTTCCCTAAGGAAAGGAAAGGGTTGTAAATCGAGGACTACTTCCCGGGCTCAAAAGGGTCATAAATCGAGGACTACTTCCTGGGCTCGATTAGCTGCTTCCCTAAGGAAAGGAAAGGGTCGTAAATCGAGGACTACTTCCCGGGCTCAAAAGGGTCGTAAATCCAGGACTACTTCCAGTGGGTCGATTAGCTGCTTCCCTAGGAAAGGAAAGGGTCGTAAATCGAGGACTACTTCCCGGGGGTCGCTTAGCTGCTTCCCTAAGGAAAGGAAAGGGTCGTAAATCGAGGACTACTTCCTGGGGTCACTTAGCTGCTTCCCTAGGAAAGGAAAGGGTCATAAATCGAGGACTACTTTCCGGGCTCGAAAGGCTCGTAAATCGAGGACTACTTCCCGGGGCTCAATTAGCTGCTTCCCTAAGGAAAGGAAAGGGTCGTAAATCGAGGACTACTTCCCGGGCTCAAAAGGGTCGTAAATCCAGGACTACTTCCAGGGGGTCGATTAGCTGCTTCCCTAGGAAAGGAAAGGTCGTAAATCGAGGACTACTTCCTGGGGCTCGATTAGCTGCTTCCCTAAGGAAAGGAAAGGGTCGTAAATCGAGGACTACTTCCCGGGCTCGAAAGGGTCGTAAATCGAGGACTACTTCCCGGGCTCGATTAGCTGCTCCCCTAAGGAAAGGAAAGGGTCGTAAATCGAGGACTACTTCCCAGGGTCGATTAGCTACTTCCCTAAGGAAAGGGTCGTAAATCGAGGACTGCCCCCCCCTCCCTCCCTGCCTTAATTAAGGACGGCTCTGCCCTCCCCCCCCGCGGCCAGCTGCCTCCGGGGACCCCCGATTCTAATCCTGCCCCCGTAACCCCCCCAAAAAAAACTGCACCTGCCGGAGCGGCTCCTTTCTCCCCCTCCCCCCCCCGCTCGGCCGGGGAGGGGAGGGCGGGTTCACGCCGTCGGTCGGGGCGGGAGGGGGAGGGAGGGAGGGAGCGAGCGCGCGTGTGCGGACGGGCGGGCGGGCGGGCGAGCGAGCGAGCGAGCGGAGGAGGGAGGGAGGGAGGGAGGGAGGGAGCGGCGGAGGGCTGAATTGATTATTCCATTGTGTTGCGAGGCAGCCGCCAGCTCCGCCGCGCCAGGGACCGAGGCGGGCATTGGGAGGCGGACGCCAGTGGAAATCAATGGGGAAGCCCCGGCGCGGCGAACCCCATCGATTTTTGCCTGCCTGAGCCGAAGGAGGCGAGCCGGGATCGGCGCTGGAGGAGCCCGCCCAAGCCAGCCAGCCAGCCAGCCGGCCGGCCGGCCAGCCGAGGCAGGCAGGCAGGCAGGCAGGCAGGCAGGCAGGCAGCCGAGCGGCGCTGACGATCTCCAGGCTTGTGGCGCCCCCCCTCCTCCCCTCTCTCTCCTCCAGCCGCCCCCGCCCACCCCGCCGGCCAGGAGCGTCAGCGGCGCCTGCTGGTCCCCGCTCTCTTCCCGCGGAGGTGTAAGTGGCATCGATTTCCTCTCCTGCCAGCCCAGGAAGGCAGCCCGCCAGGCAGGCAGGCAGCTAGCGCGCAAGCGGCGGAGGGAAGGAGGAGGAGGAGGAGGAGGAAGAGAGGGAAGGAGGAGGAGGAGGAGGAGAGCGGATGGGCAGAGCGAGAGCAGCCAGGAAGAGGAGGCGGCCGAGGCAGCAGCCAGGGCAACGCCGGCGCTGCAAGACCCCCCGGCTGCCCGCCTGCCTGTGCCCACCGCCGCCAAAGCCCAGCCGGCCAGCCAGGCAGCCCGGGGGTCGTCCGGGGAAGAGGGGAGGCAGGCAGGCCGGGCCGGCTGGAAGAGGAGGAGGAGGGCCGGAGCGCAGGAGGGGGAGGACGGGCAGGCAGGCGGAGAAGGGGCCGGAGGAGCGAGCGAGCGAGCGAGCGAGGGATAAATGAATGCGGGAAAAAGGGGCGGCGGAGCGAGCGGGGGAGGCGGGCGGGCGGGCGAGGAGGAAGGAAGGAGGCAGGAGAGGGGAAGGAGGAAGCAAGCGAGGAAGGGAAGGGGAAGGAAGGTAGAGGGAGAAATGGGAAGGAAGGAAGGAAGGAAGGAAGGAAGGAAGGAAGGAAGGAAGGAAGGAGGAAGCAAGCGAGGAAGGGAAGGGGAAGGAAGATAGAGGGAGAAATGGGAAGGAAGGAAGGAAGGAAGGAAGGAAGGAAGGAAGGAAGGAAGGAGGAAGCGAGCGAGGAAGGGAAGGGTAAGGACGATAGTGGGAGAAATGGGAAGGAAGGAAGGAAGGCAGGAAAAAGGAAGGAAGAAGGGAGGGAGGAAGGAAGGAGAGAGGAAGGAAGAAAAAGGAGAGGAAGAAGGAGGAAGAAAGGAAGGAGGCAAAAGAAAAAGGAGGAAGGGAGGAAGAATGGAGGGAGAAATGAGGGGGGGGACCGGGAGCTGCTGTCGCTGTTGTGTGTGTGGGGGGGGGGGGGTCCGCAGCGTCCCGCCGGAGAGACCCAAGCGGGCTGGGGAAGGGGGGGATCCGGGTGGGCAGCGCCGGGGAAGAAGGCTTGGCGGACGGGGACGACCCCGAACGGGCAAAGAGCAGGGAACGGGACTCGCGGCTTCCCGACGTGACAGTGACAGCCGGGCGGGAGCAGCGAAGACTTTGGCCAGGTTGGGGGGGGGAAGCTTCCCTGATTTCCCCCCCCCTCTTTTCTCCAGACTCCCCAGTAGAGTACTCCGAGGCTGGAAGAGCAGTGAAGGGGGGAGGGGGCGTCCCAAAATTATTGTCTCCGGGTGTGTTAAGACCAGAAGTACGGAGAAGACCCCCACCACCCGTCCTGCCCGTCCCCCTCCCCCCTATCTGGGAAACGTGGAAAGACGCACTTCCCCTTATCCAGGAACAGGTGGGGGGCTGCTCTGCCGTGCCCCCTTTCAGAAATTGCCTTTGCTTCCTCCAAAGACCTGGCCTTAAGCCCCCCCTACCCCATTTCCAATTCCAGCTCTCCCCCCTCCTCATGTCCCCCCCTCGTCCCAGCTCAGCATCGCTGATCCTAACTCCTGGCACGGGTTGAGCCCCCATTTCTGGCCGGCCCTGCCTTCCGTCTCCTCTTACCAGCCTCTCTGGCCGTGATGGGTACCCCGATTCTCCATCCCCGGCTCTCCCTTCACCCCCCCCCCCGACAGCAGACGGACAGGATGATGGAAAGACTGGGAAAGACCCTTGGCGGAGGTGTGGAGGGCAGCTCATATTTTCCTCTCCGCGACAGGCTGCCGACACCAAGCTCCCTTAGCAACTCATTTAATTGATTTTACAATCTTTCTTCTTCCTCTGCCCTCCCCTCCCTCCTTCCTCTGCTCGCTCACTCCTTCCCCCCCCTCCCCTCTTTATGACCTCGGCTTTCTCCTCCCTGTGTGGGTTCGCCTGACAAACTGTCAGTGGAGAGGGGCCGGAATGGCAGAAAGAGGGGAACCCCACCAAAAAGTAACCCAAAGGCGTCTTTTAGGCTGGCGGCTTTCGAACTCGGCATCCTGGCTTCTCCGGAGGGAGGGAGGGAGAGAGCGGGAGGGGTGGATACGTTAGCTTTGTTTTTGCCTACTTTGGCATCCAGAGGTGGTACGTTCAGTCGGGCTTAAATCCGGACGCAGGCGGACCGTTGCAACTCTGCTTAAAACAACAACAACAACAACAACAACACAAAATAGCCAGGCAAGCTGTGCAACAGGGCTGCGCTTTGTACATGCTCGGAGAGGCTGTTGACTTTACTGTTCGTATTCTTATTTGGGGCATTCCGGGCGTCAGCAGTTTAAGCTCCGTTAGGAAGCGTATCTCGTGTCTCCGTTTTATGGAATGCTGCAGTTTTTGCAAAAGTCTTTGATTGCCGTCACGAGAGAGTAAAGGGGAAACTGAGTCACAGAGACGATAGGATCCTCCAGCTTTTTCCTGGACTTCTGGGGATTCGGGAGAAGGGGGAGGAGGCGGAGGCCCTGAAAATCCGTATGGGTGTGTAAAATTCTCAAGGAACCTACTTCCGCTCCTTTGTGGTTAGGGGTAAAAATCCTAACTTCCTTGATGTGAGTCGAAGGCGGTGTTAAAAAACAACAATTTTAAGTATCGTCTGGCTGCTTTGCAAGGTGCATTTTTTCCAAAGCAAACTTTGCAGATGGCTAACAGCAACAACAACAACAACCACAAAAATTGGTCTGGGGTTTGCCAGATTTCTGCAGGGTTTATGAAATCTCGTTTCCGTGGATTCCTCCAATTTTGCAAGAATGTATGTATGTATGTATCTATGTATGTATGTATGTATGTATGTATGTATAACTTGTGGTCTGGTTTGGGGACAAAACCCAAGTGACCGAAATAGATCTCGGTTCATGGCTGGGTCCTCGGCACGACAGTGAAGCGAGCGAGGAGAGGGAAAAAAAAATCTCTTATCCTTTTGTCTTAGATCAGCCGTGTCTTCGCTTTGGCACGTTGTTGTCGTCGTCGCCGTCGCCCGCGGGTAAAAAGTGTGCCAAAAGAAAGATGCTTTCCCGATTCTTCAAAAAAGGCCAGGTGGAAAATGCCTTCAAAATCTGCTTTATTGTCGACCAGGCCGTTTGCAAAACGAAAGGGTAGGCTGAGGTCAGAAAGAGGTACACATGCCATTATACCCGCCTGTGCAAAGCCATCCGGGACAATGCGTGCCTTGCACAAAGGGGTGGCCTCGTCACAATTAATGGGAAATAATTCATAATTTCCTTAGAAGGCTTGGAAGCGGGAAAATTTCGGGAGGGGGGGGGATCCGAAGTGAGGCCTTTTGCAGATTGCAAAGCCTCTTTTACAACATCTCTTCCTTTCTCGTCTGATTTTGATGGACTTGGCGGGTCCCGCCTCCTGTGTCAAATATCTTGTGTTTTGCCGGAGGGAATTGCTAGGTAGATTCTGATTTTCTCACCTGTCGGCCCGTTCAGGGAAAAAAAAATTGGCCTGTGATCAGAAAACTCGCTTTCCTCCCAGTTCTGCTCACCTGTTCCAGGGAAGGTTCACACCTACGAACGAAATAACGCTTATCAAACCAGACTCTTCCACCATCCTGTGGTGTCGGACTCTCTACAAATGCCAAATTTAATGGTGGGGAGGGGGGAGAGGTCTAGCCACCCTCCCCTCCCTTCCCAAAGTCACCAAATTGGGTAAAATAGCTTTATACACATCGTGGAACACCGATAGGAGAGAATATTTGTAGCTCAGGGTTAAAGTGTGGGGTCCTTGGTTTTCTTTGAGCTGGGCTGTTTTCTTGCAGACGTTTCCCGACCCAACTAGGTAACATCATCAGGGCTAGAAGGGAGTGGGGTTTATGGAGAGAGGAGGAGGAAGAGGAAGAGGAAGAAGAGGAGGAAGTAGAAGAGGACTGTGGGGTCTTTGGTATTTATTTATTTATTTATATTTATATACCGCCCTTTCCCGAAGGACTCAGGGCGGCGTACAGGGTGATTAAAACAAAAAATACAAAAGTTAAAAGCAGATTTTAAAAAAAAAATTATATCCGTCCCTGAACAAATAAAACCCCAGTTAAAATTAAAATTAAAATTCTCAGCCTGGGCCAGAGAGCTCGAAGAGCCAGGTCTTCAGGTCCCGGCGGAACCTGAGCTTGGCTGTTTTCTTGCAGACATTTCACGACCCAACTAGGGAACATCATCAGGGCTAAGAGGGACGGAGAGGTTTATGGAGAGAGGAGGAGGAGGAGGACTGTGGGGTCCTTGGGGCTCTCTGAGTTTGGCTGTTTTCTCACAGATGTTTCATTACCCAAACTGGGTAACATCGTCAGTGCTAGAAGGGAGCAGGGTTTATGGAGAGAGAGGCCTCAAAACACTCCTGTTCCACCAGGCCGACCTAGACTGACAGGCATTTTAATTAATTTATATTTAGTATTTTTAATTTATTTTTTAAATTCTCTAATTTAATTTATTGCACAGATGTTCTCAATTTTATTTCTATCTTGATCTCTGTACTTATTATATGTTTTGCTTTTAGCCGCCCTGAGTCCTTCGGGAGATAGGGCGGGATATAAATCCCATCAATAAATAAATAAATAAATAAATAAATAAATAAATAAATGGTGCTTTTTCTCGCAGACGTTTCAGTGCTAGAAGGGAGTGTGGGAGGAGGAGGAGGAGGAGAACGATGACTGTGGGGTCCTTACTGCTCTCTGAGCTGGGTGTTTTTTTCTCGCAGACGTTTCGCGACCCAACTAGGTAACATCATCAGCGCACTGTGCAATGCAACGAACCGATGATCTTAACCTACTATGGGCATAAAACGTCTGCAAGAAAGCCACCACGCTCGGAGAGCAGCGAGGACCCCCCCCCCCAAGTTAGTGCAGCCTTAACACATAGGAGACCCACTTGCTCACAATCCCCAAGAGATGCGTTCAGCAGAGAAGATAAGCTGAACCTCCACCCACCGAGGCAGTCTACCTCCAAACACCAGATTGCAGGGCCAAAGCATCTCCGGAAAACAGTCTCTATTGCACTACAGTGGTTTAGACCAGGGGTAGGCAACCTTGGCTCTTTTATGACTCGTGGACTTCAACTCCCAGAATTCCTGAGCCAGCATGGCTAGCTCGGGAATTCTGGGAGTTGAAGTCCACGAATCATAAAAGAGCCAAGGTTGCCGACCCGTGGTTTAGAGCCTCAAATTATTTTGCTTCCCGCTGGATTAAGAATGAGGGACCTCAAGCCCTCCAGATGTTGATGGAGGACAGATCCCTTTGATCTCTGTGGCAGTTTTCCATGCCTCATGCCTCATCCCCTTCAAAAGCGGCCCGGGATTACAGCCCCTGCAATCCCCCAGATGGGAATTGTAGTCCTCAACGCTTCCCGAGAGCAGCAGGCCAAGGGCAAGCTGATTGATCTCATTTTGAACAGTCAACTTGCCCGCAATTCCAGTTCAGTGCAAAGTGCAGGTATATTGGACTATTAATTCTTTGCACGCCTCTTCCAAGGAATGGCATTCCAACACGCTGCTCTTCGGAGCAACGGGACGCCTGTGAATTGTCCGTGCACCTGTCACAGGTTTAATATTCGTGAAAGCCTGTTACTAAAAAAAATTAAGGGGGACCGAAACATCGAATCATAAATATGCAAGGAATCTGGGCTCCTCCATTACACTAGTTCAGGGGTAGGCAACGTCGGCTCTTTTATGACTCATGGCTGGCTCAGGAATTCTGGGAGTTGAAGTCCATGAGTCATAAAAGAGCTGAGGTTGCCTACCCCTGCACTAGTAGTTCCTACTTAAGGCCTACACAATAATAATGTTTAAAAAAGGCCCAATTTCGCAGCATTAAAAACCCAAAGCACCAAGGCGGTGTGCTTCAATTCCTGCTGCTCAAAGACTTTAGAGTTTGGGGAAGAAGCAGCTAGGAAAAAAAAAAGCTAGAAAAAATAATAATTTAAAAAGCAACATCTATATCAGGGCTCTTCAAACTTGGCCCTTTTATGACTTGTGGACTTCAACTCCCAGAATTCCTCAGCCAGCATCGGAGTTGAAGTCCACAAGTCATAAAAGGGGCACTTTAGAAGACCCCTGCTTGTGGACTTCAACTCCCAGAATTCCTCAGCCAGACACGCTGGCTGAGGAATTCTGGGAGTTGAAGTCCCCAACTCATAAAAGGGCCATGTTTGAAGACCCCTGCTTGTGGACTTCAGCTCCCAGAATACCTCAGCCAGACGCCCTGGCTGAGGAATTCTGGGAGTTGAAGTCCACAAGTTATAAAAGGGCCAAGTTTGAAGACCCCTGATCTATATTCTGTAAATCTCAAGAGAGAAGCAGTATACAATGCATTAAAAGGGGGGGGGGAGAAACTGCAACATGGTAGATAAAGACATAATACAGATAGTCCTCGACTTTATGTTTAGCGACCGTTCAAAGTTATGGTGCCGAAAAAAGTGATTTACAGCTGCTCCTCACGCTTCACAACCGTCGTAGCGTCCTCACAGGCACATTGCTAAAATTCAGGGACTTGGCAACTGGAATGTACTTACCGACGGTTGCAGCATCTCAGGGTCATGTAATCACCATTTACGACCTTCCCAGCCAGCTTCGGACGTGGAAATGGAGTAAGCTGGATTCATTTAATGACCAATTCTCTTAGCGGCAGCAGAGATTTGCTTAACCATGGTTTCAAAAGGTGATAAAATCAGGCCCAACCACCTTGCTTAACAATGGATCCCCAATTGAACTTCCGGTGGCTCCGCGGCGACGGAGACAGCCCTCCCGGGCTGCCCGCGGTTCAGCTGTTGTTCCTTCGCCCGAAACAGCGCCGATCAGCTGTTCGGGCGAAATTGAAGCCCCCTCCTCGGGAGAAGAGGAGGGGGTGAGCCCCCAGGTAGGGGTAGAGTTCCCCGGGGCCGCCTGAGCTTGGAGCTTGGGCGGCTGAAGGTTTGAACTCCCCCGTAGCCTGGGCTGCTCCCAGCTGACCAGCGTCTCTGCTCCGGATTTCATGGAGCAGAGCCAGCCGTCTGCGACCATCCCTGCTTGAAGGAGAGACTATGAAAGGAAAAAAGCAGGCAGAGCAGTGCAAGAAGGAAAGATAAAGAGATGAAGAGGATTATTTTGTTTTACTCTCAAGCTTGATGGACTTTGCTTAAAACTTAAAGTGAAAGTGCGTCACAATTGTAAGTAAAAGATGGCGGCTAAACCTCCCCCTAGAGCTTTTCGGAGTGCTGGAAATTCTCCGGTGCAACAACAATCATTACTGCAGGCGTTGCATTCTCCTGATGTACTGACATCGAAGGATTTGGAAAAACATACCCAGTTAATTTTGGAGTCAATAGGTGTTAAATTTCTACAGATGGAGGAGAAATTGGAGAAATTGGAGCAGAGAATGGAAGAAAGGATGGAGCAGAAACTTAGAGAGATGAAGGTAGACATTTTGTCCTCTGTGCAAAAAGTTGCTAAATGTGTGGAGATGCTGGATGATCAAGTGCAAGACTTAATTCAAAAGAATGTTTTATTAGAAGCAAAAGTATTGGAATTGGAAGATTTAAAAGACAAAATGGACAGTGAACAGAGTTTGGCCCAATTTTATCAGATGCAGTTTGCTGTGAGAATTAGAGGCCTAAAAGAGAATATTAAGGAAGATTTAAAGCAGTTGGTTTCTGAGGCTTTTGAGGGGGTATTGAACCATCCAGCATCTGAATTAAAACAAGGTATGGACAAAGTGTTTCGTGTGAATTCGTGGATTGCTAAACAGAGAAAGTTGCCTAGAGATGTGGTGGTTTATTTTGTAAAAAGGGAAATTAGAGATGAAGTTATACAAGCTGCCTATGATACTAAAGTTATGATTGCTGGCCAACAAGTTTTGGTTCTAAAAGAAATTCCTCCAAAGATTTTAAAGAGAAGGAAGGATTTTATATTCCTGGTGCAAGAGCTTAAGCAAAGAGATATAAGGTTCAGATGGGAGATTCCAGATGGGTTGAGCTTCATGTATGATGGCAAAAGGTACTGTTTGAGTAATGTGAAGCAAGCGCACGATTTTTACAACAATGTTTTGAAACTAACCCCATCAACACTTTTGGAAGCTGCAGAGGGATCTGGAGAAGGAGAATGTCAAGAGGATGAAGATGGACAGATGGACGAGAAGGGTGCAGGAGGAGATCAAGCTGCAACTCTTTTGGATGATCTTAGAGAACAGAGGGTGACGCGTGCTGCCTTAAAACGTTCAAAAAAGACTAAAAAATAAGACCAGTAGAAATCTATGGAACTTCCACAATACATTTATAGTTAAGTGGTAGTTGTGTTTTTAAAGGTTTTGGGATACTATGTGTGGTAACAGATTTTTTTTCTAATTTGGAATTAATGGATAACTTACTATAGAGGAAGAGGAAGAAAGTTTTTTGGCTTAATGTGGGTTAAATTGGGTAAGAGCTATTTATTATAGCCTATTTTGGTTAGAGAGGTTAACAGGGATAGGTGTTTGTGATGTGTAAATGAGAGTATGTCTAGGTAATAGTGAATTGTGGAAGAACATAGATGGGAATAATGTTAGTTTTCATTTATTTTAGTTTTTTATATATATTTAGTATTATTAAGGATTGGTTTACCTTATATAAGCTAGAGAGTGATGGATTTTAGAGTTTATAATTGTTAGTATATGATTGTTTATGATTGCCTTTTAGATATATACCTTGTATTTTGCTCTGGGAAGTCGGGGGGGGGGGAGGGGGGAGGAGGGGAATTAGAGGGGGGGAGGTAGGGGAGGGAGGAGGGAGAGGGGGAGGGGGGGAGGTAGGGGGGAGGTAGGGAGGGGAGGAGGGAGGGGGAAGGGGGGTTGTTAAGGGAAAATTGTATTTTATAAAACTTTTCAATAAAAAAAAAAAAAAAAAAAAAAAAAAAAAAAAAAAAAACAATGGATCCCCAATTGTGGTCGTAAGTTGAGGAAAGCTGAGGTATTTATGTCAGGTTGGAAAGATACAGCGCACAGCATAAAAATCTTGAATTTCGAGAGAAGGGGCTCAGCACATACATGGAAGTAGTCTGTTTAAGGACACGCATAACTGGGCCCAAAGACACACCTTCTTCTGTCTAATGATCAGATGAACCAGAAATCTGTGGACAGGCAGTCCTCGGCCTATGGCCACAGCTGAGCCCAAAATTTACGTTGCTGAGACGTTTGTTAAGTGAGTTTTGCCCCATTTTGCGACCTTTCCCACCACAGTTGTTAAGCGAATCATTGCAGCCGTTAAGTTAGTGACTGGGTTGTTAAGTGAATCTGGATTCCCAGATTGACTTTGCTTGTCAGAAGCGGTCGCAAAAGGAGACCCCGGGTCACTGCGACCGTCGTAAGTATGAATCGGTTGCCAAACATCCCAATTTGGATCACAGGGATGCTGCGACGGACATAAGTGTGAAAAACAGTCATAAGTGCCATTGTAGTTTCAGTCACTTGATGATAATTATGATGATAACAACAACAATAATAATGTTGGCAGGGATCTTGGAGGTCATCTAGTCCAACCCCCTGCTCAGGCAGGAAACCCTGTACCAATTCAGACAAATGAGTTGTTAAGTCGAGAACTAACCTGTATTTGGAAACAAGGTTTGCGAGGCTCCTATCCAGATTCTCCACAAAATTCTGCCATGCTGGTGGCTAAGTCTAGATTTTGCAGATTTGAAGAGTGTGTATAGCATTTTGTGACGCACAATAATTCTCGCGACACTAAAGCGACAACTTTGATCCACACCATTCTCCGTGGTTAGAAACTTTGGCTCCTATTCTCCTTTTAAAAATAGTCCTTGCAAAGTGTTCAGCACCCACAAAGGCAGTAACGCAACCTATTGTAGTTTATTACGTTCCTGTAATGAAACTTAAGTCACTAGTCTTCTTGGAGGCAAAGCGGCATTGTTCCCATAGGCATTGCAAAATTTATAAGCTAGAGACTGCTGAAGAATCAGATTCCAGCTTTTTTTTAAAAAAAACCCACAACCTTTCTTCATACATGCAAAAAAACCAAAAAGTTTTTGCAGTGATGAATAAATTACGATTTGACAGAGGCTGGATAAAAAGTGTTTTGAAGCATAATGTGATTTTATTTGACTTGTTTAGGGATGAAAAAGGAATGTTTGGCCCTTTCAAATTGGGGATTTGGGTTTTGGGTTTTTTTTGTAAAGCAACTTATCAGTTTGAAGCTGGCTGAAAATATTGCCTTTGCTAATCGGCAAGGAAAGCTAAATTGTCCCAGAATTCCCTAGCACCACAGCAAAGAATTCTGGGACGTTTTTCCTCAGTCTCTACAGAGGAGGAATCCCATTTTTAAATCACTCATTCTTAAAAAAAACACAAAAAACCCCCCAAAGAGAATTGATCTAGGGAGCCTCTTGGCAATTGTCTCATTCAACCATTTTTAGACAGATTGATTTTCCCAGAATTCCCTAGCAAGCGAAGCCTTTCCCCAGAATTCCAGGACTCTGTCCACACAGTTTAATACTATCAAGATTCCCTTAATCTACTTCAGTGTTTGTCAACCTTGGCAGCTTTAAGATGCCTGGACTTCAATTCCCAGAATTCCCCAGCCAGCATTGAAGTCCAGGCATCTTAAGCTGCCAAAATGGAGAAAAACGGGTCTACTCGGAAACATATACAGAAATGGGACATTTTGGTGTCTCATCACAGTTTGTATTATAATCAGGGGCAAATTTTATAGCTTAAAGGCTTTAGCGTCCCTTTTTGCCCATAAACAAGTAGCTAGTCCTCACGTTGCGACTGCAATAGAGCCCAACATTGCTCAACAATGTTACAAGGCAGCTGTAAAATGAGGCACACCCGGTTTCACGACCTATTTTTTGCCACAGTCGTTAAGCAAGTCGTGCAGTCATTAAGTGAATCCAGCTTCTCCCATTGACTTTGCTTATCTGTAGCCAGCGGGTGAGGTTACAGATGGCGATCACGTGACCCTGGGATGCTGCATCCGTCATAATTACATGCCAGTTGCCAAGCCTCTGAATTTTGACCACATGACCCTAGGGATGCTGCATCGGTCCTTAAGTCTGAAAAACCGGACATAAGCCACTTTTTTCAATGCCGTTGTATCTTTTGAGCGGTCACTAAACAAGTCAAAGACTTATCTCTTATCAACCTTAACCTGCCAAAATGAACACAGACCAACTATTTGTCTGAAATGGTATACACGGTTTCCTGCTTGAGCAGGGGGCTGGACTAGATGACCTCCAAGGTCCCTTCCAGCTGTGTCAGACTGTTGTTCTATTTGACTACATGTTGTCTCCTTGGTTGAAATCTGCCTACGGACTCTCGGTGCGGTTTGCCTGAGGACTAGCAACTTGGTCAGACCAACTATTTCCACCTATGTGCTTGGTCTTTGATGTATCCTGGCTTAGCCACCGAACAGAATAACAGACTGGGTAGATATTAAGGAAAGACCACCCTTGTGTGTTTGTGTGTGTGTGTGTGTTGTTTGTTTTGCATTTTTAAATTTTATTTGTACCCACCACCCATGTTTGCAGCTGGATTTTCATTTTGCAGGAAGCAAATATGAACAAGAAGTATCACCAGTGACCCAATCCGCACCATTTCAAAAATAAATAAATAAATCTTTTTGCATCTGGAGAACCTTGCTGGAAAAGTTAAAATTCGCTTCCTTTCCTCCCCCCAGCCCCCCCCAAACAGACACACACACACACACACACACACACACACCTTACGCTCCTTACAATAAATGCAATATCCCAGCCTCCCATCTTTTATGGGGTTTTTTTTTGCAATTGGCTTTAAATTGTAATGCCCTTGGAGAGGACACAACCTCTCATATTGCAACCCGGCACGCATGCGCCAGCCAGCCACGCACCCGGGCACCTACACAACACTCATCCAAGCCCATTTGGGGCTTCTGTTTCCCCCCCCCCCAAAGGTTCAGGAAACCTCACCTTTTCCATCAAAATCATCATCATCATCAGATATTTAGTAAGTTCAGCTCCAGGTCTTAAAGAGACATACGCAGGATAGTTTTATTATTATTTTTTTTTCAAGACAAGCATGCAAATGACACATTTCCAGAACATGGTTTTGTAGGGGGGGGGGTGTTGGTTTTTTTTTTTTTTTGCAGGCCTTTTTCTTCCCCCTTTGCAAGGCTAGAAAAGATCCAGAGGGGTTTTATTTATTTATTTTTTTTGCAAGGAGGGAGAGCACATCCCACCCTCCAAAGCACCTTTGGAAAAGGCAGCCCCTCCCCCAAAGTTGCATTATTTTGCTTTATTATTATTATTATTATTATTATTATTATTATTATTATTATTATTATTATTATTATTATTATTATTATTGTTGTTGTTGTTGTTGTTGTTGTTCAAAGTTGCATTATTTTGCTTTTATTATTATTATTATTATTATTATTGTTCAAGGATCGGATGCATTGTTTCCATATGCGCCTTTTGGGGAGGGGGGGGAAAGGAAGGAGCAAAGGAGAGGGACTCTCCCTCCCCTCTCCCACCCCTCCTCATTGTATGCAAATCAGAGGCAAATAAAACCCTAAACGCAGGGCAGGATTAAACAAAAGGGGGGGGGGGTTGAGGAGGGAGGGGGCGAAACCTCGCGTCTCTCTCTTTGCAGAAGCCAGCCTGGCGTGCCCAAGCGCCCTCCCCCCCCCCTTTTTTCCTTCCCCCAGCTACGCAATTGCTCCTTTGGGGAGGAGGGGGTGGGTGGGAAAAGGATGCATTATTTGGAAGGGGGTCTCCTAGCCCCCCCCCACCACCACAAATCTTGCATTACGGGCCCCTTCCCTTTAAATCAAAGGGGTGGGGGGGGGGTTTAGCATCTCTGCGTCTCCCTGAATGCTTTTTTTTTTTCCTCCCCTTTTCAAATATTGGGGAGGGGGGCGCCTGTCGGCCAGGAGGCCTGCGGATCTGGGGAGGGGGAGCCGCCCCGGCTTGTCCTTGCCCCCCCCTCGTCCCTCCCCCGCTGCGCGGAGTAATTTAAAGCGGCGCCTGTCACCGCGCTCCGCGTTTTATTGACTGGCGCTGCCTCCCTGTCACCCCGCGACATTAATCTCCCCGTTAATCGCCCCGCCGGAGACCCCTCCTCTTTTTCTCCCCCTCCCGCCCCTGCTGCAGCCCCCGCCGGTCCTGTGGGCGCGCCACATGGGCTTGATTGTCTCTTTCCTCCCTCGCTTCTCCCCCCCCACCCCAAAATCCATCCTTTCCTTCTTTCTTTTTCTTTCTTTCTTTCTTTCTTTCTTTCTTTCTTTCTTTCTTTCTTTCTTTCTTTCTTTCTTTTTCTTTCTTTCTTTCTTTCTTTCTTTCTTTCTTTCTTTCTTTCTTTCTTTCTTTCTTTCCCCTCTTTTGTTGCAGCGGCCGGCCTCGCCCTTCCCCTTCTCCTCTCGGCCATCCCGGCGCTTTCACCTTCCTCTTCTTTTCTCCCCCCCCCCCTCCCCCCTCCCCACTCCTCATCCTTCGCCCAGGAATACGCGCTTCCTCACCCCCTCCTCCTCCTCCTCCTCTTCCCCCCTCCACACGTATCCGTGGGGTTTGCACCCGAGTTCCCGCGGCTCAGGCAGCGCCTGCTTGGTTTTCCCGTTCGATCGCGCGTGTGTGTGTGTTTTGTGTGTGTGTGTGTGTGCGCGCACGGGTGTATAGTGTCCGTACGGTGCGCGCACAGGTTGCATGCGTGCACATACGGAGCGCACGCGTGCATGGATGCTGTCCATACGGTGCACGCATGGAAGTGTAACATGCAGAAGGGTATGCATGCGTGTTGTATACCACGCATCCAGTGCATGTCTAGGGTGTCTGGTGCGTTCGTGGATGCATACATAGCGGGGCACAGGTTGCACGCATGTGTAGCGTACATACAGCGCGCATACATGCATGCGTGCATGCACGCACGGGATGCATAGGTTGCACGCATGCGGCATGCACGCTGTGCATCCTTGCCTCCGCAAGGTGCAGACGCTTCACGCGCGCTCGTCTGGAATAAAGGCAAGAGGTCCAGTTCGCACGCGCCGCTCAGCCGGAGAGTTTCTCTACTTATTTTCGCGTGTTTTTCTCCCTCCCTTCCTCCCCCCCCGTGTCAGATTTCCCTTGCCTTTCTAACGGCCTTCTTTTTGCACGTGGCTCTTGCACGCGCGGGGAGTGCTATCCAAACGCGTGCACGCACACGCGCACACAAATGCGTGTGTCTGAGTGTCTGCTTATTCCTTGTCTTTCCCCCATCCTCCTCCTCCTCCTCCACGCGCGCCCCTCCCCACCTTTGTATGTCTGCCTCCCCGCAATAAATATGCAACAGCCCTTTAATTACGCCTCCCGCCTCCTTTTCTCCTTAATGAGACAATTTGCATCGGCTAACCACCCTGCGGAAGGGGGGAGGGGGGAAGAAAAGGGAGGGGGGAGGAAAGAGGAAGCGAGCACAATTTGCTCCTTCTTCTCCGCCCCCCCCCCAGTTCTTCCTCGCTCCACCAAGTGGAGGAATGAGCAGAAAAGGGGCGGTGGGCTTAATAAGGTCTTTATATGTGTGTGTGTGTGTGTGTGTGTGTGTGTGTGTGTATGTATATGTACATATAGATATGTGTGTGTATATATATATGTGTATGTGTATATATACATACATATATGTATGTATGTATGTATGTGTATATATATATATATATATATATATATATATATATATATATATATATATATATATATATATATATATATATATATATATATACATACATATATATGTATATACACACACACATATATATATACACACATATATATGTACATATACATACACATACACACACACACACACACACATATATATATATACACACACACACATATATATATAGTTAACATTACACACACACACACACATATTTATTGCGGGGAGGCAGATCCATATATATATATATATATATATATATATATATATATATATGGATCTTTGGTCATTCGGGTTTTTTCCCCGCGTAGAATTGGAGGTGTAGGAGCAACGTTTCGACGGAATCCCATCCGTCATCCTCAGGCTGGTGGCTTCAGCTTCCTTCTTCTGGGATAAGCATGTGGTAGGTACCTGCATGTGGTAGGAAGCTGAAGCCACCAGCCTGAGGATGACGGATGGGATTCCATCGAAACGTTGCTCTTACACCTCCAATTCTACGCTGGGGGGGGGGGGGAAACCCGAATGACCAAAGATCCACATACAAACACCCGCGAAAACCTCAGAAAACAAATATATATATATATATAAAGGCTGTGATGTGAAAAGGGGTTGGGCAGGGGAGAACTTTGCAGGAGAGGATAAGACTAGGTTAAGCAAAGAGGAGGGGGGGCTCCAATCATTATCCCAAAATCAGGACCACTACCCTGCCCTCTGCAAATTGCATAGAGACACCCCCTCCCCAGTGGGCCAAGACTGCTGGGTTGTGTAGTCCACATGCATCTTTGCGAGGGTCTTCCGTAAATCTCCCTTTTTTTAGTTCCCAGCCTTGGAGGTGGGGGTTGAGATAGAATAGAATAGAATAGAGCTGGAAGGGACCTTGGAGGTCTTCTAGTCCAGCCCCCAGCTTAAAACAGGATAGGAGGGGGTGTCGGAAGATGGCCTGGTCCCAAAACCTCATCCTTTAAACATCTGGAGCAAAATTGAGAGCATTTTAAGCAAGCATTGGCAGGATCCAAGGGATGTTCCTTTGGTTTAGCAACTGAGCCGCGAAACCGCCATTTAAAAAGAAACCAAGTTTGCAAATGGCTCAAGGGTTGTGTCAATGCTGGATAATCCCCAGAATTTAGCCCCGTCTGGAAATTCACCCTTTTTCGATCATCCAACGCTGGGCGTTATTGAGAGGTAGAATACCTTGGTGCAGTGTTTAACCCAACTCAATACAGATAGTCCTCGTCTTAACGACCACAGTTGCAAAACAAGACGGTTGTTAAGTGAGTTTCGCTCCATTGGGCCACCACCCCGGTCGCTGCAGTGAAGCAAATCACTGCAGCTGATCAGTGAAATCATTTGGTCATTAAACGAATCACACACACCCCTCGCCCCCATTTGACTTTGCTTATCGGGCCCCTGCTGGGAGGTTGACAGATGGTGATCACTTCGCAACCGCCCTAAGTCCTTGCCAGTTGCCAAGCCTCCGAAGTTTGATCACGTGATGCTGCAACGGTCGTTAAGTGTGAAAACGGTCCCTTTGTTCAGTGCCGTTGTAACTTTGGTCGTTAAACGAATGGTTGTAAGGGCCGTGCGTAAAAGACTCTGTAGAAAGGCAGATGATTGATTTTAACCTGATTTTTGTTCGTTTGTTTGTTTTATTTTTTTAAAAAGCGGCCGAGCGGAGTGATTCAAATCACCCCGAATCTTAACAAGAAAAATAGAAAAATCTCAAGATTGAATGGCTGGATTATAATGTGTTTAGGAAAGGGGTCGCTCAGGTATTTGCTGATGGACAGTTAGATTAAGAGCAATTTTAGCAATCGCGAAACAAAACAGCCGTATCAGAGGAAATGGCTTTGAATACACCTTGTATTATTATCACACCCACACACCTGCCCCCCCCCACCTCCGGGAGCCATATTGGACGAACAGGGAAATATAAAAACTCAGGCAGATACAGAAAAGAAACCCCAATTTTCAAAATGACAAGCCGTCCATCTCACCGTCTTCTCAAAATTCACCTTTCATTCACCTTTGAAAGTAAAAAGTGAAAGAAAGAAAGCAAAGATAAGCGAGTTCTATGCCGGTTTGGTCAACAACAAAAAAAGTCAAAATGGAGGCTGCAGCCATGAGGGGAAAGTTCAGGCTTGGTCCTTAGTTGTTTTGTGTGGGTTTTTTTTTTTTGGACGGTGTTTGCAGGCCCTCGGATAAAACCGAAAGAATTGTAGTTCCGCAGATAGTGCTCGACTTAACGGCTATTCGGTTAGCGGCCGTTCGAGGTTACAGGGACACGGAAAAAAGGGGAGTTGTGACCATTGCAGCACCCCTGTGGCCACGTACTCAAAATTCAGTCTTGGGGTCACGTGACTGCTCATCTTCTGACAAGCAGAGAAAGTGCAGAAGCCAGATAACGACCGGGTTACTAATGGCGGCAGGGATTCAGTTAAGGACCGTGACAAGAAAGGTCGTAAAATGGGGCAAAACTCAACCATCTCGCTTAACAACGGAAATTTTGCGTTCAGTTGAGGTCATACGTCGTGGACTGCCTTTGCTCAGTTTTAGCTCATCTGGAGAATTTTAGGAATGGCTTTAAATCCGGAGTGGGCAATTAATTTTTCTAAAAAGCCGCAAGGGAAACTGAGGCTGTCATGGATAATCCTAAACTGAGAAACTGAACTGAATTATGCTCAATGTTAATTTTATCGCTTTATAAAAAAGCAGTAAACTGCAGGTAGTCCTCAACTTATTGCATTTCTGTTGTTAATATATATATATATATAAGATATATATTTAACATTATATATATATATATATATATATATATATATATATATATATATATATATATATATATATATATATATATATATATATATATATATATAGATCTAGAGTCTCGGGTTTCTTCCCGCGTTCCTTTCATCTTCAGATGAAGATGAAAGGAACGCGGGAAGAAACCCGAGACTCTAGATCTACACATACAGACACCCGCGAGAATCTACGAAAACATATATATATATATATATATATATATGTTAAATGCTTGTTAACTATGTCATAGTTGCGACTACCACCTGTGGACGGCCTGAGTTTGGGCTGATACAGGCAAGAAAAAATTTGGGCCAGCAAGGTGTTCAAAAATTATACGTGTTTGTGTGTGTGTGTGTGTTAAGTATTTGTCAAGTCTTTTTGAATACCTTGCTAGTTAAATCTTCTTTCCTGTTTTAGCCTAGCCCAAGGCTATCCGCAGGCTATAGTCACAGCTTACAATTCATTATTTGTGTATTTGTGTATTAGCAATTTGAATAATTTACACACACACACACACACACACACACACACACACATATATATGTTAAGTGCTTGTTAAGTATTTAGAATACCTTGCTAGGCCCCAAACAGGGGCAGTCTCCCTTTAATTCTTTGTTAGCAATCCAAAAAAATTTACGTGTGTGTTTGTGTGTGTGTGTGTTTGTGTGTGTGTGTGTGTGTGTGTGTGTGTGTCTGTGTTTACGGCCCATTTTCCCTCCCTTTTTTGCCATGGTTGTTAAGTAAATCCTTGCAGTTGTTAAGTTAGTGACACGGTTGTTAAGTGAATCCGGCTTCCCCCATTGACTCTGCTTGTCAGAAGGTCGCAAAAGGGGATCACCTTCCCCACCCCTGGGACACTATGACCGTCATAAATGTGAGCCGATTGCCAAGTATTAGAATTTAGATCACATGACTTTTGGGGATGCTACAACGGCCGTAAGAGTGAAAAACAGTTGTAAGTCACCTTTTTCATTGCCGTAACTTTGAACGGTCACTAAACGGACCGCTAAGTCGAGGACTACCTGAAGAGCTAAGGAACCGTGCATAGGAAGGAGTGAAAATACACAGGTCTGAATACCTTGTGGACAATCAGAAAATATATTGTGCGGCACTCACACCTCGTACCCCATCTTATCAGTTGTCAATGTGCTGTTAATTTGCACAGCAAATCTCTGTAAGGAACCGCTTTTTCCCCTACAGGCAGTCCTCGACTTACAATGATTGCTACCAGAAAAACCGTTGTTAAGCAAGGCGGTTGTGATGTAAACCATGTCACATTTTACAACTTTGCCACGGTTGTTAAGTGAATCAGTGCAGTTGTTAAGTTAGTATCCCGGTTAAATGAATCTGGCTTCTCCATTGACGTTCCTCGTCGGAAGGTCGCAAAAGGGGATCACCTGACCTCGGGACATAGCAACCCTCATAAATATCAACCGGTTGCCAAGTGTCTGAATTTTGACCACGTGACCAAAGGTTGTAACTGTGAAAAACCGCTCGTAAGTCGCTTTTTTTCAGTGCCGTTGTAACTTTGAACGGTCACTAAACAAACTGTTGTAAGTCGAGGACTACCTGTGTTGGAAAATCCATTATTAAGCAAGGCGGTCATGATGCGAGCCGTGTCTGGTTTTACAACCTTGCCACGGTTGTTCAGCGAATCAGTGCAGTTTGTTAAGTGAGTCACATGGTCGTTAAGCCAATCCGGCTTCCCCCCCCTGTAGACTTTGCTTGTCAGAAGTTCGCGAAAAGGGATCACGTGACCCAGGGATGCTGCGACCATCATAAATATGAGTCGGTTGGGAAGTGTCTGAATTTTGATTACGTGACCGTGGGGGATGCTGCAACGGTTGCAAGTGTGAAAAATGGCCGCCGGTCCCTTTTTTCCCCAGTGCCGTTGCAACTTTGGATAGTCACGAAACGAATTGTTGTATATCAGGGATAGGCCACCTTGGCTCTTTTATGACTCGTGGACTTCAACTCCCAGAATTCCTCAGCCAGCATGCCTCAGCTTGGAAACCTCTCCCTTTCCCCTCAGCCTGGCTGGCTCAGGAATTCTGGGAGTTGAAGTCCACAAGTCATAAAAGAGCCAAGGTTGCCTACCCCTGTTGTAAGTCAAGGACTATCTGTAACACTTCCTACAATACCTGTGTTCCTCGGACAGATTGCTAGCTGTATTAGCCACAACGCTAAACGCATATTAGAGTAGAGGACCGTTTTCTCCTCTTGTGACAGGGCGGGATTCACACATGCTTGTCTCCTCTTGTTTTTCATTGCAGGGTCTCGGCTCCTGTGCTGAGATGATCCCTCCGCACTCCTCCCGCCTGTACCGCCATGGACGCCCCCTCTAACTCCTCCTCCTCTTCCTCCTCCCACTCCTCCACTGCTGTCCCCCCGGCAGACGGACAGGATGACCGGGCCGCGGTTCGGCCTGCTCAGGGCTCTCCTGCCTTGCCATCCACCAAAGAACCCCCCCTCTGGGATCCTTCCACATCCCCCTCGCCCTGTCCCAATGACGTCGTCATGAGGCCCTGCGCCAGTGCGCAAGCTGCAGCGCTCAGCTTGGCCAAGTTCCCCGCCGCCATCTCGTCCACCTCCTCACAGCTCCAAGCGGATCCCAGCCCCCCCTTGCCAAATCCGCCCCATTTCCCTCTAGGCCCGCCGCTAGCCGAAGATGGGGTCCGGCCGCAAGACCGCCGAGACGAGGACGGTGGGCGTGAGGCCCAGCTCTTCTTTGCTCCCGACGGCTCGGCGTACCTCCTCGCTAGTGGCCACGTTCTCTTACCAAAGGGCTCCCCCGTCACCGCCACTCCTCAAGTGTCCATTCTCCACATCCAGGACAGTGGAGGTCCTAACCAAGGCTTTATGTCTGCTGACCAAATGTCTCAGAATACCTCAGCGCCAGGCGAGGTGATCCCTCAAGGCGCCTTCTACAGTTACCGACTGGCCGGGGCCCCAGCTCAAAGTACATCTGCCAAAAACGCTGCCACCAAATCCAAAGATGACCCCACCTCCCCCGTGGAGAATGAGGAAGCCCCCCGTGGCCGAGACAAGACGATGCCAGGGGGTCCTCTCTGGCTCTGCCTGACATGCCGCCTCTCATTCAACCAGGGCCGCACCTTGGCATCTCATGTCCATACGGTGCACGACGTGCAGCTCAGCAACGAGAAACACCGGGACTTGGATGGAGGGGCTTCGGCTGTGTTCCAGGGCACCGACCTGGGCTTCCTAGAACCAAATAACCCCACCACCGAGGCAGACCTCAATGCCAGAATGTGTAGCAGATGGGTGAATGTAAAGGAGGAGGAGGAGGAGGAGGAGGAGGAAGAGGAGGAGGAGGAGGAGGAGGAAAACGAGAAGAGGAGCCCAGAAAGACGATGCGAGCCATCAGATACCAAAGATTCAAGGGTCGGCGGCACGCACTGGGTAATCAGGTCCATGGAGGAGAAACCAGAAGAGAAGGAGGAAGAGGAGGAGGAGAAGGAGGTGGTGGCACAACTGGATGAAAAGAAAAAAGAGAAGGAACTGCTTCCAGACCAAAGTTCAACAGCGACATCAAGCGCACCCTTGGCTGCTAACACCGCTCTCTCAGAGACACCGCTGACCGAGGCCCCAAATTCTGACCACACGGGGCCACCCCAGGAGGACGTCAACAAGGAGATGACCAACAACAAGGTCCCGAAGGAAGGACTGATACACGAGGTTCCTTGTGCGGACCTAGTGGCCGAAATCAGCAGGGCCGAGTCCGTTCCCAAAGCCAACAGCGTTCCCGGTGATGCCAACCGGACGTGCGTTGGGCTGGCCCGCGACATCAGCCCCACCGACTTGTCGGACAGCCTGAGCAGTGGAGCGATGGCCAACGAAGTGGTGACAGTTGGGTTTGAGGTCAACAACGGACTTGGGAGCAACGGCCACAACGGTGGAGGAGGAGCCTCGCTGAGCTTCGGGGAAGATTTTACGGCGATGGCGTACTCGGGGTTGACTCTGTCGGGCCACATGTCGCTACTGCATTCGCGCAACTCCTGCAAGACACTCAAATGTCCCAAGTGCAACTGGCATTACAAGTACCAGCAGACTCTGGACGTGCACATGAAGGAGAAACATCCGGAGAACAACAGCCACTGTGCCTACTGTAGCACCGGTGGTCCCCACCCGCGACTGGCCCGTGGCGAAAGCTACAACTGCGGTTACAAACCCTACCGCTGTGAGGCCTGCAATTACTCCACCACTACAAAGGGCAACCTCAGCATCCACATGCAGTCCGATAAACACCTGGCCAACCTACAGGGCTACCAAGCCACGGGTGGCAGTGGAACACCGGTGGCTCCTCCGGTGGCGCCTTCCCCATCCTCCCCCGAGGAGAAGGAGTCGAAAGGCAAGTCGTCCTGGCAATGCAAGGTGTGCAGTTACGAGACCAACATCTCCCGTAACCTACGGATCCACATGACCTCCGAGAAGCACATGCAGAACATGTTGTTGCTCCATCAAGGGCTCCCGTTGACCCTACCGGGACTCCTGGGACAACCTCAAACCCCTCCTGGAGGCAAGGCTCAGTCCGAGCTCTTCCCGTTCTACGGGGCACAGGCTCTAGGCCATGCCCACCACTCACATCCCCACCAGGCCCACGCAGGGAGCAACCCACCTCTGCGGGCAGACAAACCCATGGAACAACCCCCACTCTTGCTCAACGGAGGCTTCCAACATCTCAGTGCAGCAGGCCGGAAGATGGCTACCTTGGGGGCAGGTAAGAAGAACCTTCCAACTAGTGGCTACCATGCCTGATGTCCACGTGGACCTCAAGGTTTTGCCCACGAGGACCCTAAGCTTGACCGTATTCCCTGTCCTGTGGTTCATCCATGGTCCACCGTGACTTCAGAATCTCCGCTGGCATCTTGATTTATCTCTCTCTTACATCCGTGGACATCGTGTCTATGTGACGTAATGTGTTCTAATCCAACTTTCTTTTCCATGTTGCGGTAGCAACCTCAATTTTTAACTAGCTTAGCAACAGCGCAGATGCGCCCCTTCGTAGTGCTTTACGGCCCTCTCTAATCTTGACAGAGTCGGCCTGTTACCCCAACAATCTGGGTCCACATTTTACCGCCCTTGGAAGGACGGTCAGGATTGAACTGCTGACAGGGAGCAGTGACATACCCTGCAATATTGGATTCTAAACACTGAGCCCTAATTTCCCCATAATTCTCATTCCTTCGTAGCAGGGTTTCCCAACCGTGGGAACTTTTAAGAACTCTGGACTTCAACTCCCAGAAGTCCAGACTTCTTAAAAGTTCCCACGGTTGGGAAACCCTGCCCTATAGATACCCGAAACTCACACGACCACTTTGTTTCTCCTCTCTGCAGCCCCCGCCTCTCTCTCTCCTGACCCTGCTCCCCCCTCCTCACCGCCAGCCCAATCCGGACCCGATCTGCTGGGCCCCCAGAGATTGTTCAGCTGCTTGGTGTGCCAAGTCTTCAGCACCGACAGCCTGGACACCCTCTTGCGGCACGCCTCCGCCCCGCGCTCCCTACCCGAAGTGGAATGGAAAGAAATCTCCGGGGACTTGCACCGGTGTCGGCTCTGCGCGTACGGCACCCAGCTGAAAGCCAACTTCCAGCTTCACTTGAAGACCGACAAGCACGCCTTGAAATACCAGCTGGCCGCTCACCTGCGGGAAGGGGGCAGCTTGAGTGCACACCTGGGGGTGGAGCTGCCACTGGGACCGCCCCTTCACCTGCATTGCAACCTGTGTGAATATGAGACCAACAGCAAGGAAAAAATTCAACTTCACGTGGCGGGCACCGGCCACCAGGAAGCCTTGCAAGGTTATAAGGTACCAAGACGGGGAAAGAGGCAGAGAAAAGTAGGATGGGGAATAATAGTCAGTACAGGTAGTCCTCGGCTTAATGACCACAAGGCAAGGGAGCCCAGAATTTGATGTTGCTAAGTGAGACACAGACCGAGCGGGTTTTGTCCCATTTTACGACTTTCCTTGCCACCTTCGTGAAGTGAATCGCTGCAGTTGTTAAACTTAAGTCATGCAGTTGTTAAGTGGATCGGATATCCCCCGTAGGCTTTGCTGGGTGGAAGGTCGCAAAAGAGAGTCACGTGACCCCACAGGAACACAGCAACCGTCATAAATAATGAGCCGGCTCTCAAAGCATCCGAATAATGTAAAATTACCTGACCGCGGGGGATGCTGCAACGGTTGTGTGAAAAAACAGTCAGAGGTCACTTCCCCCCTCCCAGTGCTGCTGTAACTTTGAACAGTCACTAAACGAACGAACTGTTGTAAGTCGAGGACTGCCTGTATAAGTGTTCACGAAAAGAGGTGCAGCAGATGTCCCCAAAGGACATTGATTAGGTTGAACATGAACCCTAGAAAAAGTGCAGAGAAGAGCAACACAGATGTTTAGAGGGCTGGAGGCCGGTTGCTGGAATTGGGGATGTCTCTAGTTTAACGAAGAGAAGGACGGGGGGCGGGGACATGATAGCAGTTATTCCAGTATCTCAGGGGCTGCCCCAAAGAAGAGGCAGTCAAGCTATTCTCCAAAGCACCTGAAGGCAGGACAAGGAAGTAACGGGTGGAAGATAACAGGATAACAAAGTTGGAAGGGACTTTGAAGGTCTTCTAGTCCAGAGGTCCCCCAACCTTTTGGGCACCAGGGACCGGTTGCGTGGAGAGAAGTTTGTCCGCGGACCGGAGGGTGCGTGGTTTCGTGTGCTGCCTGCATTTTGCGGATTGGGCTTTGCTTGTTGGTGCAGCCCGGTTGCTGGTATGCTGCAGCCCGGTACCGGTCCAGAGACCGGGAGTTCGGGACCCCTGTTCTTAGTCCAACCCCGTGCTCAAGCAGGAGTCCCTACGCCACAGCGGCTCCCGACCTTTTCTACACCCTGCGCCCCCTGAACGCTTCCGAGATAATTCTCGCACCCGCTTACCAAAGTTCGAAATAACGGCCACCAATTCTGCAGATGCACTCCCAAGTTTTCGCACCCCCTGGAATACCGTCTCGCGCCCCCGGTTGGGAACCCCTGCCACACCGTGCCCGACAAGTGCCCGTCCAGTCTCTTCTTCGAAGCCTCCCACGATAAGAGCGCCCGCAACTACTGAGGGCAAAGCCGTTCCACTGGTTCGTTGTCTTCACCGTTCGGAAGTTTCTCCTTCGTTCCCAGTTTTCTTCTCTCCTTGCTTGTTTTTCCCTCCGTCGTTTCTTTGTCCTGCCTTCTGGTCCTTTTGCAAAACAGATCATTAAAGAGAAACCCAATCCAGGGGGAAAAAACCCACAAACAAACGTCCAGACAGCGAGAACAATTAATTAATCAGCGGAACGGATTTTCCGGGTGCTCCATCACAGGAGGTTTTAAAGAAGAGATCGGACAGGCAGTTGGCCGGAATTAGGGCGATCTCTCCTGCTTGAACGAGGGGAGGTGGGTGGGTTGGACTAGAAGACCTCTGAGGTCCCTTCCAGCCCTATTCTAGAAAGGGGGTAGAGATGAAGGCCTCTACAAGTAGGTTTTAAGTGCAAAGCGGGCATGGAGAAAAGAGGGAGGGAGAGATCAGTAGTGAGACCTAGTGGGTACTAATCCTAGGAATGTTGATGGGGAAGGCCCGGGGCTATTCTCTTTGGAACCCACAATCCCTTTCTCGCTTCTCCCCTAGTTCCTTCTGGAAATGGAGACCAGCTCGGCACCCCCACCCGCCTCCGAACCCACGCACTTCCGCTGCCTCCTGTGCCACGCGGACTCGCCCAGCCGCCTGGCCATGATCCAGCATTTACGCGCGCCCCACCACCGCGAGGCTCACGGCCAGTGGCGCCTCCAGCTCCTGCAGAACGGCGAAGGCACCCTGGGTCTCGAAAGATACGTCTGCTTGGTGCCCGCCAACGCCGCAGGTAACCGCCGCTCGTGGGGCGCTGGGTCCCAACGGACGCGAAGAGGCGCGATTTTTGGGGGTGGGTGGGAGATTGACGGGCGGGGAGCAGCAGGGAAGGAGCCGCCGGCGCGCCACCAGGAGGAGAGCTGCGCAAGGGGGCATTTTCTCGTTCCTGAGGGTGGGTGGGAATTGAGACCCCCCCCTGTCCTCCCCAGGGGGGGTTAGCAAACACTGTGCCATTTCTGAAGCCTGCTGAGGGTTTTAACTCCGGGCCTCGCTCCGTGGGTGTCGGGAGTGCAGAACCGCTGAGCGTGGTACGTTCCCGTCCTTCCTCCTCTCTTCCAGCCCCCGCCGGCCTCCTCCTCTCAACGCCGCCCCCCCCTCCCAGCTTCATAATGGATTATGACAGATACTGGGGGAGGTTGCCTAGCAACCTGCAAGAAGAATGAAGGAGAAGAGAAATGAGACCGAGATATGTACGCAGACCACTGCCGGGTAGATGTCGAAGGGGAGGGGGTGGAAGGAAATATATATATATATATATATATATATATATATATATATATATATATATACATATACATATACATATACATACATACATACATACATACATACATATATATATATATCCCTCCCTCCCCCCAGCTGAGGCTGCCCACCTTCCCCTTCCTCCCCCTTTCCCATACCGGGAAAACTTACCCAAGCCGTGGCGGCAATTGGCCGCCTTCCCAGCTCCGATTTATTGCTTGCAATCCACCTGACCTTGCCTCCTTACCTGGCAGCGGAAGTCAACAGGGATCAGCAGGACGGGATTTTTTTTTAAAAAAAAAAAAAATAGAGGGGAGGGGGTGCCGGTGGGGGGCACGCATGATTGAAAGCGGAGTGACGGCTCAGGACCCAGGGCCAAAAAGATTTCCCCTTCGGCAGAAGAGGTGAAGGGACGGCCGGAGAGAACGGTCCGGGGCATCCAGGCTAAAGCCGCCGATTGAACGGGGGGGGGGGAGGAACCCGGGAAGGCTTAGGGACGCGGGAATTCTCGGCGAGCCCTACGTGTGGCGAGGGGGACTAGCACCTTGTCAGTGAGAAATGGGGGTCTTTGTATCCTGGCGGGCGTATTGAGCGGTGTTAATTGAGTTGCCGATGGTAGCCGGGCCGCGTCTATCGGCCAGGGAGGCCAGCCCGTTCAATATTAACGATCCCGCTCAGGTTGAGAGTTTAATTAGTCGCCGATGAGGATAAAACCCTGCAACGTGCGTCATTCAGGTTTTTCCACAGCCTTCAGGATGGGATTCCCGCTCTCTCTCTCTCTGTGTCTCTCTCTCTCCCTTCCTTTTCTCTCTCCCTCCCTCCCTCTCTTCCTCCCTCCCTCCCTCTCTCTCCCTCCCTCTCTTTCTCTCTCCCTCCCTCCCTCCATCTCTCTCTCTCTCCCTTCTCTCTCCCTCTCTCTTTTGACATCTTTTCGAGTTTGTGGTTCTTCCAGGCCCCCTGGCTGGTGAAAGACAGGACGAGACATGTTAGCTTACGCAAACTTGGTTTGCCGCCTTAGGGAAGTGGGGCACAAACCCAGATCAGGTGACAAGTTCCAGGAAGATGGGGGGGAACGGTACTTCCAGCACATTGGAAAACCACCCACCACAGGTGGTCCCCGTCTTAACGCCGCCGCAAGCGAGCCCCGAATTTCTGTTGCTAAGCGAGACGTGGGTGAAGCAGGTTTGGCTCTTTCCTGCTGCCGTCGTCAAGCGGATCGCTGCAGCAGATACATTCGCAACCCGCTGGTGTGCCTGTACCTGGCTTCCCCCGTTTGACTTTGACAGACAGGCCGCAAAAGGGGATCACTGCGACCGTCACAAATAGTTTCCAAGCGTCCCATTTTGATCGCGGGGATGCCGCAACCGTCATAAGCACGAACCAGCCGCCAGGAGGTAAACCACGCGACGCTGCGACGGTCATGGGAACAATGGCCATAAGTCACTTTTTTTTTCTCTCCCGGTGGCGTTTTGACTTTTGAGCCGTCGCTAAATGAACTGTTGTAAGTCGAGGAACTACCTGTGTTCGTTTGGGAGAACTTCGCGTCTGTCCTTTCAAATTTTACCTTTATTCCCATCTTGTTCTCTCCGTTTCCAGGGAAGGATTCTGTCCTGGATAGCGTAACCCCTGAAAGAGAAAAGCAGAATAAAACATGGATCGCCGGTGAGTAACTCCGTGGGGTAACGCAAGCCACGTGCCCCCTACAGGTAGTCCTCTACTTGCGACCACAATCGAGCTCCACCTTTCCATCGCTAAGCGAGACGTCTCTGAATTGCACCCCCTTTGACCCCCTTGCTTTCCTCGGTTGTTAAGTAAACCACTGCGGTTGATAAATTCGTAGCCCGGTTGTTAAGTGAATCTGGCTCCTCCCCCTCCCCCCCATTGAGTTCGCCGGTTGCAAAAAGGGGGAAATCACGTAACCCAGAGATGCTAGCCGCCGTCGTCAGTATGAATCGGTTGTTGAGCATTGAATTTTGACCACGTGATCGTGGGGATGCCGCGAGGGTCGTCAGTGTGGGAAAATGATCATAAAGTCAGTTTTTTTCAGCTGCCGTTGTCACTTCAAAATGGTCACTAAACGAATCGTGAGTTGAAAACCTGAGGTATTGTGGTCGATCAATGAAAGATGGATCTTTTTTGGTCCTCCAGAGCCCCGTTTTCAAAATGCTTGCAAAACCCCCACGGGTGGGGACTCCCAGTTGGGGGACGCCCCGATCCACTGAGAGTTTTTACTCAATCACGGTCTGAACAACAAGCCAGGATTTTGGTTGCTTCAGTTTGGGGCCAGAAAACCTGGATCTGATCAGTGCAAAAATTTTTTTTTTAAAAAAATATATTTTGGAGAGGAAAGGAAGATGGGAAGAAGGGTGATTTGCACCTGGCTAATTCTCAACTTAGCAACCATTCATTTAGCGACCGCTCGAAGTTACGACGACGCTGACAAAAGCGAGTTAGGACCGTGTTGCTGTTTTTTTTTCACACTTTAACCGCCGTTTTGCCGCGTCTCCCGTGGTCGCGTGATCGAAATTCGGACGCTTGGCAACCGACTCGTGTTTATATGACGGTGGCAGTGCTCCTTGGCGTCACGCGATGCCCTTCTGACCGGCCAAGTCCAATGGGGAAAGCCAGACTCCCTTAACGACTGGGGTGTGTGGGTGGGACTGACTTAAGCGTTGCAGGTTCTCACTTAAGGACCGTGGCAAGCGAGGTTGCAAAATGGGGCAAAGCTCCCTTGGCGAGGGTCTCGCTTAGCGAGAGAAACTTTGGGCTCAGTCATAAGTCGTAAGCTGAGGAGTGTGTGTGTGTGTGAGAGAGAGAGAGAGAGAGAGTTGCACACCCCAATCTCTCCCTTCCAGCTTCGTGCAAATTGCACACTTGGTGGCCTGCCTTTCTTTTTCCTTCTTTCTCTTTTTTTTCTTTCTTTCCTTTCTTTCTCTCTCTTCCTTCCCACCTCTCTCTTCCCTTCCTTCCTCCTCCCAACCTCCCCCTCCCCATTTCCTTTTCCTTCCTTCCTTCCCTTTTTTCTTCCTTCCCCTTTTCCTTCTTTCTCCCTTCCCCCTCCTCTCTATTTTCTTCCTTCCTCTTCCCTCCCCCTCCTCCCAATTCCCTCCCTCTCTTCCATCCTTCCCCCTCCCCCATTATTCCCTTCCCTCCCTTCCTTCTTCCTCCCTCCCTTCCCCTATTTCCTTTGTTCCTTCTCTTTTCCTTCTTCCTTCCCTGTTCCCTTCCTTCCTTCTTCCTCCCTCCCTTCCCACTCCTATTTCCTTCCTTCCTTCCCGCTTTCCTTTCCTTTTTCTTCCTTCCTTCCTCCTTCCTTCCCTCTCCGTTCTCTCCCTCCCTCCCATCCTTCATTTTCCTTCCTTCCTCCCCCCTTTCTTTTTCTTTCTTTCTTTCTTTCTTTCTTTCTTTCTTTCTTTCTTTCTTTCTTTCTTTCTTCTTCTTTCTTTTTCCCTCCCTCCCTCTTTCTTTCTTTCTTTTTTCTTTCTTTCTTCCTTCCTTCCTTCCTTTCTTTTTCTTTCTTTCTTTCTTTCTTTCTTTCTTTCTTTCTTTCTTTCTTTCTTTCTTTCTTTCTTTCTTTCTTTCTCCCTCCTTTATTGGCCAAATGTATTTTTTTTTCCCTCCACAGATTCCGAGGAGAGTGAAGTGGCAGCTTCTGCCAGCGCGGGAGACACTACGGTGAGCTGATCTACTTCTTGGGTTTTTGTGGGGAGGGGAGGAGGGGCTTCTGCCATCGGTTCCCCCCCCCCAACGCCTGCCTTCCACCCAGATCTTGGGCTGCCTGGCCTACACACACACACAAACACACACCCCATGCCGCCCTTTCCCCCAAAGTAGCCCGGCTCTCCCTCCCAACTGCCAGCAGGAGTGCAGATGTTTCTGAATTAAGACTAAAATTAATTAGCGTTGTCTGCGGAGGCGGAAAGGGGGGGCGGGGAGGGGCGAAGAGAGGTGCTTCACCCACCCAGCGCCAATTGGGTGCAGTCAACTGTGAACGGAGGAGGTTAATCAGAGGACCGCCAGGCACTGTGGCTGCCAGCCTGGCCGAGGTTTTGCTTTCTTTCTTTCTTTTTATTTATTTTTATTTTCCTCCCGTTTCAAATTATAATGACGGCCTGGCGCTTTATACCGACAAATAACAGGCGCTCCCGTCGGCGAAAACGGGTTTTAAAAAAGCTGCTTCCCATTCCATTCTCAGCTTCCGGAGCCCTTCTGGAGGGCTGGGCGGGGGGGGGGATGGCTAAGGGTGTGGGGGCATCCAGGGGCCGCCGGATGACGGCCCCGATTTGCCCTTTCCGGCAGTCCCACTTTGTTCCAGAAAGCCACCTCGCGGTTGCTCTCCGCTTTTGTTCAGATTGGAAGCTTCCGTCGCTCGTTCATTTTAAGAGTTGTGTTTTTTGTTTTTTTTAAAAAAGGAAGGAAGGAAGGAAGGAAGAAAAAGAAAGAGAGAAAAAGGAAGGGAGGGAGGAAAGAAGGAAGGAAGGAAGGAAGGAAGGAAGGAAGGAAGGAAGGAAGGAAGGAAGGAAGGAAAGAAGGAAGGACGCTGTGCAGAAGGGTTCGGGATAAGCCTGAATGGTTTTCCAAATTGGAGCAAAAATACAAATTAACTCCTGGCTCTTAGGTGGCGGGTTAAGAATAACTCTGAATTCCTTCCTTCCCTCCCTCCCTCCTTCCTTTCCTCTCTCACTCCTTCCTTCCTTCCCTCCATTCTTTCGTCCCTTCATTCCCTCCCTGTCTTTCCTTCCCTTCCTCCTTCCTTCCCTCCGTTCTTCCCTTCCTTCCGTCCCTCTGTTCTTCCATCCCTTCATTCCCTCCCTCCTTCCTTCATTCCCTTCTTCCTTCTTTCACTCCTTCCTTCCTTCCCTCCCTTCTTCCGTCCCTTCCATTCCCTCCTTCCTTCTTTCACTCCTTCCTTCCCTCCCTTCTTCCGTCCCTTTTTTCCTTCCCTCCTTCCTTCCTTCCCTCCCTTCTTCCGTCCCTTCCTTCATTCCCTCCTTCCTTCACTCCCTTCTTTCCTTCCCTCCCTCCTTCCTTCCTTCCCTCCCTTCTTCCGTCCCTTCATTCCCTCCATCCCTTCCTTCCTTCCCTCCCTTCTTTCCTTCCCTCCCTCCTTCCTTCTTTCACTCCTTCCTTCCTTCCCTCCCTTCTTCCGTCCCTTCATTTCCTCCATCCCTTCCTTCCTTCCCTCCCTTCTTCTGTCCCTTCCTTCATTCCCTCCTTCCTTCTTTCCCTCCTTCCTTCCTTCCCTCCCTCCCTTCCTTCTGTCCCTTCCTTCCCTCCGTCTTTCCTTCCTTCCCTCCCTCCTTCCGTCCCTTCATTCCCTCCATCCCTTCCTTCCTTCCCTCCCTTCTTCTGTCCCTTCCTTCCTTCCCTCCTTCCTTCTTTCCCTCCTTCCTTCCTTCCTTGTGGACGCAAGGGAATCTTGGCAGGCAACTCTGATGGCCTGTGACAATCACCTTATCACACGGATCTTTGAAGACTTGTAGACTTCAACTCCCAGAATTCCCCAGCCGGCCATGCTGTTGCATGCCAGGTGCATGTGAAAAATAGATAAATAAATAACCCGGTTGCAGCCACCATCGTGACGATTTTTTTTCAGCCTCTCCCAGATGCCTCTTGGGAAACGGCGGTTGATGGAAGCCAGCTCTCCTTTTGGGGGGCGACGTGATCCGTTTGAGCCCGTTCTGGTCATCCAGCTAGTCACCTTGTTTTAATCGCTTCTGCTTTTCTCTTTCCATTCTTCTCGCGCTACCCAGGTCTTCTGCTGCCCCTACTGCAACTACGTCGACCAATCGGCCGAAGCCGTGAGGGCCCACACCGTTTCCCAGCATGCCGTGCAGCCCAAGTTCCATTGCCCGCTGTGCCAAGAACAGCTGGTCGGCCGGGCCAACCTCCACTTCCACCTCAGCCACGTTCACAACGTGGTGGCCGAATGTGTGGAGAAGCTGCTGCTGGTGGTGGGTGCGAGGGCCACAGGCCTCCCAGGGAGGGGAGGGGGGGAACCTTAGCTGCCCACCCCCCCAACATTCAGTCCGTTTCTCTGCCCGCTGGACTGGGGAGAAGCTCGACCTGTTGGATGCCTACGGACACGGTTGTCCCAAAGGTGCTTTTTTTTTTTTCAGGAGGCACCTGGACTTCCTTGTTTTTTCTTGGAAGAGGTTTTGCTTCTCATCCCAGAAGCTTCTACAGGTTCAGGGGAACGGCAGCATTTATGCTCCTTTGCAGTCATCTGGTCGTTTGCATTCTTTGAGAGGATCGTTGAGGCCACTTGGAGGTTTTATCTGTCTCTCCTCAGGGTCACTTGAGCGGTGCAAACGGGCGTGGAGCCTTCTTGGAACTGCTGAAAGGACCGTGTGGTAGACTGGAGATAGTTGGTGTCGTGTCCCTCCCCCTCGGTTGAGTGAGGGGTGCTCAGTTTTGACCGAGATGTCCTCTTCGACCCCCCTCGTTCAAGCCAGCGGTCCTCTCTGTCCAGAATGGGGACACTGCTGTCTTCGAAGGAGCGGCCTTGGTCTTCTAAAGGCAGACGGGCGGCCGAATTTGGTCCCGCTGGGTTTGTTCTCCTCTGGTGTGCCATGTGTTTGTGAAGGGGTTGTTTTGTTTCCCCCAGTGTACAGCTCTGTGTACAGATCAGTCTACCGCACGGTCCTTTCAGCAGTTCCAGGAAGGCTCCACGCCCGTTTGCACCGCTCAGGAGACTCTTGAGGAGACAGATAAAACCTCGCAAGTGGCCTCCACGATCCTCTAAAAGAATACAAACGACCAGATGACTGCAAAGGAGTATAAATCCTTCCGCTTCCCCACCATTTAGTCAGAACCCGAAGAAGCTTCTGGGACGAGAAGCGAAACCTCTTCAAAGGGGAAAAAAACAAAGAAGGAAGTCCCGTTGCCTCCTGGGGGGGGGGAAAAAGCACTTGTGGGATAACCCATTGAATGAGTGCCTGTCTCACGGGATCGGAGAGGGAATTTGGCGCTAAGGGACGGGGGAAGATGAGCGACTTCGATGGAGGGACATTTACTGGGTCCTGTCTCCGTTTCTACTTCAGGCCACCACGGTGGAAATGACTTTCGCCACCAAGGTCGTTCCCGGGGTCTCTCTCCCTCCTGACCCACCCAAACCAGGTGGGACCCTCGGCGTAGAACAAGGGGCTGGTCCGGAAGCCCCCAGCCCCTTCCTTGGTAAGTGATTGATTGATGTCTTCATATTTTTTTTAACCTTACCTTTGTGAACACGACTCCCGTTTTATTCTGCTTTACAGGTAAGTTCTCGGCTTAAAACCGCCGTTCTTTTTGGTGACCGGTCGGAGTCGCAACGGCAGTGGGAAAAGTGACCGAGGGCTTTTTCTCGGAATTAAACCACCCAGGCAACGGCCCCATCGCGATCGAAATTCGGAGGCTTGGCAACTGACTCGTCTTTATGACGGTTGCAGCGTTCCTGGAGTCGCGCGATTTTTTCCCCCCCTTTTGTGACCTTCTGACAAGCAAAGTCAAAGGGGGGGAAAGCCGGATTCGCTTTGCAACTAAATTACCGACTTTAACAATGACAGTGACCGGCTTAAGAAAGGTCGTAAAACGGGGCAAAGCTCACTTAACAACTGTCTCATTGAGCAACAGAAATCTTGGGCTCAGTGTTGGTCATAAGTTGAGGACTATTTCTATTTCTTTATCCTCGCCTTCCTTCCTCCTTCTTTGTCTTCCTCTTCCTCTCTTCTTCTTTAATCCTCTTCCTCCTTTATCTTCCTCCTCCTTATCTTACTCTTCCTCCCTTCCTCCTATATCCTCTTCCTTCCTCCTTCTTTATCCTCCTCTCTTCCTCCTCCTTTATTCTCTTCATTCCTTCCTCATTTATCTTCCTTCCTTCTTTAATCCTCTTCCTCCTTCCTTCCTCCTTTATCTTCCTCTTTCTCCCTTCCTCCCTTTATCCTCCCTTTCTCCTCTTTCCCTTCCTCCTTAACTTTCCTCCTTTATCCTCCTTCCTTCCCTCTTCTTTATCTTCCTCTTCCTTCCTTCCTCCTTTATTCTCTTCATTCCTTCCTCATTTATCTTCTTCCTTCCTTCTTTAATCCTCTCCCTCCTTCCTTCCTCCTTTATCTTCCTCTTTCTCCCTTCCTCCCTTTATCCTCCCTTTCTCCTCTTTCCCTTCCTCAACTTTCCTCCTTTTCCTCCTTCCTTCCCTCTTCTTTATCTTCCTCTTCCTTCCTTCCTCCTTTATCTTCCTCTTCCTCCCTTTTTTATCCTCTTCCTTCCTCCTTTCTCTTCCTTCCTCCTTTATTATCCTCTTCCCCCTTTACCCTATTCATTCCTCCTCCTTTTCTTCTTCCTTCTTTCCTTTCTCCTCTTCCTTCCCTCCTTCATCTTCCTCTTCCTTTATTCTCTTCCTTCCTCCTTTCTCTTCCTTCCTCCTTTATTATCCTCTTCCCCCTTTACCCTATTCGTTCCTCCTCCTTTTCTTCTTCCTTCCTTCCTTTCTCCTTCCTCCTCTTTCTTCCCTCCTCCTTTAACTTCTTCCTTCTTCCTCCTCCTTACCTTCCTCTTCCTCCCTTCCTCCTCCTTTATCTTCCTTCCTTTGTGCTCCTCCTCCTCCTTCCTCCTCCCCCTCCAGCAGTTTCACTAAACTTTCATGAAATTAGGATACGCAGCTGGTCCTCGCTTAGTGCCCAGCTGGCCATTATGACATCACAGCATCTCGCCATCATGTGATCTTCCTTTGGAGCCTCCTTTGCTGGCTTCCGACAAGCAAAGTCATTGGGAAAGCCAGCGGGAAGTCACAAATGGCCGAAACTGAGTCTTTGACTGAAAGCCATTCGTTTAGGGACCGTTGAAAGCTGCAGCATCCCGGGATCATGCGGTCACCATTTGTGATCTTCCTTTCTTTCCTTCCGACAAGCAAAGTCAACCGGGGGGGGGATTCACTTAGAGACCATGTGATTCACTTAACAACCACAGGGGTTCCCTTAATCGTAGGAAAAGTTGTAAAATTGGGCGCAGCTCACTTAACGACTGTCTTGCTTAGCAACAGAAATTCTAGTCTGTTGCAGTTGTACTATATATACTACTTGGCCTTGTTTCATTTATATCCTGGGTTGTTAGGGGTTTTGGGGGGGGGGTTGGGCTGGGGAGGATATGCTGAAGAAAGGAATCTGGGTGGGCAGATAACTTCTCGGGCTGCGTGAAAGAGATTACTTGTGTATCCGGATGGAGATTTAGTTTGATTTGACAGGTTCTTCTAATAGCAATGTATTCCGTGGAGAGCCAGTTTGGTGTCGTGGCAAAAGCACCCGGCTAAAAATCAAGAGGATGGTGAGTTCTAGTCCCGCCGTATTCCCCAGAACCAGCTGGGTGAACCGCAGGCCAGTCAGTCTCCCCGAGCCCTGGGAAGCAGGCAATGCCAACGTCATTTCTGAAAAATCTCGCCAAGAAAGAAACTGTGGGGACGAAGTTCAGACGGTCACCCGAAATCAGAACTTTTCACCTTCAAATGTAATGAATTGATATAAATGCATTTATTTTATCTTGACCCTGGGAGTGGAGGATGACTTCTGCCTACGACTTTTTTTGGGGGGCGGGAAGGCGATTTATTTGTTTTTTGATGTTCCCATCTTTGTTGTTCTTTATAAATAAGTTGAAGGTGGCAAACCTACCTAATAGTTCTTCCTCCTCCTCTTTTCCCCACAACAACAACCCTGTGAGGTGGGTTGGGATGAGAAAGAGAGACCGGCCCAACGTCAATCTGCTGCTTTTCGTGCCTAAGGCGGGACTAGAACTCAATGTCCCTTGGTGATTGGCCCAAAGTCACCCAGCTGGCTTTCAAGCTTAAGGTGGAACTAGAACTCCCAGTCTCCTTTCATGCTTAAGGTGGAACTAGAACTCCCAGTCTCCTAGTGATTGGCCCAAAGTCACCCAGCTGGCTTTCATGCTTAAGGTGGAACTAGAACTCCCAGTCTTCTGGTGATTGGCCCAAAGTCACCCAGCTGGCTTTCAGGCTTAAGATGGAACTAGAACTCCCAGTCTCCTCTCATGCTTAAGGTAGAACTAGAACTCCCAGTCTCCTGGTGATTGGCCCAAAGTCACCCAGCTGGCTTTCAGGCTTAAGATGGAACTAGAACTCCCAGTCTCCGTTCATGCTTAAGGTGGAACTAGAACTCTCAGTCTCCTGGTGATTGGCCCAAAGTCACCCAGCTGGCTTTCATGCTTAAGGTGGAACTAGAACTCCCAGGCTCCTGGTGATTGGCCCAAAATCATTAATCTGGTTTTCATGCTTAAGATGAAACTAGAAATCTCTCTCTTCTCGTGATTGGCCCAAAGTCAACCAGCTTGCTTTCAGGCTTAAGATGTAACTAGAACTCACCGTCTCCTGGTGGTGATTGGCCCAAAGTCACTCAGACACTTTTATGCCTGAGGCAGGATTAGAACTCAGTGGTCCCTTGGTGATTGGCCCAGAGTCAACCAGCTGGCTTTCACGCCTCAGGCAGAACTAGAACTCACTGTCTCCTGGTTTCTAGCCTGCTGCCTTCACCACTAGCCAACACTGGCTCCCTTCTGTAGGGATATTGACAGGCCTGTAACTCTTTCCTCTCTTACCTGTCCTTTCAGCAGCACCAGCCACAGAGGAGAAAGCCTTCCCAACGCCGGTATTTTCCCCTGAAACCCCCCCACCCTCTGTCGCCGCCTCCCCACCTCCTAAGGAGCAGCCCGAAAAGTCACTTCCTGCCTCGCCACCCCCACCCCCACCTCCTCCTCCTCCTCCCCCTCCCACCGTCACTCCTCAAGAGCTGGAAGAGGACGACCCTTTGCATCCGAACCTGACCCCTGAAGAGCAGCAGCCACCGACGCCTCTCCTCGCGGACCCCCCCGAGGCCTCTCCGCACGTCCTGCCTAACCTGGATTCCCGGCACCCGCTGTCCTACCGCAAGGCCACCAATTTCGCCTTGGACAAATTCTTGGATCCCGCCCGTCCCTACAAATGCACCGTTTGCAAAGAGTCCTTCACGCAGAAGAACATCCTGCTGGTGCACTACAATTCGGTCTCCCATCTCCACAAGATGAAAAAGGCTTCCTCGGCCGACCCTTCCGTGTCGTCTCGGGGGGAGCCCGGCACCCCCGGGGCTCTCCAGCCCTCTTCGGACAAACCTTACAAGTGCACCACCTGCCGGGTCTCTTACAACCAGAGCTCCACCCTGGAGATCCACATGCGCTCCGTGTTGCACCAGACGCGCTCCCGCGTGGCCAAGATGGAAGCGGCGGGCAAGGCGGACGTGTCCCCAGCTGAACTGGAGCCTCCCAACGAGACCCCTCTGGAAAGCGAGGCCCCCAGTTGCGTCCAGGTGCCCGCCCTCCCGTTTCTCACGCCACCCGTGGCAGAACTGCCCCGTTTCCCTACACCCCTTTTCACCCCACCCCTGCTGCCCCCCTTTCCTCTGGTGCCGGAGTCCCTTCTTAAACTCCAGCAACAGCAGCTTCTGCTCCCCTTTTATTTACATGATCTGAAGGTGGCCCCCAAATTGGCCTTAGCCACGCCAACCCTGACCCTCCCCACCCCGTCGCCTGTCCTGCTCCCGCCCCTGCCCCCCAAAGAAGAACCGGCCCCCACGGCCGCGAGTAGCTCCAAGGTAGAGGCAGCTGAAGAGACCGAAGGAGAAGAAGTAGACGGAAGTCAAGCGGGGAGTGAGGCTTCTCGCACGGCAGCCAAAGCCCTTCTAGAGAATTTCGGCTTTGAGCTAGTGATCCAGTACAATGAGGGCAAACAAACCACCACCGTGCCCCCTACCGTGCCCCTGCGTCCCCCCGTGGGCAAGCTGCAGTGTGGCACTTGTGGGAAACAGTTCTCTAACATGCTCATCCTGAAAACCCACGAGGAGCACGTGCACCGGCGGTTCCTGCCCTTCGAGGCACTCAATCGCTACGCTGTGCAGTTCCGGAAGAGTTACGACAGCATGTATCCCCCACCTCCTCCCGTGCTCCCAATTGAGACAACCGCGATCACTGTTACTGCCGCAGCAGCAGCGGCAGCGGCAGTTTCAACCGTCACCACCGCCGTCACGGAGAATGCCCCTGTCACTGTGACGCAATCCTCCGTGCCGCTGGAGATTCCCTCTCTCTGTCCTCCATTTTTGATGCAACCCTTGCCGGTGGTCGTGCCCCCACCGGAAAAGGAGAATCCCTGTGTAACTCCCGAATGCCTGAAGTCTCTCTGGTTTCGAGGGGAGGAAGAGGAAGGCAAGAGCGCATCATCTGGAGTTCTGGATCTTCCCCGCGGGAGCTTCCCGGCAACCCGGCGTTTCTCTCGTACCAAATTCACCGAGTTCCAGTCTCAGGCTCTGCAGTCCTTCTTTGAGTCGAGCGCTTATCCCAAAGACGGCGAGGTGGAGCGTTTGTCTGGCCTTTTGGGGTTGCCCAATCGGGTCATCGTGGTCTGGTTCCAAAACGCTCGCCAGAAAGCCCGAAAGAGCGGTGGGAACGAAGCGAGCATGGGCAACTGTGGAAACGCCGCGGTGCAGCCGTCTTGTAAAAAATGTCGGACGGCCTTCCGCTGCATCTTTGAGCTGGTGCGCCACCTGAAGAAATGTTACAACGACGAGCTGGATGAGGGGGAGGAAGATGGAGGCGAGGAAGAGAATGAAGGGCCAGAGGAGGAGGAGGAGGAAGGGGAAGGGGACGAGAAACGAGAAATTTTGGGCCCTAGTGGGGATATTAAGACCGATGGCATTGGAGACAAACCCGTGGAAGAAGAGCAGCCTGTCCACTCGGTACCCCCAGATATTTCTAAGAACTACCCCTGTGATCAGTGCACCGCCGTATTCTCAAGCAGCGACCTCCTCAATATCCACCGCGTTAGTCACCTGCCAGCAGTTGGTCCTCCCTTGGCTTCGGCTGGCCCTCAACCTCCCCTCGACATGACCCCATTAGTATTTGGTGACCGCCCAGTCAACCCAGATCCTTCACGTGCCCAAAAGCGAAAACACGAGGATGGGACCTTGTCTCCCACTGGAAGCGAAACCGCCAGTGTGGTCGGGGGAGATAATGAGCCCCCCAGGGACAAGCGTCTCCGTACCACCATTTTGCCCGAGCAACTGGAGATTCTCTACCGCTGGTACATGCAAGATTCAAACCCCACCCGGAAAATGCTCGACTGCATCTCTGAGGAAGTCGGGCTGAAAAAGAGAGTGGTCCAGGTGTGGTTCCAGAACACAAGAGCTCGTGAGCGAAAGGGCCAGTTCCGGTGTAATACCAGTGTCACCACTCCAACCAGCAAGCCTCCACCAGCACAACCCAACACTTTCCCAAAGTTCAACCCTCCACCACGGGACACCCCTGTCCATTACGGTGGGTCCTTCACGCCCAACCTCCCTGTGGTTAACCTCCAGCCCCTTCTAACTAAGCCAGAAGTTGTCACGGAACCGCAGAGCCTGGAAGAAATGGCTGAAGAAGTCCCCAAGGAGCACGAAGACCGAAGCTTGTCTGGAGGAGAGCTGAGCGATTCTTCCTCCTCTTCCTCCTCAGCTGACCTGGACTTCTCTGGTGGCCACCGAAATCGAACGATGGACGGAAGTTCTGGAGAGTTTCACGATTCTTTGGGGCAGAGACGGTATCGTACCCAGATGTCCAGCCTCCAGCTGAAGATCATGAAGGTGTGCTATGAGATCTATCGAACCCCAACCATGCAGGAGTGCGAGGTGCTGGGGGAGGAGATAGGACTCCCCAAGCGGGTGATTCAGGTGTGGTTTCAGAACGCGCGGGCAAAAGAGAAAAAGGCCAAGGCTGCTTCCGGCGGGACCAGTGGCGGCGACGAGGCCCCCTCCGCTGCTCAGGCTCAATCTGAATGCCCCTACTGTGAAGTCAAGTACGACTTCTACGTTTCTTGCCGCGGGCACCTCTTTTCTCGCGGGCACCTAGCTCGGCTAAAGGAAGCCATCAAATCCCAACTCAAGAGTGAGAGCAAGTGCTACGAGCTGGTGTCGGACAAAGGAGCACCTTCCCCAACCAGGCTGGGAGTGCCGGTGACTCCTACTACAGCCGTACCATCTTCCCATGGGACCAAGCCCCCCTTTGTGCCAGGTGAGTGGGATTGCAGAACGGTGGGCATCCAAGGATAGTTGCAGAGCCTTGGAGTTGACTTGCATGATGGGCTTTACTGTACGATGCACTGTACTCTACAACGTGCTGTACGTTTACTGCAGAACGCCCTCCCTGCTGTAGGAACGCCCCATTCTGATCTTTCCAGGAACACCATTGATGTTCCATGGTGTCCTCCAGCATTTCCCCAATTTTAAGTTCCACCCCACGTTTGACCTGGAAGGTTGGCCTACTGCATTTTTATTTTCTGGTTTCCTTAATCCTCCTTTTCACTTTGGTACCTTCTTGCTCTTTTTTTTGTGAGGAGAGGGGGGGGACATGATTATATACGCAGAGAGCTGAGGAATTTCCCATCCTCCATTTTTGCGTCGAGGACTGCTGGCGGACTCCCGTTTCCTAGTTAGTGAGGTTGGGGAAGAGGAAGGTAGTCCACCTGCAAAGGCAGGAAGATGGTTTTGCAATTTTAACCGGGGGGGGGGGGGAGAGGGTAGAAGCATTTGGAAAAGACAAGACTTCCCCAAAGAGCGACAGAAGCCTCCCTCGATTCATCTCTTCTCTTTTTTCTCTCACCCCAACAGGCACGCCTGCTTCCTCGGCGGGGATCCTGAGCTCCCCTTTGACCTCCACCCAGCCAAGCCTCTCCTTACCTCAGCATCTGCCTCCCGAATCTGGCCAGGTCGGCCCCTTAACTGAGCCTGTTCCTGCTCCCGAGACCTCCCCAAGTGACAGTCAGGCTGAACTGACTTCAAATTCAACCCCGGAGCCCTCCTTGTCCTCTGCTGCCACGCTGAAGAACCTCAAGACGTTGAAGGCCGCAGTGCCGGCCTTGCTGGGAGGCCAGTTTCTGCCTTTCCCGTTGCCAGCAGCGGCCACTGCAGCCACCCCTTCTCTTTTCGGAGCGCAACTGCCCGGGGCGTACTTTCAGCAGCTCTATGGCATGAAGAAGGGGCTATTCCCCATGAACCCCGTCATACCTCAGACACTTATGGGGCTGTTGCCCAGTCCCCTGCTCCCCACGCCCACACCCGAGCCCCCCGTCGAGGTGTCCGAGGCCCCCGGCATCTCTACAGTCGACGTGACCCACCAGTACCTTTGTCGCCAGTGCAAGGCCGCCTTTGAGAGCGAGGGGGCAGCCGTCGCCCATCAAGCCGCGCTCTGCTACTTTGGGCGCCAGTCGCCGGCAACGCCGCCTCCACTGCGCGTGCCCATCTGCACCTACCACTGCCTGGCCTGCGAGGTCCTCGTGAGTGGCCGGGAGGCGCTGGGAGCCCACCTGCGCTCCAGCGCTCACCGGCGCAAGGCCAGCTCCACCACAGCAACCGCATCGGTGTTTGCCAAAGAGGAATCCAAATTACCTCACTCGGACTCCAATCCAAAAAGTAACTCTACCTCTACGACACTACTAGCTTTATAGAGATGGATGCTATACTGCCGCCAATGGAGAGAGATTGACTAGCGAACGAACCTGTGGGTGGGGTGGACGCCTGCGTGGACCACCCCCTCTGCTTCCACTCAACAGTCCTTCAAGGTTCATTTCAGACCCAGGTCCCCCCCATTTCTCACGGCCAGCCAGGAAGTTTTCTCAAGAGGGATGTTCCTTGCTGATGTTCCTCCCCAGGCTGACTTCAAGGGCCCAGGTCCCTGCCCCAATTTTTATTCCAAAGGTCACTCCGCCTCCACAGGGTGACCGGAGGTTGAGCCAAAGGGCAACCCGTCCGTTGAGGTCCTTCCTAAGCTTCATCTTCTTTAGAGGGTACCCGACTCAACATTGGCTGTTGCAGACGTTCTACTACTACCGTAGCTTTTCTTCACGCCGAACCTCTTCTGTCCTTCCTCCCATTTAGACATCTTCCCTAAGGACCTGTTGATGCTAATTCCCTACCTCTTTCCCCCTCTCCCAGGTGATGAGATTGTGTGGCCCGATCGAATGAGATCGACAGCCCGTGATCTCGCCTCTTCCTGCTTCCTCCGTCGTTCCTTCCCATTCTTTTTCTCTACTCCTGAGTCTTCCGCCTCCTGCGCTACAGACGGGTCCCTCTCTTGAAAAAAAAAAAAGGCTTCAGATCTACGTCTTCAACCTCTTTCCCACCTGCCGGGAACATCTCAAGAAGTTTCCTCCTATTTTAATGTTGCTGAGAAGCTGGGATGTCTCCCTCCTTTCGTAGCATCCAAACTACGTCGCCCATCTTCACATCGGCGTTCCAAAACTCTTGGCCCACGTGTCCCATAACTTCATTCGCCCTATCGCAGGTGGGCCCCGAACCCTCCCTCGACCCATCGGTGCTACCATCTATCTGATCTCTTTCACCTACCCCGTTGAAGACAGTTGCTGGCCAGTCTTGACGTCCACCCGACACTCTAAAGTCTCCTCTCTCACACACACACTTACACACTTATACATCGCCCTCCCCCACATCTTTCTCTTAACACTTAACCTTCTACTCTTTTACTGTGTTACCGCCTGGGGAAGAAAAAAAAAGGCCAAAAACAAAGAAAATGGAAAAGAATGGACAAGAAAAAGAAAAGGAAAAAAAAGAGATAAACCTGAGGAGATGAAATTTAAGATGGGGGAGGGATTAAGTGAGAAATTCAGTCTCCCCTGCATCAACCTAACACCAACCCTCAAAGCATGCGCTGCCCATTTTTGTATATTAATGACCGTCAAGGACGGATGGACAAATTCCTGAACTGTTGATGGATTTGATCAGCAACCAAACAGGGCGAGAGTTTTCTCTTTCCCGTAATTTTATTTTATTTTTTTTCCCCGTCTCTCTCTCCTCTCTTCCTTTTTCCCACCCCCCAGCTGGGTCTTTTCTGGTCCTGGGGAACCAAATAAAACCCGACAACCTCATTGTCTTTTTCCTCCTGATAGACACGAGTTCTGTCTCGGCGCGGGAAACGACACAAAAAAAACCCTACTCGGATGGCTTTAAAAAATAAAAATAAAAAATAAAAAAAGAGAGACAGAGAAAGAACACTGAAGGACTCTCGTCAAAACACGCAGACGCCGCTCCGGGTGGCTGTGTGCTGACAAACCTTGCAAAAAATGAAAAAAAAAATACTCCAAAACCCTCTTTAGGAATCCAAAGCTCTTAAAAAAAAAACTTCTATACAATAACCAAAAAAAGAGAGAGAGAGAAAACACCCACCACCACCGCCAACAACAACATCAACAAAAAAGTCATAAAAAGCAAACTGGAAATAATTTTCCTTTTTAAAAAAAAAAAAAAAGACATAAGATGAAGGAGAAAAAAAAATAATTAACCCGTTCACGTTCTTTCCTGCCTTTGTAACACTTATTTTGGGAGGGGATGATTATTATTTTTTTGGATTCCCTCCCCACGGCGTATTTTGTATTCCAGCTGACAAAAGATGGACGTGATTTTTAAGAACTGGATGAAGAAGATGGAAACTTGTGGGTTTAGGGCCCCCGAAGCGATGCGAAACTGGACGGGGAAGACGAGAGCCGTCCTCCAAACGTCCGTAGCGGCCGCGTCATCAAACCGGGTTTAAAGAAGGAGATTTATGGAAAACCCACCGCCCTTTACGCAGATACCAAACTACAAGAGGGGTAGTAAGGAAGGCTGAACGGAAGAACAGCCGATCCCTCACCCCGTTCTCAACTCTCCTTCGCCCCACAACTCCACACCCCAGAACTGGGGAGGGGGGGGGGAATTGTCTTTCTGTTGTGTATTTAAAGTGAGGGGGTGGGAAGGTTGGGGAATGACTTCAAAAAAAAATTATATTAAAGAAAAACATCTCGAAGGAAAAGAAAAGATCAAATGCAAGGTGATTGAGATAAAAAAAAAAAAGGGGACAGTCAGGAATTTTTTCCCCTTTTCCGTTTGATTCTTCCTTTTAAGGCGTTGCGGCGCTGTGTGCAAAACGTCCCCGTTTTTGTGTTCAGAATGGCAGAGCGTGTAAAACATTTCCTTTGCAGAGCGTGCCGACCGCAGACTGGCTTGGAGCTTTTCAGAATGAGAATACAGGTAATCCTCGACTTACGACCGTTTGTTTCGTGAAAGTCAGGGTGGTGCTGAAAATAAAGAGACAAACGGTTCCCACACTTCACAACCGCTGTAGAAGCTCTGCAGTCACGTGATCTAAGATTCAGTCGCTTGGCCATAGCACTTAGACTTATATACCGCTTCATGTTGCTTTACAGTCCCTTCTAAGCGGGTTACAGTCACCATGTTGTCCCCCCACACTCCAAAAAAACCCCTATCTGGGTCCTCATTTTACCGACCTCGTAAGGATGGAAAGGCTGAGTAAACCTTGAGCTGGTCGGGATCGAACTCCCGGCCGTGGGCAGAGTTTGCCTGCAATACCGCATTATAACCAGTGGGCCACCCCAGCTGGTGCATTTATTTAATGCACTTAGGATCATGACAACATCCCACATGCTTATGATTGTCATGTGTGGCCTTCCCCCAGCCAGCTTCTCACAAGCTGTCAGGGAAGGTTGCAGGTTGTGATCCTGGGACCTCTGGATTAACAACTCTGCTAATTTGCGTAGTGATCACGACAAAAAGGCCATAAAATCAGGTGTGCAGTCGCCTGAGGCCTTGCTTAACAACTGCGCCGCTTAAGTGGTGAATGTTTAATGGTAAACAAGAGATTGGACAATCATTTGTCTGGAACGGTCCAGTGTTTCCTGCTCAAGCAGGGGGTTGGACTTGAAGACCTCCACGTTCCCTCCCAAATGTGTGATTCTGTTCCTTCTCTTGCAATGAATTTCCCAGTTCCTGTCGTAAGTCGAGGACTACCTGGAATACACTCCTGCAGCAGCCCCTTTCCCCAAATTAGGATGTCCGGTAATGAAATCTTTTGTGTTGGATTTCAGGCGTAGCCTGCTTTTTCTTACACGTTCATAATCTCATTTCCGAAAAATCTTGAAACTATCCAGAAATAATTCATTTTTAGGAAAAGCGCCCTGGGTCTGGTTTGTTGTTGCAATGCATCATGGGGATGAGTTGGTAGGGCAGGGGATTTCAATTTTGGCAGCTTTAAAGCCTTGTGGCCTTCAGCTCCCAGAATTCCCTAGCCAGCAAGAATTCTGGGAAATGAAGTCCCCAGGTCTTAAAGCCGCCATGTTTAGAGATTCCTGAAAAAGGGTCAAATCAGAAAAGATTCCGTTTTCATCTCCTGCCAAAACAGAAATGGCGGGAGCAGATGGACTGCGCAACATGCAGCGAATCGTATCTGTGCTAGGGAGCAGAACAACCCCGAAACATTATTTGAAAAATACCCAATAGCCAAAGAAGAGGTGGTCCTCATTTTACGACCGTTTGGTTAGAGATTGTTCAAAGTTTACAACAGCGCTGGAATAAAGAGTGACTTACAACCGCCCTCAGACTTAATGGCTGTCGCAGCATCCCAATAATCGGCGTGGTTAAAATGCAGGCCACAGGCATGTACTTATGACAGTTGCCGTGTGCTGGGGTCATGTGACCTTTTGTGGCTTTCTGACGAGCAGAGTCAACGGGAAAGCCGGATTCACTTAACAACCGTGGCAAGATGGGTGGTAAGATGGGGCAAACCTCACTTAAGGACTTGTCTCGCTTAGCAACAGAATATTGTGGTTGTAAATCAAGGACTAGCTGAATTTTGGCCTAATTGTTCACCTTAGTTCTATCAAGTCCTGGTTCCCTGATTTCACTGGGCTGTCTTTGACTTAATTGGGGGCAGTTGCCAACCCACTGAAGTGTAGGCAAATCAACTTTTTGGATTAACCCGACAAGGTAAGTCGCAGAAGAAAACTAACCAAGATTACTGCTAACCAGCTTTGGGGTGTCACCCTTCTACAGGTCATTGAATGAAAATGTGGGCGCCTCTGCCTTCCTTTAGCCTGTCATGGGTGATTGTCACTCATGATGTCTTGTAATGTTGATAGCTATCAAGTTGGACTTCAATTCCCCAACCGTCCTTATTGGGGGTGTTTTAAATACATAGATTGATTTCCCAGAATTCCCTAGCAAGTGAAGTCTTTCCTGAGAATTCTGGGACTCGGTCCACACAGTTTAATGGTGTCAAGGTTACTTTAAGTCTACCTCGACATTTCTCAACCTTGGCGGCTTTAAGATGCCTGGACTTCAACTCCCAGAATTCTCACCCCAGAATTCTCAGCATTGCTGGCTGGAGAATTCTGGGAATTGAAGTCCAGACATCTTGAAGTAGCCGAGGGTGAGAAAACACTGTTCTGGATTCAATCACCTCGCATAATTTTCCCCCCTCTAATCTCCCAACAGGCCAACAAAATAAACTGAGGAAAACCAGACGATTTGCTCTTGAAATAATACAAAATACATACAAAATCAGGGCCAAACAGTTAGCGGGGAGTGAGCGAGACAAGAGATTTAGGTGTCTGAGAATTCCTTTTTTGGAAAATGAGTTTCTAGTCCTCATGAGGAGCCAAAAAAAAAAACACCAACTGGCTGGTAGAAGAAAAGCTCAAAAACATTTTAAAAGGATTTTAAACATGGGACACGTTCCCAAGATAATCTCAAGCCTTTTTACTTTACAGGTAGCCCTCGCCTTACGACCACAATGGAGTCCAAAGTTTCCGTTGCTAAGTGAAACTTCGTTCAGTGAATTTTGCCCCACTTTACGGTCTTCCCTGCCGCAATTGTTAAGTGAATCACTGCAGTTGTTAGCGACACGCTTGTTTGGGGAATCTGGCTTCCCCATTGATTTTGCTTGTCAGATGGTCGCAAAAGGGGATGAAGTGACCCTGGAACACTCTGTCGACCGTCATAAATGTGAGTCAGTTGCCAAGCGTCTGAATTTTGGTCACATGGCCGTGGGGACGCTGGAACAGTTGAAAGTGTGAAAAACGGTCACAAGTCACTTTTTTTTCAGTGGTGGTGTAACTTAATGGCCACTAAATGATCTTGTAAGTCGAGGACTACCTCTGTTGAACTGGTCCTGAAGTCTGATTTGAACCACAATTTATAAAATCCTTTTCTTGAACCCTAACCCTAACCTTTGGAAGGTGTCAAAATGAAACCAAAATTCCTTATTCACAGAAAAACCAATATATTATCGACAAAAATGTTCCAGAATAGGGGTCTTCCAACTTGGCCCTTTGATGACTTTTGAATTTCAACTTACAGAATTCCTCAGCCAGGCACTCTGGCTGAGGAATTCTGGGATTTGAAGTCCACGAGTCATCAAAGGGCCATGTTTGAAGACCCCTGCTTGCGGACTTCAACTCCCAGAATTCCTCAGCCAGGCACGCTGGCTGAGGAATTCTGGGAGTTGAAGTCCACAAGTCATCAAAGGGCCATGTTTGAAGACCCCTGCTTGTGGACTTCAACTCCCAGAATTCCTCAGCCAGACACACTGGCTGAGGAATTCTGGGAGTTGAAGTCCACAAGTCATCAAAGGGCCAAGTTTGAAGACTCCTGTTTTAGACTAATGCTGAGCTTTAATAGGGGTGCAACCCCTAGATTTCAACGTGGCATGCCAGTAATTCTTGAATTACGACCAGTTGCTTAGCAACGGTTCAAAGTTCCCACGGGCCTACCTGCCCTGTTTGCACGCCCCATGACAGTTGTGCCAAAAACTAGCATTTGCTACAGATTTCATCAAAATCGGGCCCATTACAAACCACTGATTCTGTTTAACAACTGTGGCACTCACTTCACGACCAGCGGGGAAAAGAGTCGTAAAACCGGGTCAGTCACGTGACCAACTTTGCTTGACAGCTGTCCCAAAGGATAATCGTGATGGACAGGCTCCATTATGGTCGTATTTTGAGGAATTTCCTGTGTTTTATGACACCCAGAGAAAAACCACTGATTCACTTAACAAACAAAAACGGTGTTTGCTTAACAACCACTGCAAAAATGATTGTAAAATCGGGTTGGTCACATGACCAACCTGTTTTACAACCGTCCTGAGTTATGGCCGTGATGGCAAGGCTCCAGGGTGGTCGTAACGTAGAGGCCTACCTATAATCCTGACTGGAATTCTCCAGATTTATGAGGATTGTTGTCAAATTGGCACACTTCTGGATTTCAGTTTTCTGCTGTGGAAAAAGGGCAGAGTGGATTGTGTTAACACACTAATCGCACACAAATCTCTTCACTAAGAACAAGAGTTAATTTGCTCTCAAATTGTGGCTTCCCAGTTGAAGCTCTCTTTTTGACGAAGAATAGAGGTACTCCTTGAAGTACGGCCGCAACTGAGCCCAATGCTTCCGTTACTAAGTGAGACCATTGCTAAGCGAGTTTTGCCCCATGTTACGACCTTCCTTGCCACCGCTGCTAAGTGAATCGCTTCAGTCGTTAGTCACACGGTTGTTAAGTGAATCTGGTTTCACCATTGACAGAAGGTCGCAAATGGGAATCACATGACCCCGGGGACCTTGCAACAGTTGTAAGTATGAACCAGTTACGAAGCGCCTGGATTTTGATCACTTGATCAGGGTGGCTACGATGGTCATAAGTGAAAAAAAGCCACTTTTAACAGTGCCGTTTAAACTTCAAATGGTCACTAAATGGGTATTTGTAAGTAGAGGACTACCTGCATTGCAAAGCCGGGCTTGGTGTTGATCAGCAAAAATATTCATTAAACGGTCTCAATTTAACTTCAAAAAATGAACTAACAAACCACGGTTCTGTGTACAACTGATACCTGGCCAGTATCTGGCGATTTATTTTAACCCGGTTAAAGACTACCATGGCATTCTCTTAGCTCAGAGGTCACCAACCTTTTCATGCTGGCGGCCCGGAGGAAAAGGAAGCATCTGGGAAATTTGTGTGTGTGTGTGCATGCATGTGTGAACGGAGCCGCACACAAATGGGACCACACGCACTCCCACGGGGCTAGCGGCCTGTTTGTGTATGTGCGCAGGCGCTAGCCGCCATTGCGGCTTACACCCACACACAGGCACCCATGGGCCACACAACCCGCATGGCTAGCGGCCCCGTTTGCACAGGGGTTCAGGCGCTAACCGTCACCAGCCCCATGTGCATGCGCAAATGGGTCTGCGGGCGCTAGCGCGAGTGGGGGTGAGTGTGCACACACACATGTGCGCGTACTGGTCAGCCTGTCCCACTGCCCGGTGGCCACTAGGCCACGGTCCAATATTAAGCCCCAGCCCATAGGTTGGGGACCCCTGTCTTAGCTGCTCAGGTCAGCTAGCATTCAGCTTGTTTTATTTTCATGGAATTCCGCCAATTTAATTAATTTTGGATTAAGTGCGTGGGGTAAACCTCCCAAGTGGCTTAATTCAGTAGCAAAATCAAAAGTGTGTGGGAAACACCAGGGACTAGGAACAGGATCGCAAATTGCTCAGTTTTTTTTCTAAACATTACAGCTTTGGGATATGCTCTATTTCAACAGCATCCTTGGAATTTCCCCAAAGATTTCTGAGAAATGGATTACGACCGTAATGGAGCCTACTTATGACAGCCCTAAATCACGACGGTTGTAAAACGTGACCCACCTTGATTTTTTTATAACCTTTTTTTGTCAGTGGTCGTTAAGCGAATTCTCCAGTCGTTAAGTCAAACAATTGTTTACTGCAGGACAGTTTTTGCTGAAAACCAGAACTAAATCCCCTACAAACAGTCCTAAATCTGGGCCAGTTGCCAACCCACCCACCCCGAAATGCAGTCACATGACCTCGGTGGGGACTCGCCTCCCCATGAGAAGCTCAGAACGAAAACGTCCGTCATAACTTTGAACAGTCACTAAGCAATTAGTCATAAGTCGAGGACCACCTGTAGCTTCGAGAAGGCTGAAAGTTCAGTTTCAGCTGCCCTCTATTAATATATGCTCACACTCATATACCACAGGCAGGGTGCAAAACGATCCGTTTCACATCGCCAAGTGTGCAATTCCACAAACGATTTTCCGAGCCAGGGGAAACGACCACTCGCGAGCATCCTGGGAAGACCTCAAAATAAGGCGTTTCATGCCCAGAAAAATCCTCGTTTCAAACCTGCACGGCCGTTCTACCTTCAAACAGGGAACTTTGAAGGGAAATGTGCAACTACGAACGCACAAACATCTGTGGAGATTCTTAGCCATCCAGGTTCATGATTTGCCCCAAAGGTGTTTTCAAAAGGCAACTGGACTGTCTTTCGTTTTTCCTTGAAGACGTTTCGCTTCTCATCCAAGAAACGTCTTCAGTTCAGACCGAAGGGTGGAGGATGGAAGGATTTATATTCCTTTGCAGTCATCTGGTCGTTAGTACTCCCTTTGAGCCTCCACTTGGAGGCTTATCTGTGCCCTCTGGGTCGTCTGAAGGGTGCAAATGGGTGTGGAACTTTTTTTGAAACTGCTGCAAAGACCGCGTTGTAAACAGGAGAGAGGTGGTGTCGTATCCCTCCCCCTCTGTGGAGAGAGGACTGTTGGTCTTAACGTAGGTGACCCCTCTTGCAAACCCCTCTCTCCACAGAGGGTGTGTGTGTGTCACAACACCACCTCTTTACAACAGGGTCCTTTCAGCAGTTCCAAGAAGGCTCCACGTCCATAAACCTCCAAGTGGCCTGAACAATTCTCAGAGGGAGTACTAACGACCAGGTGACTGCAAAGGAATAGAAATCCTTCCATCCTCTACCATTCGGTCAGAACTGAAAAAGCTTCCGGGATGAGAAGTGAAACCTCTTCGAGGAAAAACAAAGAAAGTCCGGCTGTCTTTTGGAGAAACGCCTGAGGTACCGGCGGGCAAAATGTTTGGCACCTCCCCGTTTAATGCCAATCTTTTTAACTTGCTACACTCTTTGCTGTCCAGACTTAAAAGTGGGAATTAAGATGGCTTATTATGAAGTGCGCCAGGCGAGGGAAAATTATTTTTTAGGGCAGTCTTACATCTTTCTTTCTTTCTTTCTTTCTTTCTTTCTTTCTTTCTTTCTTTCTTTCTTTCTTTCTTTCTTTTTTTTCTTTCTTTCTTTTTTTCTTTCTTTTTCTTTCTTTCTTCCTTCCCTCTCTCTCTCTTTCTTTCTTTCTTTTTTTCTTTCTTTTCTTTCTCTTTCTTTTTTTCTTTATTTCTTTCTCTTTCTTTCTTTCTTCCTTCCCTCTCTCTCTCCTCTTTCTTTCTTTCTTTCTTTCCTCTCTCTCTCCTTTCTTTCTTTCTTTCTCTTTCTTTCTTTTTTCTTTCTTTCTTCCTTCCTTCCCTCTCTCTCTCCTTTCTTTCTTTCTTTTTCTCTTTCTTTCTTTCTCTTTCTTTCTTTCTTTCTTTCTTTCTTTCTTTCTTTCTTTCTCCCTTCCTTCCTTCCTTCCTTCCTTCCTTCCCTCTCTCTCCTTTCTTTCTTTCTTTCTTTCTTTCTTTCTTTCTTTCTTTCTTTTTCTTTCTCTTTCTTTCTTTCTTTCTTTCTTCCTTCCTTCCTTTCTTTCTTTCTTTCTTTCTTTCTTTCTTTCTTTCTTTCTTTCTTTCTTTCTTTCTTTCTTTCTTTCTTTCTTTCTTAAAATTTATCCCCCCCCCCAAATCTTACATCAAGGTAACTCTGGGCAGCTTACGATCATAAGAGGTAAACAGTGTATGAACTAAAACATAAATAAATAATAGTCATAAGTTACTTTTTTTCACACGGTTGTGACTTCTAATGGTCCCTAAAGAAACGGCTATTAAGTCGAGGACTGTAGATTGTTACGCTTTCTAGCCTATCCTTTGCCACTAAAACTTTGCAGCCCTGACTACCTCGCAAGGTCATTGTCCAGGAAATTCAAAGGAGGAAGCGCTGCTTTCAGCTCCAAAATCAAAGACGGGATACAGATATTCCTCGCTGGATGGCTGGACATTTTATGACCGTACAAAGTTACCACAGCCGCAGAATTGCTGCTTTAAAGCAGCCTGAGTTGTCTTGCCCTCTGTGGTCACATGACCGCACATCGGATGGGGAAGTTACACAACCTGTTGTAGTGGTGTTAATAAGGTTCCAAAATCCAGCTTGGTCTAATGGTGAAGGTGCCAGGCCAGAAACTGGGAGACCATGAGTTCAAATCCTGATTTAGGCATGAAAGTTGACAAAGTTGACTTTGGGCCAAGCACCAGGAGATGGTGAGTTCTAGTCCTGCCTTAGGCATGAAAGGCAGCTGGGTGACTTTGGGTCAATCACCAGGAGGCTGTGAGTTCTAGTTCCACCTTAGGCATGACAACCATCTGGGTGACTTTGGGTCAACCACCAGGAGGCTGTGAATTCTAGTCTTGCCTTAGCACAAAAGCCAGAGTGAGTTTGGACCAATCACCAGGAGATGGTGAGTTCTAGTCCCGCTTTAGGCATGAAAGCCGGCTGGGTGATTTTGGGCCAATCACCAGGTGATGGTGAGTTCTAGTTCCGGCTTAGACAGAAAAGCCCACTGGGTGACATTGGGCCAATCACCAGGAGATGGCCAAGTTTGAAGACCCCCTGACTTACGATCACAACTGGGACCAGAACTTCCGTTGCTAAGCAAGGTGGATGTTAAACGGGTCACGCTTGCTCTTGCCACCTTTGTTGAAATTGCTGCCGCTGTTCAGTGAAGCATGCGGTCGTTAAGCGAATCTGGCCGCTCCCATTGATTTTCCTCATCGGAAGCCGGCTAAGAAGATCGAAAACGGTCATCGCACACACACACAACCCGGGATGCTGCAACCGTCGTAAAAAAACAGATCGGCTGCAAAGTAGCTGAATTTTGATCAGGTGACCCTGGGAACGCGCAGTGGGCCTCAAAGACGTGGTCCTAAGTCCCTTTTTTCCCAGGGTCACTGTTCACTGCGAACGGGTCGCTAAAGCAAGCGGTTGTAAGTCTGGGATGCTAAAATCATTGCTGCCGATTGGCTGAGCTTCCGTGGTGTCACAGGATGCTTCGAAGCATTCCGGCATCCTGGAATGTGATGTCCCAAAAGGTTCGCAAGCTTTGGAAGCCGCGAAACCGGTTTGCTGTACGGCGAGTCCTCAACTTAACAAAGGTTCGCTTACTGGCCGTTCGAAGTTGCAACGGCACTTCTGTGACTTATGCCTATTTTTCCACACTGACGACCGTTGCAGCATCCCCCGTGACTGTGGGATCAAAATTCAGACGCTTGAAAAGTGGTTCGTACTTATGACCGTGGCTGTGTGTCCCGAGATTACGTGATTCCCCTTTTTGCGACCTTCCGACAAGCAAACCCGGGTTCATTTAAAAACCGAGTTACTAACTTAACCCCTGCAGTGCTTCCCTTAACAACGGTGGCGAGAAAGGGGGTAAAAGGGGGCGAAACTCACTTAAGAAATGTCTCGCTTAACAACCTAAATTTTGGGCTCAGCTGTAGTCGTACGTTGAGGACTGCCGGTATTTGCAGCCTCGGTTTTCAGACGGGGGAGGAATTAAGGGGCTGGCGTTTAAATCTCCAGCGCTTGCTTAAAGCCAAAGCCAGACAAGGACAGGTAATCCTTAACACTTCGTTTAATGACCGTCCCAAGTTACAACGGCACTGAAAGAAGTGACATGACTCGTTTTTCACACTTAGGAACTTTGCAGCATCCCCACGGTCACGCGATCAAAATTCAGACGCTCGGCAACTGACTCACATTTATGACGGCTGCACGCCCCCGGGGATCACGTGATCCCCTTTGGCGACCTCCTGACAAGCAAAGTCAATGGGGGAATCCGGATTCGCTTAACAACCAGGTTACTAACTTAATCAACTGGGGTGATTCACTTAACAACGGTGGCCAGAGAGCTGGTTAAATGGGGCAGAACTCCCTTAGCAAATGTCTCGCTTAATGGCAGAAATGTTTTGGCTGAATTGTGGTCATAAGTCCTATATTTGCAGAACTAGGTTTTAAGACGGGGGAGGGGGGGAGTCAACTGGCTGTCATTTAAATCTCCAGCACTTGCTTAAAGCCAAATGAATAATATTAATATTAATAATAAAAATAATAATATTAATATATAATAATAATAATAATAATAATAACAATAACAACAACAATAACAACAACAACAACAACAATAATAATAATAATAATAATAATAATAATAATAATAATAATAATAATAATAATAATAATAATAATAATAATAATAAAGTTAAACTGCTCTGGGACTTCAGAATTCAAACAGACAAGCACCTGCAACATAACACCCCGGACTTAACAATTGTCGATAAGTCTGGATAGTGGACGTGGCAGTGCCTGGAGGCAGCAGAATCGACGAGAAAGAACTGGAGAAGATAACAAAATACAAAGACCTACAAATAGAAATAGAAACACTGTGGCAAAGGCAAGCAAGGGTGGTACCAATAGTCATAGGCGCCTTGGGTGCCATCCCAAAACAACTGGAGCACCACTTGGACACCATCATCGGCATTGACAAATTCGCCATTAGTCAATTGCAAAAGGCGGCCTTACTAGGAACTGCTTCCATCCTGCAACGAGATCTGTAATGCCATCCAACATCCACATTTGCCTATCCCAGTCGTTGGTAAGGACTCGATAGGTAGACAAAAATGCCAAATCCAGTCTGAACATCTGGTTGACTGTGTGATGATGATGATGATGATGATGGTGATTATTATTATTATTACTATTGGTAAGGACTCGATAAGTAGACAAAAATGCCAAATCCAGTCTGAACATCTGGCTGACTGTGTGATGATGATGATGATGATGGTGATTATTATTATTACTATTGGTAAGGACTCGATAAGTAGACAAAAATGCCAAATCCAGTCTGAACATCTGGCTGACTGTGTGATGATGATGATGATGATGATGGTGATTATTATTATTACTATTGGTAAGGACTCGATAAGTAGACAAAAATGCCAAATCCAGTCTGAACATCTGGCTGACTGTGATATTAATAATAATAATAATAATAATAATAATAATAATAATAATAATAATAATAATAATAATGCTACAAATTAAAAACTCAAAAGGCCAAGAAACAAAACCAGGATCCAAATTCAAACGGCAGAAGAAACAGTTGGGGGTGGGGAAGGGAAAAAAAAAAAAGACTCAAGAATAACAAGCACACCAAAAACCAATAATATTGTATTTCACTTGTTGATTTGAATTAGTTATCCAATTTCTTAGCTGCAGGCTAATTTCACCCTATCCGGAATGGCTCTCCTCAAATGATTGGTGTGTATGACATAAACCATTATCCCTATCAAACACTTTGTAATTAGTCAGGTATTTCCCCCCCCCCCAAACACACACACGCACATCAACACACAGACCCCTAAAGCGGTAATCCTATCCGTGCCGAACTCAAGGAAATCCCTTTGAACTCCAGAAAAACATGTAGGATTAGATGCTTAAGGTGCCTAGAATGATTATAGTTCCGTTACGAACACACGCGTGCACCGGCTATGCAAAAGGCTCTATGGATTTAAAATGAGCCGATTTAAACGAAAAAGGCCTTTTAAAATAGGGTGGGGGGGGGAAGCTTGCTCCAATCCAAATAATGGGGGGGGGCTGGGGAAACCATGATTTTCTTTGCTTTTTTTTTAAAAAAAAAGAAAGGCGAATATGACGATGCTCCAAATGCATAAAACAATAGGGGGAAAAAACGGTTCCACCCCAAATTTTAAATATTCCCATTGCACGCCGCCCACCCCCCACCCCCTTAAGCCTGTGTTCCTTCTGCATCTCCTGGTCCTTTGTTTGTGCCAGTGGTAGCCCAGCAGGTATGCTCTAAAGCCACCCACCGCCAAGCATCATTGGGCTTGTAGTCCTCTAGTTGGTCCATGCGAAAGCTTCGCTTGCTCCTTTTGGGGATAAGGACACACACACACACACACACCCAATCCATCTCAGGGTATCTCCTGGTCCAGCCAGCCAACCAAGCACTCCCCCACCCACTCATGCCATTCCGATAGGCCTCAAGAAAGAAAGATGGCGTCTCACCTCCAGGATCCAGGAAGGTCAGCCAAAGGAGACGCTGGCAGATGCTCGGAGCTTCTGGACCGGATCGGTTGGTATCCGTTAGTCCCAGGTGGCCAAAGGGCACCTTCGGGGGGGGGGAACAGAGAGAACAGCTGGAGAAGGGGAAGAAAAGAAGGAAGGAAGATAATGGGAAGGAAGAAGGCAGAGAAGGAAAGAAGGAAGGAAGATAATGGGAATGAAGTAGGGAGAGAAGGAAGGAAGGAAAGAAGGAAGGAAGGAAGGAAGGTAGGTAATGGGAATGAAGTAGGCAGAGAAGGAAGAAAGGAATGAATGAATATAATGAGAAGGAAAGGCAGAGAAGGAAAGGAAGGAAGGAAGGAAGGAAGGAAGGAAGATAATGGGAATGAAGTAGGCAGAGAAGGAAGGAAGGAAGGAAGGAAGGAAGGAAGGAAGGAAGGAAGGAAGGAAGGAAAGGAAATGGAGGGATGATAGTGAGAAGGAAAAGGGAGAGATGATAATGAGGGAAGGAAGGAAGGAAGGAAGGAAGGAAGGAAGGAAGGAAGGAAGGAAGGAAGGAAGGAAGGACCCCAACCAACCTCTTTTCCCGTGCCCACAGCGATGCCAAGGCGGTGGCCGGCCAGCAGCGTTGCCAACAATGCCTCGCCTCCCTCCTCTTCTTTGCAGAGTGCCAACCTCAGGGATTCGGCTCACGTGCCAGCCGGGGCGATGCCAGCCCCCACCAGCTTTGACTCGGTGCCAAGTTCAGGCGGGCATAAGGGTGCCAATGGGAAGGAACCTGGGGGGAAGACGGTGCAGGCGGAATAGACCGGGGGTGCCAAGGCCCACTTCTCGGGGGGCTTAGCCAAGCAGCTCTCACCATCGCCCAGTCCAGGCAATGGCCACCTGGCGTGCCCGCGCCCGGGGTTTGCTTTCCCAGTGTGAGCTACGCCTGTGTCTCGCTTCCCTCCCTGCCTTGTGGCATCCCTCAATCCTCGTCCCAAGTCCTTGCGCTGCTCCGGGGGCACCGCCTCTCATGCCCGTCGGCGCTCCGAGCCCTCCACCGTTGCACGGGCACCCTCTTCCCCACCCTGCCTGGCTCTCGCCAGCTGCCGGCTGGTGCCCAAGTCTCTTTGTAGCCGAGGCCGGGGTGGGGTGGGAGGCACAGTGCCAAGGCTCCTCAAACGTCCCGGAAGACCTGCCAGCCTCCGCCTGGATGCCAAGTCTCTTGTCCCGGCCTTCTCTGCCTCCATCTGCCTGGCGGGCACCGCTGTGCCAGCTGCTCTCTTCCCTTCCCCTCCATGACGGGTGCCCCCCCTCCCTAGGCTGCAATTTGTGCACCAACCTGGCATCTTTCTCGCATGCTGTCCCCCCCCACCCGCCCAGTTGGCATCGGCGATGGTGAGCAGAACGAATGCCGCAGAAAGGAGGGGGGGAGGGAGGGGAGGAGGGAGGGGAGGGTGGCAGGGCGGGCGGCTGTTCCATGCCAGCTGTCATCACCCCTCCCCTCTCTCCTGGTATCCGGCTGGCATACGCCACCTCCCCCTGCCATCTTCCTCTTTTCCTTCCATCACCGGCGTCCTCGCTCAAGCCATCTTCGGCTTCTCTGCCCGCGTTTTCTCTCTCTCTCTCTCTATTTTTTTTTCTCTCTTCCTACTTTCCCTGAGACCTCTGGGCAACATTCTCCTGCCTCCACTCCTCCTTTTCCCTCTTTCTCCATCACCCCATCCTTTCTCTCTCCCACCGACCCTTTTCCCTAGCGCCAACCTCATTCTGGCATCCCATTCCCAATGCTGGGTCCGGTGCCCTCCTCTTTATGTGCCAACCACGGGCAAGGGCTGGGGGGGGCGTGTGTGTGTGTGTGTGTGTGTGTGTGTGTGTGTGTGCACGGCCACGTCTAGCATCCTTCTCGGGGAAACGACACTCCCCCCCCACCCCAATGTACGCACATAACAGAGAGTCTTTTGGCTTTCATCTCGCCCGGCCCCGCCCGCCGTGGAAAAGTGGCACTCTGCCAGCCCATAAACAGCCATCTGTGCCCCAGTCTGCAGCCCCCTTCCCCCATCGCAGCACTAATTGGCAGCTGAATTAATTAAGTCCGGGTTGCTAATTAACATTCCTACGGTGGCGTGTGCAAGGGGAAACTTGCTACCAGCATCACAGCAAAAAAACACACAAAAAAACTGGGAACGAAGCACCGGGCGGGCGGTGAGTTGGCAAACGGTAGCTTGATTTGCACCAGCGGAGAGACCCCAAACCAGGAGAACCTGCATCAGGCTTAAAAATAAAGTGAAAACGATCGATTGCAGGTAGTCCTCGACTTAAAACGCTTCGTTTAGTGAGCGTTCCAAGTTACAACGCCACTGGAAAAAAGCGACTTACGGCTTCGTTCTTCACAGTTATGAATGACTCTTGCAACATCCCCGTGATCACGCGATCAAAATTCAGACGCTTGGCAACCGACTCATATTTATGACGGTCGCAGTGTCCCGGGGTCCAGTGACCCCCTTTTGGAAACTTCTGACAAGCAAACTCAATGAATAGAATAGAATAGAATAGAATAGAATAGAATAGAATAGAATAGAATAGAATAGAATAGAATAGAATAGAATAGAATAGAATAGAATAGAATAGAATAGAATAGAATAGAAGAAGAATAGAATAGAATAAAGAATAGAATAGAATAGAATACAGAATAAAAATAATGGAATGGTCTGTAATAGAATAGAATAGAACAGAATATAATAGAAATAACGGAACGGAACGGAACAGAATGGAATGGTCAGTAATAGAATAGAATAGAATAGAAATAAGAAATAAAATAGAACAGAACAGAACAGAATATAATACAATACAATAGAGAATAAAAACAATGGAATGGTCTGGAATGGAACAGAACAGAACAGAATATAATAGAAATAACGAAATGGTCTGGAATAGAATTAGAATAGAATAGAATAGAATAGAATAGAATAGAATAGAATAGAATAGAATAGAATAGAATAGAATAGAATAGAATAGAATAGATGCAATGGAGAATAATAGAATAGAATAGAATAGAATAGAATAGAATAGAATAGAATAGAATAGAATAGAATAGAATAGAATAGAATAGAATAGAATAGAATAGAATAGAATAGAATAGAATAGAATAGAATAGAGAATAAAAATAATAGAATGGTCTGGAATGGAACAGAACAGAACAACAGAACAGAACAGAAATAACGGAATGGTCTGGAATAGAATAGAATAGAACAGAATAGAGAATAGAAATAATGGAATGGTCTGGAATAGAATAGAATAGAATAGCAGAGTTGGAAGGGACCTTGGAGGTCATCTAGTCCAACCCCCTGCTCAGGCAGGAAACCCTATACCGCAGGTGTCACACTCGCTGCGTCACGTGACGTGTCGCGACGTATCGTGACTTTTTCTGCATTGCGGGAGCTGGGGTGGGCACGGCCTCCGTATGATGCCACCGGCCCAGGGGCTGGCAGTTTGACACCCTTGACCTAGACCAGGGGTAGGCAACCTCGGCTCTTTTACGACTCATGGACTTCAACTCCCAGAATTCCTGAGTCAGCTGACTCAGGAATTCTGGGAGTTGAAGTCCATGAGTCGTAAAAGAGCCGAGGTTGCCTATCCCTGACCTAGACCATCTCCGACAGATGGCTGTCCGATCTCTTCTTAAACGCTTCCAGCGATGAAACTCCCACCACGGGGGCAAGCCAGATTCATTTAACAACCGGGCGCTCGCTCGGGGTCGTAATTCGAGGACTGCCTGTATTCCAGCAAAGGTACAAATTAAGCGGCAAATTTTTGGCTGAAGCTGAACGCCAAACACAGAGCGAATGTCTCGAAGTTGGAGACCTGATACAGTTAGTCCTCGACTTACGACTGCTCTTTAGCCCAACGTTTCCACGGTTAAGCAAGACAGTGGCTCAGCGGGCTTTGCCCCGTTTTACGACCTTTCTTGCCAACAGTTGTTAAGGGAATCACTGCAGCTGTTATGCGAGTCACACGGTCATTAAATGAACCCGGCTTCCCTGTTGACTTTGCTTGTGAGAAGGTCGCAAAAGGGGACCACGTGACCCCGGGGAGGGGGACACTGAAACAGTCGTAAGCACATGCCAGTTGCCAAGCCTCTGAATTTTGTTCCCGTGATCTTGGGGATGCCACAATGGTCGCAAGTGTGAAAAAAAGGTCAGAAGTTCACTTTTTTTTGAACGGTCACTAAATGAAAGCTTGTCAGTCGAGGGCTAAATCTCTCAAATCTTTTTTCTCCCAACATCATTGCTTTAATAAGGACAGTTAAAAAGAAATTCGAAAAGCTATTTCAAAGTTAGTATAGTGCAGAGCGGTGTTATGCAATCTCGGCAAATTTAAGGTGGGTGGACTTCAACTCCCAGAATTCCACAGCCAGCAATGTTAGCCGAGGAGTTCTGGGAGTTGAAGTTCACCCATCTTCAATTCATTAAGGTTCCTAACAGCCAGATTGGCTGGGGTATTCTGGGAGTTGAAGTCCGAGCATCTTAAAGTTACTAAGGTTGCTAACTCCCATCCTGACTGAGGAATTCTGGGAATTGGTGATCTCCTGATGATTGGCTCAAAGTCACCCAGCCAGCTTTCATACAAAAGGCGGGACTAGAATTCACCGTCTCCTAGTGATTGGCCCAAAGTCACCCAGCAGGCTTTCATGCCAAAGGTGGGACTAGAACTCACCATCTCCTTGTGATTGGCTCAAAGTCACCTAGCTGATTTGTTGGCTAAGCTGAGACTAGAACTCACCGTCTCCTAGTGATTGGCCCAAAGTCACCTAGCTGGCTTTCTTGGATAAGGAGGGAGTAGAACTCACCGTCTCCTTGTGATTGGCCCAAAGTCACGCAGTCGGTTTTCATGTATTATGTAGGAAGAATTATTATGTATTAATACAGACAAAGATGGTATTCAGTTCATTCAATGCAGTCTCCTCATTGTTTCAAGCTGTGTGGATTTAGGCACTGTAGCTTATTCAACAAACCATAAAGGTAAAGGTAAAGGTTCCCCCGCACATGCGTGCTAGTCGTTTCCGACTCTAGGGGCCGGTGCTCATCTCCGTTTCAAAGCCGAAGAGCCAGCGCTTGTCCGAGGACGTCTCCGTGGTCATGTGGCCGGCATGACTAGACGCCAAAGGCGCACGGAACGCTGTTACCTTCCCACCGGAGTGGTCCCTATTTTTCTACTTGCATTTTTACGTGCTTTCAAACTGCTAGGTTGGCAGAAGCTGGGACGCGTAACAGGCGCTCGCTCTGTTACGCGGCACTCGGGATTCGACCCACCAAACTGCCGACCTTCTGATCGACAAGCTCAGCGTCCTAACCCACTATTCTGGAGAAAATATATGTGGTCACTAAGAGTTGACAGTGGCTTTTGGGCACATAAGTTCATCAATCAGTTATTATCTATGGAGTCCGGCTCCCAACTCTCTCTAGCCACAGGTGGGGGATGAAATCTTGGTGGTGGTTAAGCAAAATAATGATAATTACATTGATGATGTTCCCCAGTTGGGTAACGAAACGTCTGCAAGAAAACAGCCAAGCTCATTGAGCAGCGAGGACCCCACAGTCATAACGCGTCCCTCTCAACAAACCATGGTTGCAACCAAACCAGATTGCAATGGTTGAAACTCTGATGCGGGGTGTGTATGTGTGTGTGTAACTAGCTAGGATAGATAGATAGATAGATAGATAGATAGATAGATAGATAGATAGATAGATAGATAGATAGATAGATAAATTGTCCATTCAATAGTAGGTTAAAACTAACCCAGCACTTTCAAATGTGGAATCAATTCTTCCAAACTTCATGGGACTCTCATCCCCATGTGTCCCAGCTCACCTGGCCCAAAGACTGTGGATACTGGGAACTGGAGTCCACTAATCCAGGGAGAGCCACTTTCAGGCCTTGCCACACCAAACCAGGGTTCAGATAACCTCTTAGCCACAAACCTTGGCTGGTTGATCTTAGAATTGGTCTTTCCAGGCCTGGCCTACTTGTCAGGTCTTCCTCCCACCCCCAGCCCAAGATATAATAATAATAATAATAATAATAATAATAATAATAATAATAATAATAATAATAATGATGATGATGATGATGATGATGATGATGATGATGATGATGATGATGATGATGATGATGATGGCGGTGGAATGGTAGGAAAAATTGATGGCTGGCTATCAGATTCACAGGCCAGGCTACCCCACAGGCTCCAACTTCAAAGCAAGCCCATAAAGCAATTTTTTTCAACCTTGTCAGCTTGAAGAGGTCTGGACTTCAACTCCCAGAATTCCCCAGCCAACACAGCGGAATTCTGGGACCTGGAGTCCAGACCTCTTCAAACTGTTGCGAAAGGTTGAGAGATAACAGCCATAAAAATCAATCAATCAATCAAGATATAATTATTTTTGGCTTGCTAGCCATGCATCCTAGCAAAGTCCAGCTTATTTAGGAATAGCCAACAGGGGTGTCTTTCGGGAATTAAAAATCCCTGGATTTTCACCCCGTTCTTTTCATTAGCCCCCTCCCCAATTCCTTTGCTCCCTTCCCTCTTGCTCTGTCGAATACCCGGTGGAATTTGACATACAGGGGGAAAGAAAAAGAAAAAAAAAAGATGGAAAGGGGAAAGAGAGGCAGGGGCAGAGAAATTACATGCAGAAAAAAAATGGCAGGCAGGTGGAAAAAGGGAGAAGAGGAATAAAAAGGGAGGAAGGGGAGAAAAAGAGGGGAGAGGGCTGGTTAGGGGCTGCAGCGAGGGAGACACGTCGCGGCGCTGAATGGCGGCGCCAAATTAATTTGAGGAGTGGGAGGCTGCGTGGTCGGAATGAAAATGAGGAGGGGGAGAGCGGAGGAATCGGGGTGCAGGGAGCCCCCTGCAGGCCGAGATGGATAAACGCACAAAAGATGGTGGCTGGAAGTACAATTCGCCCCCCCCACCCCCCAAAAATGCAGATGGACTCAGGAGGGCGGGTGGGAGGTCAATCCTAAGACCCCTCCCCTTTCTCCAGGTGAGTCTGCCCTTCAGACTCCCATCAAAATAGGATCCTTGTCCTGACACCTGGGCTCTGGCACCACCAACCCCATCATCCCCTCCCGTTTCTCCTTAGGAGCGAATTCCGCCACCTTGGGCAGTTTAAGAGGCCGGACGGCCACGTTTCGAGGAGCTTTTGTCTGCTTTCGCTGCCCGTGGAAGGATTCTACAAGCGGTTATCCACCGGGAGCCGAGTTCGGATCCTGCTTCGGCCAGGGCGACTGGTTTTTTTTGTTGCTGTTGATTTTTATCCAACTTTTGTCCCCCCCCCCAAGTCAAGGCGGGTTGTCTTTTCCCCACAACAACCACCCTGTGAGGTGGGTTGGGCTGAGAGGGAGGGGTTGGCCCGAAATCATCCAGCTGGCTTTCATGCTTAATGCAGGACTAGAACTCACTACCTGCTGGTGATTTGCCCAAAGTTACCCAGCCAGCTTTCATGCCTAAGGCGGCACTAGAACTCACCGTCTCCTGGTGATTGGCTCAGTCACCCAGCCGGCTTTCATGTCTTAAGGCAGGACTAGAACTCACTGTCTCCTGGTGACTGGCCCAAAGCCACCCACTTGGTGTTCATGCCTAACGCGGGACTAGAACTCACCATCTCCTGGTGATTGGGCCAAAGTCACCCAGCTGGCTTTCCTCATTAAGGAAATTATGAGTTCTAGTTCCACTTTAGGCCCAAAAGCTGGCTGGATGAATTTGGAATAATCACTAGGTGATGGTGAGTTCTAGTCCCACCTTAGGCCTGAAAGCCGGCTAGGTGACTTTGGGCCAATGACCAGGAGACTGGAAATTCTAGTCCCACCTTAGGCACAAAAGCTGGCAGGGTGTTTTTGGGCCACGCCCTCTCCCTCAGACCCACCCACCTCACAGGGTTGTTGTTCTCGAGAAAATACAGAGGAGGTTTAGGTTTAGGTTTTATTTAATTTGTATACCGCCCTTCTCCCTAGGGACTCAGGGCGGTTCACAGGGCATATATAAATAACAATACAAAAGTTAAAAAAGATTAAACCAATGCCCAGTTAAAAAACAATAGTACAATACTAAGAACAACAATTTAAAAACCCATATTCCCCCATCAGGCCAGACCAGCTAATTCAAATAAATGGGTCTTCAGGCCACGACGGAAGGTTCGGAGGTCTGATGCCATCCGGAGCTCCACCGGCAGTTGGTTCCATAATGCCGGAGCGCCCACAGAGAAGGATCTCCCCCTGGGGGCCACCAGTCGACATTCCCTGACCGGAGGCACCCTGAGGAGGCCCTCTCTGTGGGAACGCACGGGGCGGAGGGGAGTCGACGCCGGCAGCAGGTGGTCCTCGAGGTATCCCGGACCCATGCCATGTAAGGACTTAAAGATCATAACCAAGACCTTGAACCTCACCCGGGAGACAACTGGTAGCCAATGCAGCTCGCGGAGCAAAGGTGTAACATGGGAGTACCGGGAAGGTGCGTTGGATATGTTCACCGCCTTCATTTATAAAAATAATTAAACACGGGACCCAAATAAATAACATTAAAGTAAACCATCTGGCCGGGGGGCGGGTGGATAGGAAGAGTGGAGAAGCCCTGTTGGGGGCACTTTTTCACCCCATCCAAACAACACCCCCAAATTTTTTTTAAAAAAAACCCCCAACAACTCCCTGCAATCTGGTGCACTTTCTCCATTTCTATCTTCGTGGTTTTGTTTTTCTTCCCTTTTGCCCGCTGCTCCCCCCCTTCCCCGATTCCTCGAGCGTGTTAAGCCATCGATTCCCTCCTCGTGTTTATCGGATTCCACTTAGCCCGATCAGAGTTTAAAACAGGCGAGGATTCCCTTCCGAGCTCCGTCGCGGCCTCCCCTCAGCCTGAGCTTGGATCAATGCCATTGATTTTGCCAGTCACTTTAAAGGCAGACGAGGGGGGTGGGGGGGGGGAGAGAAAGAGACGGAAACGTAGGGATTCCCACATTAAGGAGGTCAATCGCAAAAAAAAGGAAGGAAGGAAGGAAGGAAGGAAGGAGCGAGGGAAAGAAGGAAGGGAATAGGAAAGGAAGGAAGGAAGGAAGGAAGGAAGGAAGGAAGGGAGGGAGGGAGGGAAGGAAGGAAGGAAGGAAGGAAGGAAGGAAGGAAGGAAGGAAGGAAGGAAAGAAGGAAGGGAGGGAAGGAAGAAAGGAAGGAAGAGAGGGGAGGAAGGAAGGAAGGAAGGAAGGAAGGAAGGAAGGAAGGAGCGAGGGAAAGAAGGAAGGGAATAGGGAAGGAAGAAAGGAAGGAAGAGAGGGGAGGAAGGAAGGAAGGAAGGAAGGAAGGAGCGAGGGAAAGGAAGGGAATAGGAAAGGAAGGAAGGAAGGAAGGAAGGAAGGAGGGAAAGAAGGAAGGGAGGGAAGGAAGGAAGGAAGGAAGGAGCGAGGGAAAGAAGGAAGGGAATAGGAAAGGAAGGAAGGAAGGAGCGAGGGAAAGAAGGAAGGGAATAGGGAAGGAAGGAAGGAAGGAAGGAAGGAAGGGAGGGAGGGAGGGAAGGAAGGAAGGAAGGAAGGAAGGAGGGAGGGAGAGAAGGAAGGGAAAGAAGGGAATAGGAAGGGAAGGAAGGAGCGAGGGAAAGAAGGAAGGGAGGGAAGGAAGGAAGGTAAAAGGAAGGGAATGGGGAGGAAGCAAGGAAGGAAGGAAAGAGGGAGGGATGGAGAAAGAGAGGGAGGCAGGGAGGAAGAAGAAAGGAAAAAAGGGAAGAAACGAAGGAGGAAAAAAAGGAAAGGAATAGGGAGAAGGGGAAGGGAGGAAGGAAAGAAGAAAGGAAGGAAAAATGAAGAAAGGAAAGGGAATAGAGAGGAAGGAAGGAGGGAAAGAAGGGAATAGGGAGAAAAGGAAGGTAAAAAGAAAAGGAAGGGAATGGGGGAAGGAAGGAAGGGAGGAAAGAGGGAAGAGAAAGAAAGAAAGAAAGAAAGAAAGAAAGAAAGAAAGAAAACAGCTCGAAGCACATGTTTTGCGTTTCCCCCGCAAAGGGTAAGTCCTCAAGTCACGACCGTAAGGGAGCCTACCCATCATGGCCATCAGTCAGGACGGTGGCAAAGCAAGTTGGTTCTGTGACTGACCCATTTGAACACCCAATTTGGGGAAGGGGGGGCAGTCATCAAGCGAAGGTCAGGGTTGTTAAGCAAAACAAGGGTTTTGCCGAAAACGGAAGCGAAAGCCGTTTTTCCCCCCAGCAAAACGGTCTTAAAATGAGGTCACGTCGCTGTGGGAATGAGGTAAACAAGTGATAAATGTAGCCGGATTTTTGAGTGCCCAAAGTTTGGTCAAGTGACCGTTGGGCGGGATGGCATTGGACATTCAAATCCAGGGTGTACGTACATGTCGTCCTCGACTTAACGACCACAACGGAGCCCACCTTTTTTGTGGCCAAACGAGACGTTAAGTGAATTTTGCCCCACTTTACGACCTTTCTCGCCACAGTTGTTAAGTGAATCACGGCAGCTGTTAACTTAGTAACACGGTTGTTGAGTGAATCTGGCTTCCCCGTTGACTTTTACTTGTCAGAAGGTCGCAAAAAGGGGATCACAGGGAAACTGCAACCGTCATAAATATGAGTCAGTTGCCAGGCATCTGAATTTTGATCACGTGACCGTGGGGAACGCTGCAACGGTCGTTAAGTGTGAAAAATAGTCATAAGCCACTTTGGTCAGTGCCGTTATAACCCTGAACGGTCACTAAATGAACTGTGGTAACCCGAGGACTGTCTGTACTTGAAAGATAGATTGGTCAGAACTTTGAACAGTCGTTAAGCAACTGGCCATTAAGTCGAGGATTACCTGTATGCCCAAAACATGCTATCCCAGGGGTCTTCAAACCTGGCCCTTTGATGACTTGTGGATTTCAACTCCCAGAATTCCTCAGCCAGCGTGCCTGGCTGAGGAATTCTGGCAGTTGAGGCCTACAAACAGGGGCCTTCAAACTTGGCCCTTTTATGACTTGTGGACTTCAACTCCCAGAATTCCTCAGCCAGCGTGCCTAGCTGAGGAATTCTGGCAGTTGAGGCCTACAAGCAGGGGCCTTCAAACTTGGGCCTTTGATGACTTGTGGACTTCAACTCCCAGAATTCCTCAGCCAGCGTGCCTAGCTGAGGAATTCTGGCAGTTGAGGCCTACAAGCAGGGGCCTTCAATCTTGGGCCTTTGATGACTTGTGGACTTCAACTCCCAGAATTCCTCAGCCAGCGTGCCTAGCTGAGGAATTCTGGCAGTTGAGGCCTACAAGCAGGGGCCTTCAATGACTTGTGGACTTCAACTCCCAGAATTCCTCAGCCAGGCAAGCAGGCTGAGGAATTCTGGGCGTTGAAGTCCACAAGCCATCAAAGGCCCAAGTTTCAAGATCCCTGTGCTATGCTTTCAGAAAGCAACCTGAGATGGGGGGGGGGGTGAATTGCTGAAACGGCGAAGAAAAATTGAGAAAGGGACAAACCCTGATCGCCTGTCAGGAACCGGTTTAATTAACTATGTTAAACTTTGAATGCTTTGATTTTTTTTTCTCACCCCCCCTCCAGCTGACGTCACAGGAAAGTTTAAAAAAAAAAGCAAACCAGAGTTTAAAGAGGAAAAGATGGCCCTTCAGCTTTATTATTAATAATGAATAACTGTTAATTGTTACAGGCTAAATCGAGGTGTCATTCCCAGCTATTGGGGATCTGCAGACCTCGATCCCAATTAGGGAGGTTTATCGTCTCTTGCGGAAACCTGGAGGGTGAGGGAGGGAAAAGAAAGGAAGAAAGGAAGGAAGGGAATGAATTTAGTGCAGAAAAAAAAATTGTAGCTTCGGGTAGGGTTGGCTTTCTATCAAGAGGCTAGACCTCAGTAAGGACCACAATGGAGCCGAAAATTTCTGTCGCTAAGCGAGACTTTAGCTAAGAGAGATCTGCCCCATTTGACCACCTTTCTTGTCACAAGGTGTTAAATAAATAACTACAGTAGTAACCCAGTTGGTTAAGGGAATCTGGCTTCTCCCCACTGCCTTGGTCACACACCCCGGGACCGTCATATGTGACCGTCATAAATTTGAACCAGTCGCCAAGTGTCTGAATTTTGATCACGTGACCACGGAGATGCTGCAACGCTTGTGTGAAAAATGATCCTAAATCACTTTTTCCCCCAGTTCCGTTGTAACTTCAAACGATCACTAAACAAATTGCTGTAAGTCGAGGACTTTACCTGTACTTTACAGCAAATTTAGAGGGGGGAAAAAATAGCCTAGTAGCTATTTGGGACTTTCGATTTTTGGGGCTTCCTTGCTTTGCACAAGTCCAGATTTTAATCTTTTCACAAGGGAAGAATTCAAACTGAGGTTTTGCTCTTCGCTTCCTAAACCGCCACCGGAGTCAGCCGGAATTTGGGGTGGCAGGCAGGAAAGTTTGCTAAACTTCCTAATTTTCTGATTTGAAGGGGGAGGAGGAGGAGGGGGGGGTAGAAAGAGATCGCCCAATTTGAATTCAGCACATACCTTTTTTCTTGCCCCGTTTCGTGCTGATCTTCTTCCTTCTCTTTTTGGGCGGATTTAAATCCTGTAAAGAGGAAGTGAGAGAAGAAAAAATGGAGATCAGAGGAAAGAGAAGATCAGAACGCAGAGGGGAATCTAAGGATGGAGAAGGGAATTCCGCACTTCAGGAGATAGTCCTCAATTAAGGACGGCAACAGAGCCTGGAATTTTGGTCGTAAATCATTGCAATTGTTCAGCAGATCACCACGGGACCCGATTCCATTTTACAACCGTTTAGTGAGTCACTCCCACAATTCCCCAGCCAATACGGCTGTTAGGAGCCTTAGTAAATTGAAGATGGGTGGACTTCAACTCCCAGAATACCCCAGCCAATATGGCTGTTAGCAACCTTAATAAATTGGTGATAGGTGGACTTCCAACTCCCAGAATTCCCCAGCCAGCATGGGAGTTAGCAACCATTGTAATTTTTAAAATGGGTGGACTTCAACTCCCAGAATTCCCCAGCCAGCATGGGAGTTAGCAACCATTGTAATTTTTAAGATGGGTGGACTTCAACTCCTAGAATACCCCAGCCAATATGGCTGTTAGCAACCTTACTAATTTTAAGATGGTGGACTTCAACTCCCAGAATTCCCCAGCCAGCATGGGAGTTAGCAACCATTGTAATTTTTAAAATGGGTGGACTTCAACTCCCAGAATACCCCAGCCAATATGGCTGTTAGCAACCTTACTAATTTTAAGATGGTGGACTTCAACTCCCAGAATTCCTCAGCTAACAATGCTGGCTGGCGAATTCTGGGAGTTGAAGTCCACTCATCTTAAAGTTGCTGAGGTTGAAGAACACCACCCCAGAAGCCACAGACAAGAAAGGTTCTGATGATCCCCTCCATGGCTAAGGGGATCCACTCCCAGTTTGCAAAGCATGGTAAGCAGGAAGATCAGCTACTCCAAGGACCTAAGGATAGAAAGCAGGAGATTACGAGTTCAAGTCCTGCCGTAGCATGAAAGGTGGCTAGGTGACTTTGGGCCAATCACCAGGAGACAGTGAGTTCTAGTCCCACCTTACACATGAAAGCCAGCTGGGTGACTTTAGGCCAATCACCAGGAGACAGTGAGTTCTAGTCCCGCTTTAGGCATAAAAGCTAGTTGAGTGACTCTGGGCCCATTAACCTGGAGACAGCGAGTTCTAGTTCCATCTTAGGCACCAAAGCCAGCTAACTGACTGTGAGCCAGTCACCAGGAGATAGGGAGTTATAGTCCCACCTTAGAAATGAAAGCCGGCTGGGTGACTTTGAGCCAATCATCAGAAGATGGTGAGTTCTAGCCCCACCTTAGCCCAAAAGCCAGCTGGGTGATTTTGGCCCAATCACCAGGAGACGGTGAGTTCTAGTCCTGACTCAGGCAATAAAGCTAACTAAGTGACTTTGAGCCAGTCACCAGGAGTTCTAGTCCCGCCTTAGGAATGAAAGCCAGCTGGACGACTCTAGCCCAATCACCAGGAGACAGGGAATTCTAGTCCTGTCTGAGTCCAAAAGCCAGCTGGGTGATTTTGGCCCAATCACCAGGAGATGGTGAGTTCTAGTCCCTCCTTAGGCATGAAAGCCAGCTGCGTGACTTTGAGCCAGCCCCTTCCTGTCAGCCTAACCCACCTCGCAGGGTTGTGGGGGAAAGAGGAGGAGAAAGGTGTGCCGGATACGTCCACCCCCCTGAGCGAGTATAATTTTTAAAAAAACTAAATTTCTCCAATAACCAAGAGGAGACCAGGCCCCCAAGGAGCCTCCGGTGCACAGGATTTATGCATCCCATAATGTTCACAAAAATGGGCCCCCTTCCCCCCATCCCTGCCTGACGTGGCTCACTCGCGTCGAGCCACCTTTCCTACTTCCTCCCGGTCGCCAGACCCCGCCAACCCCTTCCCGTCTCAACGATAAGGCCGACCCTGTAAACTCACTTCTCCCAGAGACGGGGTGGCCCCCGTCAGGGTGCTGATGTCCCGGAAGTGGGTGAGGGAGCTGAGTTGGGAGCCGAGGGCCCCCCCTCGTCTACGACGGGCTTTCTCCTTCCGGCTCACGTTGAGACGGACCATCATGCTCTCCTCGTAGTTGGTCCTGCCACAAGAAGATGGGGAGATGTTTGGAAAGCAGAGGTGAAAGGCGGCAGCCTGGCAGATGGTGTGCCGAGGTAGGTTGCGTCTGCCTCTGGAGGCTCCACCCTGTACAACTGAGGCTCCTGCTTCAAGGTCTGGTGAGGCCTCTCCTTTGGGTCCTTCCACCGTGCTCTCCCTTATCAGAGCCTGGGCCCCCACCCCATACACCTTTTAATTGGGGGGGAGAGGGGTTGGAGTAGATGACCTACCACAGGGGTCTTCAAACTCAACCCTTTTATGACGTGTGGACTTCAACTCCCAGAATTCCTCAGCCAGGCATGCTGGCTGAGAAATTCTGGGAGTTGAAGTCCACACGTCATAAAAGGGCCAGGTTTGAAGACCCCTGACCTACCAGATCCCTTCCAACTGCTATTCTATTCTATTCTATTCTATTCTATTCTATTCTATTCTATTCTATTCTATTCTATTCCTTATTCTATTCTATTCTATTCTATTCTATTCTATTCTATTCTATTCTATTCTATTCTATTCTATTCTATTCCCTATTCTATTCCTTATTCTATTCTATTCCTTATTCTATTCTATTCCTATTCTATTCTACTCTAGTCTATTCTTTATTTCTATTTTATTCTATTTTATTTTTCCAATCTTGCCAGAAAATTTGAGATCCCCTCATTCCTTCTCTCAAGTCCAAATATATTTTGGAAACTTTGAACACTGGATGTTTTCTTTGCACGCGCCTGGAGATGCACTGTAGAGTATTTTAAGTTAAGGAGGTTTGGCCCACCAACCCTCCTGGAAGCCAGTTGGGTCTAGTGGTGAAGGCACGGGGCTAGAAAGCAGGAGACGGTGAGTTCTAATCCAGCCTTAGCCATGAAAGTCGGCTGAATGACTTTAAGCCAATCACCAGGAGAGAAAGAATTCTAGTTCCATCTTGGGCATTAAAGCTGGCTGGTAACCTTAGGTAAATCACCAGGAGGCGGCGAGTTCTAGTCCAGCCTTAGGCATGACAGCCAGCTGGGTGACTTTGAGCCAATCACCAGGAGACGGTGAGTTCTAGTCCCACCTTAGCACAAAAGCCAGCTGGGTGATTTTGGCCCAATCACCAGGAGACGGTGAGTTCTAGTCCCGCTTGCGGCATGGAAAGCTGACTGGGTCAATTGCTCTCTCTCTCTTCAATCCAGCCCACCTCACAGGGTTGTTATTGTGAGGAAGCTGGGAGGATGAAAGTGTATTTTTGTCTGGAATTATTTGTAAAAAAATATGACACAGGCCGGATCCAATAAATAAATGAATACGTAAATAAAAATAAATAAAAAAGGAAAGAAAGAAAGAAAGAGAATGAAGGAAAGAAGGAAGGAAGGAAAAAAAGAAAGAAGGAAGGTAGAGAAAGAAAGGAAAGGAAGGAGAGAGAAGGAAAGAAACAAAAAAAGAAGGAAGGAAGGAAAGAGGAAGGAAGGAAGGAAGGAAGGAAGAAAAGAAAGAAGGGAGAGAAAGAAAGAAAGAGAAAGGAAGGAGAAAGAAGGAAGGAAAGAAACAAAAAAAGCAAGGAAGGAAGGAAGGAAGGAAGGAGGAAGGAAAAAGAAGGAAGAGGAAGAGAAAGGAAGGAAGGAAGGAAGGAAGAAAAAAGAAGGAAGAGGAAGAGAAAGGAAGGAAGGAAGGTCTGACCCTTCCCTCCTTCCTCACTAACCGGTGCTCATCCTCCCGGTTCTGCCGGGCCGTGTGGGCGTGATGCCCTTCCCGGATCTCTTCCGGAGCGTCGGAATACTGCTCCTTCAGCTCCCGGATGATGGAGCTACTAAGCGCTCGCTTTTTGGCTTGTTCGGCCATCTTCTTCTCTCTCTCCATCTCGGTTTCGTCTGCGAGAGACAGACAGACAGACACGTTTGGGCCGGATATAGCAACCCGGTTTGTTCTTCCTTACGCCGCGACGCCAAACTCTGCCCTTCCCTTTGCTCAAACCAGGTTGCCTTCTTACTGTAATGCACGGGGACCAGGCGAGGTGGGACGTATTTCCGGATGCCTCCTTTGGAGACGTCTTTCCCAGGAGTCTTGGCGGCACCCCCAACATCCTCTTCCTCTTCTCCGTCTTCCGAGTCACTGAGCTGGGAACGGGACAAGAAAAACGGGTGGGGGGGGGGGTTGGACTAGATGACCTACAAGGTCCCTTCCAACTCTGTTAATTCTAATTGCAAGGGATTGGTTGAATTTAGGAGTAGAGCAATGTTTCTTAAGTCTGGGTAATTTCATGAGGTGGGGACCTCAATTCCCAGAATTCCCCAGCCAGTGGGTAGATCGCAGCCAGCATTTGTGGATTTCAACTCCCTCACTTTGGGCCAATCACCAGGAGACAGTGAGTTCTAGTCCCACCTTAAGCATGAAAGCCAGCTAGGTGACTTTGGGCCAATCACCAGGAGACGGTGAGTTCTAGTCCTGCCTTAGGCATGAAAACCATCTCGGTGACTTTCAGTCAATCACTAGGAGACAGTGAGTTCTAGTCCCGCCTTAAAGCCAGCTAGGTGACTTTGGGCCAATCACCAGGAGACGGTAAGTTCTAGTCCTGCCTTAGGCATGAAAACCATCTGGGTGACTTTCAGCCAATCACTAGGAGATAGTGAGTTCTAGTCCCGCCTTAAAGCCAGCTAGGTGACTTTGGGCCAATCACCAGGAGACGGTGAGTTCTAGTCCTGCCTTAGGCATGAAAACCATCTGGGTGACTTTCAGCCAATCACTAGGAGATAGTGAGTTCTAGTCCCGCCTTAGGCACAAAAAACGGCTGGATGACGTTGGGCCAATAGCCAGGAGACGGTGAGTTCTAGTCTAGCCTTAGTCACGACAGCTGGCCTGGTGACTCCGGGACATTCATGAGAAGATAAATAAAGATAAAAGGAAGATAAAAAACATTTTTGGAAGGAGAGAAAACTTTCTCCTAAGCACCACCATGACTTTTTCTCAAGTCACAAGGGCTGAACTGCCATTAGGCCAACATTTCATTTTCTCCTAGCAATGATCAAACCATCTTCCAAGCTGGCTTAAAACTGGTCTCAGCTCAACTTCAATCAAAAGGTAAGATGATTAATATTAAGCCCCTGGTTATTTTCCAGAGCAGGGGTAGGCAACTTTGGCTCTTTTAGGACCCGTGGACTTCAACTCCCAGAATTCCTCAGCTAGCCATGCCGGCTGAGGGATTCTGGGAGTTGAAGTCCACGAGTCCTAAAAGAGCCAAGGTTGCCTACCCATTCCAGAGTATCTCTTTCCAAACAGCAGTTCTACCTCATCAAAGAAAGACAGAAGAAGGGACCTATTCGCACAGTCCCAGATGTATGCAAAATATCCCCGTCTATTTTAAATCTTCCGGAAATGTTCCTTTTTCTCAAATCGGACGTTTCCATAAATGAACCGTCTGCAGCCTTCCTACCGAATTCGAAGACCAAAAAAGCGGAGACAAGAAACAAGAGATCGAGAAAAACTCCGGAAGTCACAACAAGCGCAAAAATACATTTTGCAAATTTGATTTGAAAATAAAAATTAACTTTCTCCAATCTTAGACATCACCCACATCCACTGCTCTGGGGACTGTCACACAGTCTGCAGACGTTTGACCCCAATTCATTTTTGCTCTGGAGCCCCAGCCAGGCTATAAGGAGCCCCCAGTTTACGACCGTTTGTTGAGTGACTGTTGGAAGTCACATCGGCACGCTGAAAAAGGGACTTTATGACCGGTCCTCACACTTATGACTGTCAAAGCGTCCCCACTCTCACGTGAATAAAATTTGGGCGCTTGGTAAAATTTGTCGCAGCCAGCTTCAGACAAGCCAAGTCAGTGGGGAAAGCCAGATTCCCTTAATGACTGTCTGATTCGTTTAACAACTGAAGGGGTTTGCTTCCCAACCGTGGCAAAAAAAAAAGGTTGTAAAATAAGCACAGCTCATTTAATAAACTGCCATGCTTCACAATGGCAATATTGGGGCCAAATGCGGTCGTAGGTCCAGGACCCCCCTCCCACAACTCATTTTTGCTTGACTTACGGCCGCAATTGGACCCAAAATGGCCGTTCGAGCTATTCCTCGACTTACGACCCCAATCGAGCCCCCAAATTTTTGTCGTTAAAGTGAGACGTTTCTAAAAGGGGTGCTGTCCCACTTTACGACCTTTCCCGCCACAGTTGTTAAGCGAGTCACTGCCGTTAACTGAGCAACACGGTCGTGAGGTACATCGGGCTTCCCCGTCGACTTTGCCTGTCAGAAGGTTGCAAAAGGGGGTCCCGTGACCCCAGGGTCCCGCAACGGACGTAAATATGAGTCACTTGCCAAGCGTCTTGTTTCTGCTGATATGATCGTGGGCAGGGGTAGACAACCTTGGCTCTTTCAGGACTCGTGGACTTCAACTCCCAGAATTCCTGAGCCAGCATGGCTAGCTCAAGAATTCTGGGAGTTGAAGTCCACGAGTCCTAAAAGAGCCAAGGTTGCCTACCCCTGATCATGGGGATGCCACCACAGTCCTAAGTGTGACAAATGCTCCTAAGTCACATTTTTCAAATGGTCACTAAACAAACTGCTGTAAATTGAGGACTACCTGTGTTCCAGTCTTCCTCTTTTCCTACCTTACTGATCAAGTTATCCGGATTCGGTTTGAATTTCAAGGGATCGTTTTCATCTGAAAGGAAAGAAGCCGGTTTAAGATGGCTCTACTTAAAAGGGTCCAATTTGCACCATTTTTCCCCCCAACACACCCTTCCAAACCCCTCATGACTTACCCAGTCCCCCAGTAACAGCTGCCTTCACAAGTTTGTCTACCTGGTATTTCAATTTCTGCTCAATCGGACGCATCTTCTCCAGCACCTATCCCCTCCACCCCCAAAAAATATTTATTTAATTTAAATATATCAGTCCTTCTCAACCGTAGCAGCTTTAAGATGGGAGGACTTCAACTCCCAGAATTCCAAAGCCAGCAATGTTAGCTAGGGAATTCTGGGAGTTGAAGTCCACACCCATCTTAAAATTACCAAGGTTGCTAACAGACATGCTGGCTGTGGAATTCTGGGAGATGAAGTCCACCCCTCTTCAATTTATTAAGGTTTCTAATAGCCATATTGGCTGGGGAATTCTGGGAATTGAAGTCCACCCATCTTAAAGCAGCCACGCTTGAGAAAATGATTCATGTCATCATGAGATTCTGAGTGACTTATCAATATAAAACATCTCCAATTTTAGCTTTAGCCTTAAATCACACCTAACAGCTCAGAATGTTATTATTTTGATGATTTATTAGATTTTTATTCAGGAATTCAAGGCAGCCTACACAGCTTCACCTCCCCGCTCCCATTTTCCACCACAATGATCACCCTGCAAGGTAGGCAGGTCCAAAGAAGGGTGATTGGCTCACAATGTTTGGGAAAAAACAGGAAGAGAGCAATAAAACTTATTTTGGAAACTGCTTAAGATCTGATTGTGGTAGTAAGTTGAGGACTACCTGTAGTCTCTTAGCCATCCTACCTTGCAGGGCTGTGGTGAGGCTGGAAAGGCTTGGTTTGCTATATAAAATGGAGGATTAACCTCTAGCAAATATATAAGCAAATATAAATATTTTTTTAAAAATAACAAACATGCATTTTAAGATTTTCATTTTTGAAAAATATCTTATTCCTTGAGAAGAGCTGTGCCAGCCAATTGCAATCACACAACTTTCCAATATCTGGATTTCAACTGCCAGAATTCCCTAGCCAGCAGGAAATTCCCAGAATCCTCCTCCTGAACAGGCTGGGGAATTCTGGGAATTGAAGTCCACCTATCTAATGGACCAGATCTCCCTGCAAGAAGTCCAGGATGGCTCATACCGTCCTCGTTTCCACCAGCCGCAGTAAGGCAGGCTGATTGGCCAAAGACCGTCCCGAGGTCTTCTCCAACATCAAGTGTGAGAGATCTTGAAGGTAGAGGAGAAGGAGATGGTCCTTGACTTCCAGGAAACTGAGGCCCTGATAAGAAGAGAAAAGGAGGTTGGTGAACCACGGGGAAGATTTGGGACTTTGAGGGGAGACTCTGGGAACAGAAGTCAGGTATGAAATGCCACCACAGTAGGAGGCACTGGAATGGACCCAGTATGGGGAGAGAATGGAATGGAATGGAAATAAGGAATGGAATGGAATGGAATGGAATGGAATGGAATGGAATAGAATAGAATAGAATAGAATAGAATAGAATAGAATAGAATAGAACAGAACAGAATAGAACAGAATAGAATATATGGAATGGAATGCAGAATAGAATAGAATGGAATAGAAAAGAAAAGAAATAAGGAAATAGAATAGAATAGAAAAGAAAATATGGAATGGAATGGAATACAATAGAAATAAGGAATAGAATAGAATAGAATAGAATAGAATAGAATAGAATAGAATAGAATAGAATAGAACAGAACAGAACAGAAAATATGGAATGGAGTAGAGTAGAATCGAATCGAAAATATGGAATGGAATGGAATAGAATAGAAATAAGGAATAGAATAGAATAATAGAATAAGGAATAGAATAGAGTAGAATAGCATAGCATAGCATAGCATAGAATAGAAAAGAAAATATGGAATGGAATAGAATGGAATGGAATGGAATAGAATAGAATAAGGAATAGAATAGAATAAGGAATAGAATAGAATAAGGAATAGAATAGAATAGAATAGAATAGAATAGAAGAATAGAATAGAATAGAATAGAATAGAATAGAATAGAAATAAGGAATAGAATAGAAAATGGAATGGAATAGAATAGAATAGAACAGAACAGAACAGAATTAAGAATAGAATAGAAATAAGAATAGAATAGAATAGAAATAAGAACAGAACAGAATATAGAAAATATGGAATAGAATAGAATATCTTTACTGTCATTGTATAACTCACAACAAAATTGCCGCCCACAGTGCACACTACACACAAGTAAAAACCACAAATAAGAACACACATTATATACACACACATATCCTTCACTGCTTTATAAAACCCTAGTGAGGCCACACCTGGAATACTGCAGCCAATTTTGGTCACCATCTCACAAAAAAGATATTGAGAGTTTGGGAAAAGTTCAGAGTACAGCAAGTAAGAGGATCCAAGACCTGGAGACTAAAACATACGAAGAACGGCTGCAGGACTTGGGTTTGGCCAGTCTACAGAAAAAAAGAAATAGGGGAGACACGATAGCAGCATTCCAGTATCTGAGGGGCTGCCACAAGGCAGAAGGGGCCAGGTTGTTCACCAAAACACAAGAGGGAAGGACAAGAAACAACGGATGGAAGAGAGAAACAACCTGGAATTAAGGAGAAACTTCCTGACAGTGAGGACAATTAACCAGTGGAACAGCTTGCCACTAGAAGTTGTGGGCGCTCCATCGCTGAAGAAGAGACTAGACATTCATCTGTCTGTTGACGGTATAGGTTCTCCTGCTTGAGCAGGGGGGGGGGGGCTGGACTAGAAGACCTCCAAGGTCCCTTCCAACTCTATTCTATTCTATTCCTTCTACATTCTACTATAAGCTCCTTGGTCTTAGTCGTGTCAATTGGCTGCGGAGACCTTGCAGATAATTAAAAGTTCACAGTAGAAGCACTACAGATAGTCCTCGACTGACAACAATACGTTTAGTGACTGTTTAAAGCAGGGGTCTTCAAACTTGGCCCTTTTAGGACTTGTAGACTTCAACTCCCAGAATTCCTCAGCCAGGCACGCTGGTTAAGGAATTCTGGGAGTTGAAGTCCACAAGTCCTAAAAGGGCCAAGTTTGAAAACCCCTGGTTTAAAGTTACGAGAACACTGGAAAAAAGTGACTTACGACCTTTTTTTAACACGACCGTTGCAGCATCTACATAGTCACGTGATTAAAATTCAGGCCCTGGGCAACTGACTCACATTTATGACGGCTGCAGTGTCCCGGGGTCATGTGGATCCCCCTTTCGCAACCTTCTGACTAGCAAAGTTCACGGGGAAGCCAATTTCGCTGAACCAGCAACCGTGTCACTCAACAGCCATGGAAAGAAAAGTAGTAAAATGGGGCTATAGCTCTCTTAAGAACTGTCTCGCTTAGCAACGGAAATTTTGAGCTCAATTGTGGCTGTAAGTCGAGGATTACCTGCAGCTTCCATATTTACCTGTAGTTTCCATATTCCTTCCAGAAGCTTACCTTCTCGGTGGGGTACTCTCCTGCTCGTACCTTCTGTACTAAACGTTGTACATGATGGGTAACTGCAACCACCTACATCCCCACCAAGGAAGGAAGGGAAGAAGGAAAATCAAATTTGAGGAAGGCAAAGAAGAAACACTGCCAGCTGCAAAAAAAAAACAAAAAAAAAAAACTGGGAAACGGGGCAGAACAACAATTCAGCTAACAGTAGAAATTAAAAGCTTTATCTCACCTGTTCTTGGAGAGATTTGAAGAGGGTTAGGGCTGCAGGTAAGTCAGCTTCCACAATATCCTAAAACCGGGAAGAAAATAAGGGGTGGGGGTGGGGGAATCAATTTCTGTGTTCCAGAATTGTTCCATCTTATTACCACCTTCCAAATTACTCCAGGTGAATGGACTCCAGGTAATCTACAATTTCTGCCTGCAGTGATAAAGAGATCTTTCCCCCCCACCTCTCTGTTTAATCATGTCAATCAGTAACGCAAAAAAATTCCTTCGTCAATTTACCTGAAATGGTATAAGGCAGGGGTAGGCAACCTCGGCTCTTTTATGACTCATGGACTTCAACTCCCAGAATTCCTGAGCCAGCCACGCTGAGGGGAACGGGAGAGGTTTCCAAGCTCAGCCATGGCTGGCTCAGGAATTCTGGGAGTTGAAGTCCATGAGTCATGAAGGGGCCAAAGTTTCCCTCATGCTAGCTGAGGAATTCTGGGAGTTGAAGTCCATGAGTCATAAAAGAGCCGAGGTTGCCTACCCCTGGTATAAGGGATTGGACTAGATGACCTCTAGGGTCCCTTCCAACATTTATTACTTTATTATTATTATTATTATTATTATTATTATTATTATTATTATTATTATTATTATTATTATTATTACTATTATTATTACTATTACTATTATTACTATTATTATTATTATTATTAGAGGAAATAAGAGTGGAAGAACACACACACACATAACACATACACACAGCTCATAGACACGCACCTACGCATACATACAAAAACACAAATACATTACAATGCACAAATATATTAATATATTTAATTGCATTAAATATATTAAATTAAATAAACTCAGCTCTGCCCTGATCGCACACTCAGGACAAAGAGTATCTGTTCAGACAAAAGGCATTGTCGACCCGTGTTCAACACGTGTGCGTACGCCTCTCCTCCCGCCCAGGCCCCTTGCTCACACGCGAGTCCATCAATTCACACGGCGGAGGCAGCCGCTCCGCCATCGCTCCGGTTCCCACGTGTGGAAAAGCCGCGTTAGTTCCTGCTGGGAGAAATCCCGCCTTCTTCAATCGAGTTGTCCAATCCGAGGGGACGCCCGCCTCAGTGGCACAGACCTCTAGCCAATGGTTGAGCGACGCGGAAGCCTCTCAGCCAATCACGCCGAAGTCTAACGAGGTTTTTTTTTTAAAGGAGCAGATGGAAGTTTTAAAAGCGGACCTCTCCGCTTCTTTGACGAAGGTAAATAGCCAATAGCCCTTAAGAGCCCACCTCCTGCGGAATACATGTGGCCAATGAGAGGAGGAGGTGGGGCCTCCCCTTTGGAACGTTGACCAATCAAAAACTTTAAAAGGGTTATAAACAGGTTCTTGCTGAAGCCCCGCCTCGTCGGATCCAACAGCCTTTCAGAATTTGAACCTGAACCATCCGCGAAACTTTTGGTCCAATCAATGAGCTCCTCTTAACAATTTTCATTCATAGAATTTTTCACTACACCGTCCTTTATAATTGATTATATTATAGAGAGCCTGGGTTTTTTTCCCATTTCTAATTAGTAGATATCATACAGACCATCCAAAGGCTTCTTTTGTATCTCCTATTATCCCCAGCCAGGATGATAGGCATTGTAATCCAACAATCTGGAGACTTTAGGTTGAAAAGGGTTTTTGAAAAAAAATATGCTCTAAACCGGTTTTGTTTCAACTTTGGCAACTTTAACGTGACTGGGGAATTCTGGGAGTTGAAGTCCACAAATGGTGCCTGGGGAATTCTGGGAGTGGAAATTCAGGCATTTTAAAAGTGGCTAAGATTGAGAAACACTGCTGTGAGGATTGCAGCAGAATGCCTAAATATATGCCAGTGGCCAAGCCCCCAAATTTTGATCATATGACCATGGGGAACGCTCCAGCGGTCATAAGAGCAAGGACTGGTCTTAAGTCACTTTTTCAGTGCTGATTTAACTTCAAACATTCGTTAAAGAAGGGTATGCTGGAACGGACTCAAGATGGCTGTTCTTGCCTTACTCTACATCAGGGTCTTCCAACTTGGCCCTTTTATGACTTGTGGACTTCAACTCCCAGAATTCCTCAGCCAGGATGCCTGGCTGAGGAATTCTGGGAGTTGAAGTACACAAGTCATAAAAGGGCCAAGTTGGAAGACCCCCTGCTCTGCATAATTTAATCATAAAGTACCAAATTGGTTATATGGAGATATAAACTTTATATTTGTTGTTGTTGTTAGTTGCGAAGTCGTGTCCAACCCATCGCGACCCTATGGACAACGTTCCTCCAGGCCTTCCTGTCCTCTACCATCTTCTGGAGTCCATTTAAGCTCACACCTACTGCTTCAGTGATTCCATCGCTCATTCTCTGTCGTCCCTTTCTTCTCTTGCCCTCAACCTTTCCCAGCATGAGGCTCTTCTCCAGTGAGTCCTTCCTTCTCATTAGGTGGCCAAAGGATTTGAGTTTCAGCTTCAGGATCTGGCCTTCTAAAGAGCAGTCAGGGTGGATCTCCTCTAGGACTGACCGGTTTGATCGCCTTGCAGTCCAAGGGACTCGCAGGAGTCTTCTCCAGCACCACAGTTCAAAGGCCTCAATTCTTTGGCGCTCAGCCTTTCTTATGGTCCAACTTTCACAGCCATACAGTGCAACTGGGAAGACCATAGCCTTGACCACAGGTCTGCAACCCGCGGCTCCGGAGCCGCAAGCGGCTCTTTCAGCCGACTCCTGCGGCTCCCAGTCCTCTGCAATGTGCAGTCCAAAAAAAAAAAAAGTGGGACTAAAAAAGTTCAACCAATCAATTCAAATATGCGGGGTAGGTACATATCTCGCCTTGGCTCCACTCTTCAGTCAAACCCTGTTCTGCGCATGCGCGCATGTACGCAAATGAGCACACATGTTTTTGCGGCTCCCAGCTTTTCCTTTTGTGAGGGAACCAGTTGCGAGTGGCTCTTTCACTGTTTCAGGTTGCTGACCCCTGGCCTTGACTATACGCACTTTTGTTGGCAGGGTGATGTCTCTGCTTTTTAGTGTGCTGTCTAGATTTGCCATGGCTTTCCTCCCCAGGAGCAAGCGTCTTTTAATTTCTTGGCTACAGTCCCCAACTGCAGTGATCTTGGAGCCCAGGGAAATAAAATCTGTCATTACCTCCATTTCTTCCCCATTTATTTGCCAGGAATTGAGAGGGCCGGATGCCATGATCTTGGTTTTCTTAATGTTAAGTTTCAACCCAACTTTTGCACTCTCCTTCTTCACCCGCAACAAGAGGCTCTTTAGTTCCTCTTCACTTTCTGCCATTAGAGTGGTATCATCTGCAATAAAAATTTAGACACAGGTAAATATAGGAGTCCAGCTGAGAATGTGTTGGACAGCAGGGATTCCCTGTGTGTTTGTGTGTGTGTCAGGGAGGATTCCCCGCAATTTGGCTGGGCTTCCACCTGCCCTAGGAATCTGGCTCTCTATTGTTCCAAACATTAGCTTTGAGTAAAAGAATTTTACTCTATTGTTGCTCTTCCTGGCTTCTGCCTCAGCTCTCCTCCTGCAGCTCATTTCTGGCTGACTCAGCATCATAGAACAGGTAGTCCTTGATGGACGACCGACTTCGAAGTTACAACAGCACTCTAAAAAGTGACTTATGACCGGTTTCCCCACTTAGCACGCTTGCAAGCATCCCCATGGATATGGGCTTTACATTCGGAGGCTTGGCAACTGACTCACACGACGGTGTTGCCAGCTTTTCTGCCCAGCAAAGTCAATGGGGGAGCCAGATTCACTTAACAATAACGTCACAAACTTAACCACTACAGTGATTCGTTTAACGAGCATGGCAAAAAAAGTCACACAATCGTGTATGGTCACAGAATGCCTGCCTTGATTATTAGGATTATCCTTGTTTTATGATGATGGTGGTGATGATGATTTCTTTGTTGTTTTGCAACTACAATGAGAGCTTATGAACCAGATTCCTTGTGTATTTAATGAGAGTCCCTGTCATAAGGTTTTTTGTATGTTTTTTTGATCTCATTTATATCCCGCCCTTCTCCGAAGACTCAGGGCGGCTTACAATTTAAAGCACAAATCAATGTGCTTAGCAATAGCCTTCATTCTATGTATATGCCTGCTTATTAGGGCTTTCACACACCCCCAAGCGGCATTATTACAAAGTCAGCTTAATTGCCCCCAACAATCTGGGTCCTCATTTTACCTACCTCGGAAGGATGGAAGGCTGAGTCAACCTTGAGCCTGGTGGGACTCGAACTTGCACTAATTGCAGGCAACTGGTGTTACTTAAGCAGGCATTAGCCCACTGCTCCACCAAGGTAGTTGAGCACTACCTGTACTTCATTTGTGCTATGAATATTTGGACTGTTACTCGTAAAGCATCGGCTTTGTGATGACCACGCTGAACGGTCAACAGCCTGGAGCATTGTGTTTGCAGAGAAATGTCGCCTCTACCTCCAGGAAACACGTAACAATAAATCAGGGGCCGTTTTGAAACTCGGCTGTTCTCCAACAATGCGCAGCTCAGCTACTCGGAGTCGGCAACAATAGCTGGAGCACGCCAGGGAAGGCAGCCAAAAAGCGGGTGGCATCCCTTTGTCTTATTCAAAGTTTCCTCTTTCTAATCCAGGGATGCCATTTTCACCTGCCTATTGTTACTAAAAACCCAGGGCGGATAATGGCCGGCACATTCCTCCTCTTTAAAGTTGGACTCCTTCAGCACTTTCTCTCTCTCTCTCTCTCTCTCTCTCTCTCTCTCTCTCTCTCTCTCTCTCTCTCTCTCTCTCTCTCTCTCTCTCTTGCTTCCTGACTCTTCCTTTTTTAATTGTGCCAATTACATGCCCAGCCGGACTTCGAAGGCACCAATCCTACCACAGGTGCTCCTCGACTTACTAACCACTCGTTTAAGTGACCGTTCAAAGTGACAACGGCGCTGAAAAAAGTGACTTACGACTGTTTTCCACACTTTAAAAACCGATGTAGCATCTCCAAGGTGACGGGATGAGAATGTGGACGCTGGGCAAATGACTCGTATTGATGACCAGTTGCACTATTCCAGAGTCACGTGATATTTTTTTTTTAAAAAAATAATTTATTATTATTTTTGCTTCCTGTTCCTTTTTTATTTTTATGTTGTGTGTTTGAGTATATATGTGTTTACATATAGTTTGAATATATTCAACACAATGTACATAGTGACATTGATAAGGATACTACATTTGCAACATTCTACATAATAGTTCTTTATCAAAATGACATACGTACTAAAAGAGTACTTAGAAAGAGTACAGAGAAGAGCAACAAAGATGATTAGGGGACTGGAGGCCAAAACATATAAGGAATGGTTGCTGGAATTGGGGATGTCTCTAGTTTAATGAAGAGAAGGACGAGGGGTGACATGATAGCAGTCTTCTAGTATCTCAGGGGCTGCCCCAAAGAAGAAGGAGTCAAGCTCTTCTCCAAAGCTCCTGAAGGCAGGAGAAGAAGCAACGGATGGAAACTCATCAAGGAGAGAAGCAACCTAGAACTAAGAAGGAATTTCCTGTCAGTTAGAACAATTAACCAGTGGAACAACCTGCCTCCAGAAGTGGCGAATGCTCCAACACTGGAAGTTTTTAAGAAGAGACTGGACAGCCATTTGTCTGAAATGGTATAGGGTTTCCTGCCTGAGCAGGGGGTTGGACTAGATGACCTCCAAGGTCCCTTGCAACATTATGATGATGATGATGATGTATGACAGAAAGGAATGGCAAATACAGTCTTTTCCTTAAGTACTCTATATTATAATTTTTTCTTTAATTATATAAGATGCAGAGCTATATTTTGACTGTTGTGTCACACTTAACGGCCGTCGTAGCATCCCCATAGTCATGTGACCAAAATTCGAGCACTTGGCACCTGCATGCATTTACGACAGTTGTGCTGTCCCCGGGGTCATGTGATCCCCATTTGCGGCCTTCCCACCTGGCTTCTGACAAGCAATGGGGGAAGCTGGGTTCACTTAACAACCGCATGGCTCCTTTAACAGCCGCAGGGATTCGCTTAACAACTGTGGCAAAGAAAGGTTGTAAAGTGGGACAAATGGAAATGTGGGAGCTCCATTGTGGACTACCTGTGTTAGCCTTGCTCAGGGCTAGGCCACCTTGGCTCTTTTATGACTCGTGGACTTCAACTCCCAGAATTCCTGAGCCAGCCACGCTGAGGGGAAAGGGAGAGGTTTCTAAGCTGAGCCATGCTGGCTGAGGAATTCTGGGAGTTGAAGTCCATGAGTCATAAAAGAGCCAAGGTGGCCTACCCCTGGCCTAGCTGGCATGTGGTTGTCATGGAAACGCCTGCTGTGCCCACCAGGCAGAGGAATAAAGAGCTGGTTAGGGCTAGCTGGGAGAAAGCAGAGGGAGTTATGGGTGGTGGAAATGAAGCGCCGAATTGAGGGAACCATGAGGACTAGTGGCTTGACTGGAATTGGCTGGGGAATTCTGGGAGTCGCAGTCCACCCATCTTCAAGTGGCTGAGGTCGAGAAATACTGTCCCAAAGGTGCTTTTTTTCAGGAGGCAGCTGGACTTTTCTTGTTTTTCTTCGGAGGCGTTTCGCTTCTTATACAAAGAAGCTTCTTCACCTCTGACTGGATGGTCAGTAGCTCCTTGGAGGAGGAGAAGCGTAACGTCTTCAAAAAATAAAAATAAAAATGAGAAGGTCCAGTTGCTTTCTGAAAAAGTAACTTTAGGACAACCAGGGCTTTTTTTGTCATAGAACGCTCAGAATGGAGTGTTCGGCACCTTTTTTGGATGGAACCTTGTAGGGTAGGCAAGGCGGGTTGTATGAAATGTGAGAGTTCCGGCACCTTTTTCTTTTACAAAAAAAGAACCGGGGACAACCATGACCTGGATGACTGAGCATAGACATTGAGAAATACTGAGTTTTGGGGAAGGAATGGGGCTGAACGGGTGGAACGAAAGGGGGAGAAACGATATGGGTGTGTGTGTTTGAGATGCAATCTAGTGAGGAAAGGATTGGATCAAGGATCACGGTGTAGGCAGGAGGGTTACGGAGATCCAAATTCAAAATAAGGAGGATTTTCCTGTCTCAGGAGAGCTACGGCATTGGAGAACAGCTTCCCCCAAGAATCATGAGTTTCTGTCACGGGAGATTTTGAAGCAAAGAGGTTGTTCGGGATCATCTGAGGATCCCTGCCTTGGGAAGCGGGAGGATCTATAGAGCCCCTCCCAACTGTAAGGTTCCAGGAATGTGGGCACTTCCTGCATTGGGAAGAGGGTTGGACTAGAGGACCTCTAAGGCCCCTTCCAACTCTATGGTTCCAAGAATATGAACAGTGGGCACTTCGTTTCTTGGAAAGAGGGCTGGGCTAGAGGACCTCTAAGGTCCCTTCCAACTCTATGGTTCCAAGAATATGAACAGTGGGCACTTCCTGCCTTGGGAAGAGGGTTGGACTAGAGGGCCTCTAAGGTCCCTTCCAACTCTATGGTTCCAAGAATATGAACAGCGGGCACTTCCTGCCTTGGGAAGAGGGTTGGCAACCCACTCACATTTATGACGGTCGCAGCGTCCCGAGGTCACGTGATCCCCCTTTTGCGACCTTCTGACAAGCAGAGTCAACGGGGACGTCCACTTAGCAACCGCATCACTAACTTAACAACTGCAGCGATTCCCTTAACAACTGTGGCAGGGAAAGTTCGTAAAGCGGGACAAAGCTCGCTTAACTGCCCTGTTAGGCTCTTATTTACGACGATGATAGTGTCCCGGGAGTGTGTGTCATGCGATTCCCCCCAAGTCAATGGGGAAGCCAGATTCACTTAACAACCGGGTTAGTAACTTATCCACTGCAGTGACTCACTTAAAACAGCCGAGGCCAGAAAGGTCACAGAATGGGACACAATTCACCCAACACATTTTTTGCTTAGCAACATCGGTTCCGCTGTGGTCGTAAGTGGAAGATTCGTTGTATTCCCGCACCTTTCTCCTCCTGTTCTTTTTTTTCTTCTTCATCCCTTCCTTTGGCGCCTCGTCTTTCCTCGCCCATCATGACAACGGCCCTTGTCCCTGGTGGCATTTCTCACCCCAAATGTCAGCTTCTCCCCTCAAACCCCTCCCTCGAAAAAAAAAACAACCTAGCCATCCGCCTGGGCAGTGTCACCCGATCCGGCCTTTGACGTGCTTGTCACTCGGGCCCGAACAAAAGGCCAAAAAAAAAAAAAATTGCAGAAGAAGAACGGGGTGACCTTGCTGGCCGACTCCGGTCCTTATATAGCAACGGTGCCTCTACACAAAGACGTCTTATTTTAGCCACAATGGGCTGACCGGCCCTTGCAAAAGGGCCTGGAATAGACCCCAGGCGTCTCGGGCGCCCGGTTGACGCTGTGGCATGCCCGGTCAAACAGCAAGATCAGCTTGCAAAGAGGGGAAAAACAGATTTTCTGGGGTTGAATCAAGCTTTTGAGCATTCGGAAAGGAGAAAAAAACGGGATGGGGTGGGTGGGCTTTCTCCTTTTGGGGGACCCACTGAGAGGTGTTTTGGGGGTTGAGGGTTTGCCCGGATAAACATGGTTTTAGGTTCAATATCCTCCTGCACGCTCACCCTGGGGACAAAATTAGGGAGGATCAAACAGGATCCGTAGGAGATTTTCTCGGAATTAAAGCCTCATCCAGAACACGCAAAGGGCCAATGTAGAAATGGGATTTTTCCTCCTGCTCGACAATTGAGACCAAAATTTCCGTTGTTAAGCCAGATAGTTGTTAAGTGAGTTTTGCTCCATTTTGTGACCTTTCTTAATAGAAATAGAAATACAAATAGAATAGAATAGAATTTGAAATTAAGAATAGAATAGAATAGAATAGAATAGAATAGAATAGAATAGAATAGAATAAGAAATTAAAATAGAATAGAATAGAAATAGAAATAAGAATAGAATAGAATTAGAAATTAGAATAGAATAGAATAGAATAGAATTAGAAATAAGAATAAAGGTAAAGGTAAAGGTTCCCCCGCACATGTGTGCTAGTCGTTTCCAACTCTAAGGGCCGGTGCTCATCTCCGTTTCAAAGCCGAAGAGCCAGCGCTTGTCTGAGGACGTCTCCGTGGTCATGTGGCCGGCATGACTAGACGCCAAAGGCGCACGGAACGCTGTTACCTTCCCACCGGAGTGGTCCCTATTTTTCTACTTGCATTTTTACGTGCTTTTGAACTGCTAGGTTGGCAGAAGCTGGGACGAGTAACAGGCGCTCACTCTGCTACACGGCACTCGGGATTCGACCCACCAAACTGCCGACCTTCTGATCGACAAGCTCAGCGTCCTAACCCACTGAGCCACTGCGTCCCTTTAGAAATAAGAATAGAATAGAATTAGAAATTAGAATAGAATAGAATTAGAAATTAGAATACAGTAGAATTAGAAATAAGAATAGAATAGAATTAGAAATTAGAATAGAATAGAAATAGAAATAAGAATAGAATAGAATAGAATAGAATAGAATAGAATAGAATAGAATAGAATAGAATAGAATAGAAGAGTTGGAAGGGACCTTGGAGGTCATCTAGTCCAACCCCCTGCTTGCCACAGTTATTAAAGGAATCCCTGCAGTTGTTAAGTTAGTAGCACAGGTTATCAAATGAACCCGGCTTCCCCATTGAGTCTGCTTGTCAGAAGGTCACAAAAGGGGATTGTGTGACACCCCCCCACCCCCACCCCCACCCCCGGGACACTGCGACCGTCACAAACATGAGTCAGTTGCCCACTGTCAGAATTTTGATCATGTGACTGTGAGGATGTTGCAGTGGTTGTTAAGTGTGAAAAACCGGTCATAAGTTACCGGTGCCGTTGTAACTTCAAGTGGTCGCTAAACGAACGGTTGTAAATCAAGGATCGCCTGAATTCATTCCAAGCTGAAATTTTGCCCTAGCTTTCCCATTTTTGAAAAAAAAAAACAATTAGAAGAGAGAATATAAAAGACACTTCGGGTTGTTCCCTTCCACTAATGGCTCACTTATGCAACATCAAGTCTTCTTTTTATCTCCCAACTCACCTCGTACCTCTCGGATCTCCTCATGGTCTCCCATCCAAAACTAAATCTCAGCTTGCTTAGCCCGGAAGCCCAGCCTGCAAGAATACGACAGGGTAATTGTTCCACTTACAAACACTGCCGAGGCCTCCATTTCTGCACCGCGGCAAATTGAACGGAATGAGTTGGACCAGAATTTACAGCTTGCTTTTTTTTTTTTTAACCGGTGAAGCCCTATCGCTGAAGTTGTTAAAGGAATCACAGCGTCGTTAAGAGGATCCGGCTTTCCTCACTGACACGGTTTGCCAGGAACCAGCTGGGAAAGTCACGATCCTGTTAACCCTGGGAGGCTGCAACCGTGGGAAATACATGCCCATTGCCAAGCACCCAAATTTTGATCACCTGGCTGTGGGGATAACAAGAAGAATAGAGCTGGAAGGGACCTTGGAGGTCATCTAGTCCAACCCCCTGCTCAAGCAGGAAACCCTACACCATTCCAGACAAGTGGCTGTCCAGTCTCTTCTTAAAAACCTCCAGTGACGGAACACCTACAACCTCTGCAGGATGCTGCGACGGTCGTAAGTGTGAGGACTGGTCGCAAACCACTTTTTTATCCCGTGCCGACGTAATTTTGACTGCTAAGTGGGTGTTTGTAAGTCGAGGATTCCCAGCATATATCATCCCAGCTCGTTTCTGCCAGAGTCAGCAAGTTTCCCCCTTTTGAAATCAAGACCATCGCTTGCTAAAGAAGCGGGGGGGGGGGGGGAAGCCTTACCAGATAAGCTTTGCTTTTCCTTATCGGCGAAACGACAACACTCATTACAGATACGGTGTGTTGTTTTGCAAGCTTTGGCACCGCACAAAACTAGTCCTTTCCCCCCCCCCCCCCGCTACTAACTCCAAAATGCCAGAGGGGGTTTTTGCAGTGCATGTAACACCAAGAATATATTTTTGCCCCGTTTCAGAGGCTATCCCGCTTGTGTCTAACTTCTTCTGAATTTCGCAAAAGATTTATGGAGTAAAATCGGACGGAGAAAGATGCATTAAAAAAAAAAAGATTGCATTTTCAGAAAGAAAGAAAAAACCCAAGCAAGTTTATTAGTCCAGATTATCGTTTTATTTTCACGGACTCTAGCAAACTATTTCTCAGCTTTAACTTCCCAGTTTACAGGGACCACAACGGAGTCCAAAGTTTAGGTCGCTAAGCGAGACAGCCCGTTCTGCCCCATTTTGCTAACTAGCTTGCCGGGGTCGTTAAGCGAATCACTGCACTAGTTAAGTCAGCCAGGCGGTTCTTAAGTGAATCCGGCCTTCCCCATTGACTTTGGCTCGTCAGGAAGGCCGCCGAAGGGGATTCCCCTGACACCCCCGAGGGACGCTACGACCGTCGTAAATACGAGTCAGCTGCCGAGCGTCTGAATTTGGAGCGCCTGACCTGGGGAGACGCTGCAAAAGTCGTAAGTGTGTGTGTGTGTGGGAAAAACGGTCATAACTCGCTTTTTTTTTCCGGGCCATTGCAATTTCGGTCACTTAAAAGGACGGTTGTAAGTTAAGGCGTAGCTGTAACAAGAACAGCACCTAGTACTGCTTGCTCTAAATCCGAGGGAGGTCATTTGGATCACAGATGCGGGATCACAAGAGATATTGTTAAACTGTCATCACATACCACTTCCTATTTTAGAAGCCCTTCCAGGTTGCTATTATTGGTTCCTCGGGGGTGGGGGTGTGGGGAAGGTATTTCTATCAGACCAGGCCCCCCCTCCCCCCCCACACATACCCTTAGTGGGGATTTAAGCTGGGGAATGCCAAGTGGAAATCTGAAACAATTAAGATTTGTAACTCTGCCGGAATTGGGACTCCCTTGCAGTTTAGATCTAAGAAAGTTGCAAATAACTCTTAATTAACGGTGTAAAAAAACCCGGGAACAATAGGATAATATGAGATACAGACCCATAGCAAACGTAGAGAGATTGAAAACAAAGAAATAATGATCTGTTAGGTGGTAGTCCTCGATTTACGACCGCAATTGAGCCCAAATTTTCTGTTGCTAACCAAAACACTCGTTAAGTGAGTTTTGTCCCATTGTACGACCTTTTCTTGCCACCGTTGTTAAGTGAATCACCGCAGTTGCTCAGTTAGTAACACGGTTGTTAAGCGGCTTCCCCTTGCTTGTCAGAAGGTCGCCGAAGGGGATCACGTGACCCTGGGACACGGCAACCGTCATAGGTACGTGCCAGTTGCCGAGCATCTGAATTTTGATCATGTGACCGCAGGGAGGCTGCAAGGGTCGCTAAGTGTGAAAAAACAGGCATGTCACTTTTTAAAAAGGTCACGAAGCAAATCGTTGTCAGTCGAGGATTACCTGCATTGCAGGTCAAGTCCAACAAGAATAGGATATTTAAAATGAAAGCACCAATTCTGGAGCATTGGAACCCCATCGGCGTTGACAAATTCAGAATCTGTCAGTTGCAAAAGGCAGCTCTGTTTGGAACGGCTGACATCCTGGGATGTTATTTGTAACACCATCAATCAACCACATCTGCCTCTTCTCAATAGGTGTACCAAAATGCCAATTTCAGTCCGAACATCTGGCTGACGGTGCAACGAAAAATAATATAATACGACGGTTAAATGGGATGATGCTCTTCAATATTTTTTCCTCTTGTTTTCCCATTGTTTTACTCCAAAGAAGAATGGGAGGGTTAGTTTCAGCTTAAAGCTCTTCACAACATCCAGTTCTCTCATTTAAAAAGCAACCCTTAAAAATGATAGTATTAATTTCTATGCCCAAGTGACATCAGGGCTCCAAATTTATATAACTGGAATAACATAAATACAGAGAGGATGATGTATAACTAGGCCGCAATGCTCCCCGTGTCCAGAAGGGGGCAGTATGAAACAGATGTCTGCTGCCATCTAATGGGCATTTGGAGCAATGATGTTGGATTTTAAATTCTAGAACCGGGAGAGTATCTGTAATAATCAAGTTTTTTTTTTTTAGCTCGGGTGAAAAAACAAAACATCGGGACGCAACTTCAGTTTCTATCAAGAACGTTGTAGGTGTTTAAAAGACCTTTTAATTCACTATACAAATGGGAATAATATGACTGTGAAAATTTATGATGATCTTGAGGTTATTTCCCCCCTATTTTCTTAGTTTTTTACACCCAAGAAACACCGGAGGTTAGTTTCAACTTGATGGGAATGGAACTCTCCGAAATCTGAAACTCTTCACATTATCCAGTTCTGTCATTTAAAAGCACTCCCTAAAAAATGCTACTATTCATGTCTATGTTCAAGTGGCATCAGTGCTCCGAATTTATAACGAGAATAATATAAAGATAGAGAGGATGATGTACAGCTAGGCTGCAATGTTCCTCATGACCACGAGAGGGCAGTATAAAGCACTATCTGCAGCCTTCTAGTGCCCAACTGGAGCTTTGCAGCCCAGATTTGATACCTTCAATGTAACTAATTCTTTTCGCTTTAGATAACTTGCAAAAAGGGACACGGTGGCTCAGTGGGTTAGGACGCTGAGCTTGTCGATCAGAAGATCGGCAGTTTGGCGGGTCGAATCCCGAGTGCCGCGTAGCAGAGTGAGCGCCTGTTACTCATCCCAGCTTCTGCCAACCTAGCAGTTCGAAAGCACGTAAAAAATGCAAGTAGAAAAATAGGGACCACTATGGTGGGAAGGTAACAGCGTTCCGTACGCCTTTGGCGTCTAGTCATGCCGGCCACATGACCACGGAGACGTCCTCGGACAAGCGCTGGCTCTTCGGCTTTGAAACGGAGACGAGCACCGGCCCCTAGAGTGGGAAACGACTAGCACACATGTGCGGGGGAACCTTTACCTTTACCTAAGTTGCAACTACAAGGGTTGCATGCAAGGAGAGGATTCTGTAGCAAAGCCAACAAATTTATATAACTGGAATAATATAAATATAGAGAGGAAAATGTATAATTAGGCTGCCATACTTTTCATGTCCACGAGAGGTCAGTACAAAGCATCGTCCGCAGCTCCTCTGATGGGCCTCTGGAGCTTTGTAGTTTTGGTACCCGCAATGTAACTTAACTCCTTTCGTTTTGGATCAATCGCAACGGCAATCTTGGTGCGAGGTGACAACGCAAAGGGAAGATTCTGTAGGTCAAGCCAACGAGCCATCGGAGCTGCAGATTGATATAACTGGAATCATATAAATATAGAGAGAGGAAGGTGTAGAACTAGGCTGTCCTACTCCAGGCGTCCAGGAGAGGGCGGTTACTTTAAAGCATCATCTGCAGCCCTCTAGTGGCTATCTGGAGCTTTGCAGTTCCGGTACCCGCAATGTAAGCTGCTGACAAATCTGCAACTGCAGTCTCGGTGTGAGGTTGCATTCTCTTGCGAAGCCAATGAGCCGTTGGGGGTAGCCATTGCACGAATTCTCTCCCCATGTCTCGCCCTCCCGGGACCCCCCTGCTCTCCTTCTCCCCCTCCCTCTGGAATCTCAGCCCTGTTGTTCCAAGATATTTGGATGTCTCTCTTGCCCCCCCCTCCCCTGAACCTGTTCCTATTCTTCATACCACGACAATGACGAGAGATTCCAATTGTTCGGGGCCAGGCTGGAGATGTGTGGGGAGAGGGGGTGGGGTGGGTGGTGGTGGATGGGTCTGCCTGTCCATATGAGGCTGGACAGGAGGAGGGGGCGGGGGGGGGGATCGGGGATTTATAACCAGGGTCCTGAGTCAGGCACTCTGCTTAGAACCCCACCCCTTCTGTGCTGGTCTCAGGTAAGATGCACACGCACACCGGTTGCAGCCCTCCAGCCCCCCAAAGTGTGGGGTGAGATATATCCCAATGCACGCTTCAGGCAAAGGGCGATGCTTTGGGCGTAAGGAGTTATAAACGCGGGTCTGACTGGGGGGTTGTGGGAATGGGAAGCGTTTCTTGAAGACCAGGTTGCACGGGGTTAGGGTGGGTGGCTGATGCGAGGTCTACGTGCATCGCCCCCCCCTGATTTTTAGGGAGGAGGGAGGAAGTGGCTCTCAGGGGTAATTTGGTAATAGCCGCCTCCGCTGGCGGGGGGGGGGGTCTCTGGCACCTGCTGGGGTTAGGGATGTTGCCACCTGTAAGGCAGCGGGTATCCTTCGTTTCTCCAGCTGAAGCTTTCCCCCAGCTGGGGAGAATGGGAGACGTAGTCCAGTTCAGCTGGAGGAGCCAGGCAGGGGAAGGATGAGTTAGCAGCACGCTTTTTGCAAAGAGGAGAATTCTCCTCTTGAAAACACTCACTTTTTGCCAGGAATATTCTACATTTTCACACCCTAGCCTAGCTTTTAATTCAGAAATATCTTTCTTTTCCTTTCCTTTCCTTTCCTTTCCTTTCCTTTCCTTTCCTTTCCTTTCCTTTCCTTTCCTTTCCTTTCCTTTCCTTTCCTTTCCTTTCCTTTCCTTTCCTTTCCTTCTTTTCATTGCAATCTCCTTTCCTCTTTCCTTCCTTCCTCCCTTCCACCCTCCTTCCTTTCCCTCCCTCCTTCCTTTCCCTCCCTCCCTCCCTCCCTCCTTCCTTCCTTCCTTCCTTCCTTCCTTTCTTTCTTTCTTTCTTTCTTTCTTTCTTTCTTTCTTTCTTTCTTTCTTTCTTTCTTTCTTTCTTTCTCTCTCTTTCTTTCTTTCTTTCTTCCTTCCTTCCTTCCTTCCTTCCTTCCTTCCCTCCCTCCCTCCCTCCTTTCTTTCTTTCTTTCTTTCTTTCTTTCTTTCTTCCCTCCCTCTTTCTTTCTTTCTTTCTTTCTTTCTTTCTTTCTTTCTTTCTTTCTTTCTTTCTTTCTTTCTTTCTTTCTTCCCTCCCTCCCTCCCTCCCTCCCTCTTTCTTTCTTTCTTTCTTTCTTTCTTTCTTTTCTTTCTTTCTCTTTTTTCCTTCCTTCCTTCCTTCCTTCCTTCCTTCCTTCCTTCCTTCCTCCCTCCCTCCCTCCCTCCCTCCCTCATCCCTTTAATAAAATTGTCAGAAAAGGCACTCCGAGACCTCTTCTTTTGCTCCCAGATAGTTGGGATTAAAACTCCCATCTCTTTGAGATACTGTCTGAAGAACATGGTCTTCGTAATCCTTGGGAACAAATGGCGGTCATGCTTGACATGTCTGACGGGGGGGAAAAAAACACTTTTGCGAGGATTTAGCTCTTTCCTTAGGGAAGGTGTACATTGAGGAAATATACCTTAGAGGCTGATCTTTCATAACATATTTGAAAATCTATATATTGCAGCTTCTCTCCTCCCGATAGTTTTTTTTCTCTCCTTAAAATAAAATATAGCGGATTCATCCTGGCAGGAACCATACCTGGGGAAAGGATTGGGGTGTATTTTATACTAACACGGCCCTTTTCCATGACAGGAGTCCGACCTGAGGTGTCCCAGTTCTTCTCCTCAGCAATCCTCTAAAAACAAAGGTAACTATCATAAGTATCTATTTCTGACTTAGAGAACAATCTATATCTAGTCGTATATCTATTTACACTTCAGCTGCAGCTGTTCTGGGTGCATCCTTGCCTAAAGCTGGTTTCTAAAGGGTGCACTTCTGATAACACCCAGCAGGGGGCAGCATATATACACTGGAAGGAGAGGGATTAAATAAGGTGCTATTCCAGTGTTGTACACCAGGGGGAGGGGGGGGGAAAGCAGCACTATTCAAGCTAGCTCAGGGCCCCCTCTGGTGGATCCCTTCTGAACGACACATTGCAGATTCCCTCGCTTTAGCACACTCGTAGCCCTGATGACGTTGCCTAGTTGGGCTGTGAAACGTCTGCAAGAAAAGCCCCGAGCTCAGAGAGCACCCTCGTTAAAACTTTCCCCAAGGCTGCGGGTGTGAATCCTGCCCACCTGCCCACCGGGAGAGCATCACAGCCTGTAGAGATGACATTGGACCTGGTTTCGTTGCAGCTCCCACCATGGAAGCCGAGGTATCTGATTTTGGGGCCGCCGCCCCTTTCTTGCGCATGTCGGAAAAGAGCCGCATCGAAGCTCAGACGCGGCCGTTCGACTTGAAGAAGGATGTTTTTGTGCCGGATGACAAGGAGGAATTTGTGAGAGCCAAGATCATTTCCAGAGAAGGTGGCAAAGTCACCGCGGAAACGGAAAGCGGCAAGGTAGGCATCATTCGAAGTCAGATCTTCAGACTGCAAAAATACAGAATAACAGAGCTGGAAGGGACCCTGGAGGTCTTCTAGTCCAACCCCCTGCTCAAGCAGGAGACACTATACCAGCGGTCTTCAAACTTGGCCCTTTTATGACTTGTGGAGTTCAGCTCCCAGAATTCCTCAGCCAGGCACGCTGGCTGTGGAATTCTGGGAGTTGCAGTCCACAAGTCATAAAAGGGGCACTTTAGAAGTCCCCTGCTTGTGGACTTCAGCTCCCAGAATTCCTCAGCCAGGCACGCTGGCTGTGGAATTCTGGGAGTTGAAGTCCACAAGACATAAAAGGGCCAAGTTTGAAGACCGCTGCTTGTGGACTGCAACTCCCAGAATTCCCCAGCCAGGCACGCTGGCTGTGGAATTCTGGGAGTTGAAGTCCACAAGTCGTAAAAGGGCCAAGTTTGAAGACACACCCCCCCCCCGGCCCTATACCATTCCAGACAAATGGCTGCAACCATTCCTCCAGATCTGAAAGATCTAAATTCTTGGCATCGTCCCTCCAGGTGTGCTGTAAAGCGGGTCTTCGTAGTGCTGGCTGAGGATGATGGGGCTTAAAGTCCAAACTGTCTGAACTATACCAATCAGAGAAGGGTAGAGAAGCCGAGAAGAAATAATAGTAGAGGGCACAGAGCAACTTTACTCAACTGCGGCCATTTTAAGAGGTGCGGACTTCAACTCCCAGAATTCCCCAGCCAGCTATTCTGGGAGTTGAAGTCCGCACCTCTTAAAATGGCTGTGGTTGACAAACACTGGACAACAGGAACAGCTGCTACCAAAACAATGGTTAGATAAGGGGGGGGGATTTGAGCCCTGGCCAAGAAAATGAGGACATATATCAGACAAGCCCCTCCCCAATTCGCATAAAGGGAAAGGAGGGGAAGGGGACATCTTCAGGCTGTTAGGGCCATTACTATAGCTATTACAATATTACATTTATATGGTAATATTGTAATGCTGACCTAAACATGGTATGGGCCTTCTTAATCCGGTCTAGCCTGTTGGGAGGACAGTGATAAATCTTCCAGGGGGTCAAGCACCGTTGTTCTCTTTAGTGTGTGTGTGTCTCTGTGTGTGTCTGTGTGTCTCTCTCTCTGTGTGTGTGTGTGTGTGTGTGTGTGTGTGTGTGTGTGTGTATGTTAATGTGTGTGGATTCCTGGCAGCTGCCTGGACAAGTCCCTGGAGTTTTCCTGCAAACATGTCGGAAGTGGTGTGCCATTGCTTGCTTCCTAGGGCTGGGAGAGAGGGACTGGCCCAAAGTGACCCAGCCGGCTTTCATGCCAAAGGCGGGACTAGAACACTCCGTCTCCTGGTGATTGGACCAAAGTCAGCCAGCCGGCTTTCATGGGGCGGGACTAGAACTCTCCGTCTCCTGGTGATTGGCCCAAAGTCAACCAGCCGGCTTTCATGAGGCGGGACTAGATCTCTCCGTCGCCCAAAGTCACCCAGCCGGCTTTCGTGCCTGAGGCAGGACTAGAACTCTCCGTCTCCTGGTGATTGGCCCAAAGTCAACCAGCCGGCTTTCATGAGGCGGGACTAGATCTCTCTGTCACCCAAAGTCACCTAGCTGGCTTTTGTGCCTGAGGCAGGACTACAACTCTCTGTCTCCTGGTGATTGGCCCAAAGTCACCCAGCCGGCTTTCATGAGGCGGGACTAGATCTCTCTGTCACCCAAAGTCACCTAGCTGGCTTTTGTGCCTGAGGCAGGACTACAACTCTCTGTCTCCCGGTGATTGGCCCAAAGTCACCCAGCCGGCTTTCATGCCTGAGGCAGGACTAGAACTCTCCGTCTCCTGGTGATTGGCCCAAAGTCACCCAGCCGGCTTTCATGAGGTGGGACTAGATCTCTCTGTCACCCAAAGTCACCTAGCTGGCTTTTGTGCCTGAGGCAGGACTACAACTCTCTGTCTCCCGGTGATTGGCCCAAAGTCACCCAGCCGGCTTTCATGCCTGAGGCAGGACTAGAACTCTCCGTCTCCTGGTGATTGGCCCAAAGTCACCCAGCCGGCTTTCATGCCTGAGGCGGGACTAGAACTCTCCGTCTCCTGGTGATTGGCCCAAAGTCACCCAGCCAGCTTTCATGCCTGAGGCGGGACTAGAACTCTCCGTCTCCTGGTGATTGGCCCAAAGTCAACCAGCCGGCTTTGCTTTTATGAGGCGGGACTAGATCTCTCCGTCGCCCAAAGTCACCCAGCCAGCTTTCGTGCCTGAGGCAGGACTAGAACTCTCCGTCTCCCGGTGATTGGCCCAAAGTCACCCAGCCGGCTTTCATGAGGCGGGACTAGATCTCTCCATCGCCCAAAGTCACCCAGCCGGCTTTCGTGCCTGAGGCAGGACTAGAACTCTCCGTCTCCCGGTGATTGGCCCAAAGTCACCCAGCCGGCTTTCATGCCTGTGGCGGGACTCAAAGCATCATGGGCAAGGGATGGGTTCAGCAAAGGGAGCCCCATTCTTGTGGTGAGGCCTACCAGACCTCAAGATCCGATTCCATCTCGTTGGCAGACGGTGACGGTCAAAGAAGATCAAATCATGCAGCAGAATCCGCCCAAGTTCGACAAGATCGAGGATATGGCCATGCTGACTTTTCTGCACGAACCGGCCGTGCTCTACAACCTGAAGGACCGCTATGCCGCCTGGATGATCTACGTAAGCCCAAAGGAATGGGGAGAGAAGACTTTGCACGGAGGACCTGATTCTTACCCCGCAGATATCTGGGGGTGATGAGCAAAACAGAATCAGAATCAGGATAGAAGCTGGAAGGGACCTTGGAGGTCTTCTAGTCCAGCCCCCTGCTCAAGCAGGAGACCCTAGGCCAGGGGTAGGCAACCTTGGCTCTTTTATGACTCGTGGACTTCAACTCCCAGAATTCTGAGCCAGCCATGCTGGCTGAGGAATTCTGGGAGTTGAAGTCCACGAGTCATAAAAGAGCCAAGGTTGCCTACCCCTGGCCTAGACCATTCTAGACAAGTGGCTGTATAGTAGTCTCTTCTTAAAAATCTCCAGCGATGGAGCAGCTATGACTTCTGGTGGCAAGCCGTTCCACTGTTTAATTGTCCTCACTGTTAGGAAATTCCTCCTTAATTCCAGGTTGCTTCTCTCCTTGATTAGTTTCATCTGTTGCTTGTAGTAGTAGTAGTAGTAATAATAATAATAATAATAATAATAATAATAATAATAATAATAATAATAATAATAATAATAATAATAATAAAAGTTGGAAGGGACCTTGCAAGGGCGGTATACAAATTAAATAAATAAATAAATAAATAAATAAATAAATAAATAAATAAATCTAGTCCAACCCCCTGCTCAGGCAGGAATCCCTGTACCATTTCAGGCAAATGGCTGTCCAGTCTCTTCTTAAAAACTTCCCGTGTTGGAGCATTCACAGCTTCTGCAGGCAGGTGGTTCCACTGGTTAATTGTTAATCTCCTTAGTTCCAGGTTGCTTCTCCCCTTGATTAGTTTCCATCCGTTGCTTCTTGTCCTGCCTTCGGAGGCTTTGGAGAATAGCTTGACTGCCTCTTCTTTGGGGAAGCCCCTGAGATACTGGATCACTTCTGCCCTCGTCCTTCTCTTTATTAAACTGGACATCCCCAATTCCAGCAACCGTTCCTTGCATGTTTTGGCCTCCAGTCTCCTGATCATCTCTGTTGCTCTTCTCTGCACTCTCTCTAGAGTCTCGACATCTTTTTGACATCGTGGTGACCAAAACTGCCTTCGGGTGCTTTGGAAAAGAAAGGTTGACCCCCCCTTCTTTCTGGCAGCCCCTCAAATACCAGAATGCCGCTATCATGTCCCCCCCCCAAGTCCTTCTTTTCTCCAGACTAGCCAAACCCAAGTCCTGCAACCGTCCTTCCTACGTTCTAGTCTCCAGGCCTTTAAATCATCTTAGTTGCTCTTCTTTGCACTTTTCCCCCCAAAGTCTCCACATCTTTTTGTGTGTGTGTGTGTGTGAGACCAAAACGGGACGCAGTATTCCAGGTGTGGCCTTAAAACACAAGGTGTGTGTGTGGGGGGGAGGTTGTGTGTTCAGAAGTCATCCCCAAGGCTTTTTTTCCTCATAGAACGCTCAGAACGGAGTTCCGGCACCTTTTTTGGATGGAACCTTGTAGGGTAGGCAAGGCGGGTTGTATGACATGTGTGAGTTCCGGCACCTTTTTCTTTTACAAAAAAAAGCACTGGTCATCCCAGTTACAGGAAGCATCACAGGTGGTCCTCAACTGACAAGCATCTCCCAGTGTCGTTGGCCCCGGGGGAATTCTGGGAGTTGAAGTCCAGGGTCTTCAAATTCCCAAGGTTGAGAAAAGACTTCTCCAGAAGAGGAGGTGGGCGTTCCTGTGGTGAAGAAGTCAACTGTCCTCTTTCTAGGGCTTTGAGGTTCCTCCACGGACCAGGATGGACCTTCGGAAGTTCACTTCTCCTCCCTCTCTTCTTCTCTAGACCTACTCAGGGCTGTTCTGTGTGACGGTCAACCCCTACAAGTGGTTGCCGGTCTACAACGCTGAAGTGGTGGGCGCTTACCGAGGGAAGAAGCGGAGTGAAGCCCCTCCTCATATCTTCTCCATCTCCGACAACGCCTATCAGTACATGTTGACAGGTATAAGGACCTTGCAGGTCAAGGAAGACGTGGGGATCCAGAAGAGGGGGATCCTGGTGGCCATGAGAGAAGAAGAGATGTTGAAGGCTTCAGGAACCCCACTGGGGCTTCTCCTTTTACCCTTCTTCCTCTTCCTCTTTGTCGTCTTCTTCTTGTCTTCCTCCTTGTCTATCATCTCCTCCTCCTCCTCCTCCTCCTTGTCTATCTTCTTCTCTTCTTCCTCTTCCTCGTCTATCTTCCTCTTTTCCTCCTTGTGTATTTTCTCCTTCTTGTCTTTCGCCTCTTCTTCGTTGTCAATCTTCTTCTTCTTCTTCTTCTTCTTCTTCTTCTTCTTCCTCCTCCTCCTCCTCCTCCTCCTTGTCCATCTTCTCCTCCTCCTTCTCTTCTTCCCCCTTGTCCATCATCCCCTTTTCCTCCTCTTCCTCCTTGACTATCTTCTCCTTTTTCTCCTCATCTATTTTCTGCTTCTCCTTCTTCTCTTCCTCCTTGTCTATCTTCTACATCTTCTTCCTCTTCCTCCTTGCCTATCTTCTCCTTCTTTTCCTCCCCTTCCTCCTTGTCTATCTTCTTCCTCCCTCCCTCCCCTTCCTCCTTGTCTATCTTCTCCATCTTCTTCCTCTTCCTCCTTGTCTATCTTCTCCAACTTCTTCCTCTTCCTCCTTGTCTATCTTCTCCATCTTCTTCCTCTTCCTCCTTGTCTATCTTCTCCTTCTTTTCCTCCCCTTCCTCCTTGTCTATCTTCTTCCTCCCTCCCTCCCTCCTTGTCTATCTTCTCCATCTTCTTCCTCTTCCTCCTTGTCTATCTTCTCCATCTTCTTCCTCTTCCTCCTTGTCTATCTTCTTCTTCCCTTCCTTCTTGTCCATTTTCTCCTTCTCTTCCTCCTTCTCTTATTTCCTCCTCCTTTCTCATCTTTCTCCTTCTCCTCTTCCCTTCTCTTCCTCCTTGTCTATCTTCTTCCTCCCTTCCTCCCCTCCCTTCTTGTCCATTTTCTCCTTCTCTTCCTCCTCCTCCTTGTCTTATCTACTCCTCCTCCTTTTCTTTCTCGTCCATACTCTCCTTCTCACGTCCCCTTCTTTCTCTTTCTCCTTCTCTACCTCCTTCTCCTTCCGCTCTTCCTCCCTTGCTTTCATGTCTCTCCCTTTCTTTTCAAATCTTCTTTTTCCCCCTTCTCTTTTCTAGATCGGGAGAACCAGTCCATTCTCATCACGTAAGTTCCAACTCTTGCCTTGACCTTTCAAACTACTATTTTGTTATCAAAATACTCTTTAGTTATCTTACCAACCCCCCTGGAACTTCTGTTCCATTTTGATTGGGGGATTGTCTCATTCTCATAGTGAAACTAAAGTGGTTTTTCTTCAGTCTTTGACCTAGCAGGAAGCTATAGGGACACAACATGGGATAGGATAGGATAGGATGGGATGGGACGGGACGGGACGGAACAGAACAGAACAGAACAGAACAGAATAGGAATTGGAATGGAATGGAATGGAAGAGAAGAGAAGAGAAGAGAAGAGAAGAGAAGAGAAGAGAAGAGGAATTGGAATAGAATAGAACAGAATAGAATAGAATAGAATAGAATGGAACGGAACAGAATAGAATAAAATAATATTACAATGGAACAGAACAGAACAGAACAGAACAGGAATAGAATAGAATAGAATGGAATGGAATGGAATAGAATAGAATAGAATAGAATAGAATAGAATAGAATAGAATAGAATAGAATAGAATAGAATAGAATAGAATAGAATAATATTAGAATGGAACAGAAGAGAACAGAAGAGAACAGAAGAATAGAACAGAACAGAACAGAACAGGAATAGAATAGAATAGAATAGAATGGAATGGAATGGAATGGAATGGAATAGAATAGAATAGAATAGAATAGAATAGAATAGAATAGAATAGAATAGAATAGAATAATAAAATGAATGGAATGGAATAGAATAGAATAGAATAGAATAGAATAGAATAGAATAGAATAGAATAGAATAGAATAGAATAGAATAGAATAGAATAGAATAGAATAGAATAATAGAATAGAATAGAATAGAATAGAATAGAATAGAATAGAATAGAATAGAATAGAATAGAATAGAATCTGGAAGGGACCTTGGAGGTCTTCTAGTCCAGCCCCCTGTCCAGCAGGAGAACCTACACCATCTCAGACAAGTGACTGCCCAGGTTAAGCCCACATAAAAGAGAAGAATTGGTAGGATCAACTTAAAGACCACAGTTGACCCTCCAACCTTCTGTTATTAAGTGAATTTTGCCTCAAGTATTAAGTGAATCGCTGTGGTTGTTAAGTGGGTCACACTGTCGTTAAGTGAATCCGGCTGCCCCCACCCTGCCCAGATCAAGTTTGCTTGTTGGGAAGCTGCCTAGGCAGGTCTCCACTGGTGATCTGATTTACGTCCATGCAAAAGCTGTGCCATAAATCAGGCCTTAATTAAGATTGTGTTGGTTTTTTCCCCCTCCCTGTAGCGGAGAATCCGGTGCTGGGAAGACTGTGAATACCAAGCGGGTCATTCAATATTTTGCAGTCATCGCTGCGATTGGCGATCGTAGCAAGAAAGAACAAGCGGCCGCAACGGGGAAGGTGAGCATCCAATTGGGCGGTGTTTTGTTAACCTTGAGAAGTTTAAGACAGACGGCTGGACTTCAGCTCCCAGAATTCCCCATCCAGCATGGCGGGATGCCCAGGTTGGACACCCCTAGTTCAGTAATTCAGACGATTGGATCCTAAACCTGGGCAACTTGAAGAGTTAAGTCTTGTGGACTTCAACTCCCAGAATTCCCCAGCCAGCCATGCTGGCTGGGGAATTCTGGGAGTTGAAGTCCACCTGAAAAACACTGCTATACAGTTACATATTTAAAGCTCGGCTACATGTTACACCACTTGTAATCAACCAGATGCTACTTCTATTAACCCTAAGCAGATAGCCCAGTAGTAAGGGCTATTAATTAATAATTAATTAATTAATTGGTATTAATCAGAGCAATTAATTGGTATTAATCAGAGCAATCACTTAATCAGTATTAATCAGAGCAATTAATTGATATTAATCAGAGCAATCACTTAATTGGTATTAATTAGAACAATTAATTAGTATTAATTAGAACAATTAATTAGTATTAATTTGAACAATTAATTAGTATTAATTAGAACAATTAATTAGTATTAATTAGAACAATTAATTAGTATTAATTAGAACAATTAATTAGTATTAATTTGAACAATTAATTAGTATTAATTTGAACAATTAATTAGTATTAATTAGAACAGTGGTGGCCTCTGGTTATCTTGCACTAAGACTTCCAACCCTCCATAGAATATATAGAACAGGGGGTCTTCCAACTTGGCCCTTTTATGACTTGTGGACCAACTCCCAGAATTCTTGAGGCAGGGCACGCTGGCTGAGGAATTCTGGGAGTTGTATTCCAAAAGTCATAAAAGGGCCAAGTTTGAAGACCCCCTGATACAAAATAGCAAAGTTGGAAGGGACCTTGGAGGTCTTCTAGTCCAACCTGCTATACCATTCCAGACAAATGGTTGTCCAATCTCTTCTTCAAAACTTCCAGTGTTGGAGCACCCACAACTTCTGGAGGCAGGTTGTTCCACTGGTTAATTGTTCTCACACTCAGGAAATTCCTCCTTAGTTCTAGGTTGCTTCTCTCCTTGACTAGTTTCCATCCGTTGCTTCTTGTCCTGCCCTCAGGCGCTTTGGAGAATAGCTTGACTGCCTCTTCTTTGGGGCAGCCCCTGAGATACTGGAACACTGCTATCCTGTCCCCCCTCGTCCTTCTCTTCATTAAACTGGACACACCCAATTCCAGCAACGGTTCTTCATATGTTTTAGCCTCCAGTCCCCTGATCCTCTTCGTTGCTCTTCTCTGCACCCTTTCCAGAGTCTCAACACCTTTTTTTTAAATCTTTATCTTGTTCTAATGCAGGGGTCTTCAGTCTTGGCCCTTTTTATATTGACTTGTGGACTTCCAGAATTCCTGAGGCAGGCACGCTGGCTGAGGAATTCTGGGAGTTGAAGTCCACAAGTCACAAAAGGGCCAAGACTTGAAGACTCCTGGTCTAATCCTTCCACTCCACCCATCCACAGGGCACCTTGGAAGATCAAGTCATCCAAGCCAACCCAGCTCTGGAGGCCTTCGGCAACGCCAAGACTCTAAGGAACGACAACTCCTCTCGCTTTGTAAGTATGGATGCAAGGAGAAGGGGTGTCCTTCTTGGGATACCACCATGTCTAACCTTTGCAAACCTTCTACCTGCTCTCAGTCCATTTCTCCTTTCTTCTTCAGGGTAAATTCATCCGCATCCATTTTGGGGCAACAGGCAAGCTGGCGTCCGCCGACATTGAAACCTGTGAGTGTCGAGTTTCCAGAATTCTCAAATCTTTGATGGATTCTTTGCAAGTTCTTGGATTGTTCTTCTGGACTTTTCCCGCTTGTTCACCCTCTCGGCATCTTTGTCGTTCTCCGCTTTTCCATCTTCTTTTCAGATCTCCTGGAAAAGTCCAGGGTCATCTGCCAGCTGAAGTCGGAGAGGAATTATCACATCTATTACCAGATCTTGTCCAACAAGAAGCCGGAGCTACTGGGTGAGTTTTGCTCCATGAATTATCCCACCAAAGCTTCCTTCGGACCAGTCCCAAATTTTGGCGCGTTGTTTTCGAGGTTCAGATGAACCTGTCCAAAATGGGTTCAGATAAACTACATCTCTCCCATCTTGACCTTGTACAGGTCTGAAGGGTTCATATATTTGAAGTCAGGAAGGCTTCGTTGAGTCCAGGTGTGCGTACCATAATAATAATAATAATAATAATAATAATAATAATAATAATAATAATAATAATAATAATAATAAGAAGAAGAAGAAGAAGAAGAAGAAGAAGAAGAAGAAGAAGTAGTAGTTGGAAGGGACCTTGGAGGTCATCTAGTCCAATCCCCTGCTAAGGCAGGAAACCCTCTACCATTTCAAACAAATGCCTGTCCAGTCTCTTCTTAAAAACTTCCAGTGTTGGAGCATTCACCACTTCTAGAGGCAGGTTGTTCCACTGGTTAGTTGTTCTAACTGTCAGGAAGTTTCTCCTTAGTTCTAGGTTGCTTCTCTCCTTGACTAGTTTCCATCCGTTGCTTCTTGTCCTGCCTTCAGGGGCTTTGGAGAATAGCTTGACTGCCTCTTCTTTGGGGCAGCCCCTGAGATATTGGAACACTGCTATCATGTCCCCCCTCACCCTTCTCTTCATTAAACTACACATACCCAATTCCAGCAACCGTTCCTTATATGTTTTAGCCTCCAGTCCCCCAATCATCTTTGTTGCTCTTCTCTGCGCTCTTTCTAGAGTCTTGGTCTCGTTGAGTTGGCCCTTCTTCTTCTAGTTACTTTTAATCAGATTTTCTTGAGCTGAATTGTGTCGCTCTTCACTAGTTCCACTTGATTGTGCTGGGACTTTCCCATCCTTATTAAGACCAAAGAAGACTTGATCGGACTACTGCTTGATGCCTTGATCCACTTAGTCTGAAGTTCATCTTTGTCTCCAACGTCGAAGACCCGGTTGATAACGGGAGATTCTCCTTTACATCCAGAGAATTGAGAATACCGTACCTGATCTTGTGGGCTCCTGGATGCTCTCTGAGTGTGGTTGTAAGAGAGCAAAAACAACAACAACAACAACAACCCCTCCCTTCTAGCAGTGATGAGGATACCTGGTGGGATCATGAGATGTCTGCCAGAAAACAGCCAAGCTCAGAGGAGACTCCACAGTCCTCCTCCTCCCCCCTTCGCGTCCTTCTCCTCTTCCTCCTCCCCCCTCCTCCCTCTTCTCTCCTCCACTCCACAAACCCCACTCCTTTCTAGCACTGATGATGTTACCCAGCTGGGTCATGAAACATCTGCAAGGAAACAAGCAAGCTCAGAGGATTCCACAGTCCTCCTCCTCCTCCCCTTCTCCTCCTCCTCCTCCCCTTCTCCTCCTCATCCTTCTCTTCTTCCCACTCCTCTCTTTTTCTCCTCCACTCCACAAACCCCTCCTCCCTTCCAACACTGATGAAGTTACCTAGTTGGGTCATGAAACATCTGCAAGGAAACAGGCAAGCTCAGAGGATTCCACAGTCGTCGTCGTCGTCCTCCTCCTCCTCCTCCTCCTCCTCCTCCTCCTCCTCTTCGTCCTCCTCGTCCTCCTCGTCCTCCTCCTCGTCCTCCTCCTCCTCCCTCCTCCTTCTCCTTGTCATCATCATCGTCCTCCTCCTCCTCCCTTCTTTTCATCTTTCTCTTCCTCCCACTCCTCTCTTTTTCTCCTCCACTCCACAAACCCCACTCCCTTCTAGCTCTGATGATGTTAGCTAGTTGGGCCATGAAACGTCTACCAGAAAACAACCAAGCTCAGAGAGCACCAAACCCAGGCTACAGATTATTATTCTCTCCTCTCCATACCTGGTCTCCTCTGTGGTGACGCTTGTATTCCAAAACAGCCTCTTCCTGTGAAACGCAAGTGGTGGCCATGATTGTTGAAGAGCTCTCTCCGAGAACGTAGGACAGCTTGTTCTGATTGCACGAGAGGGTTTTTCATTGTTCGATCGTCAGCTCTTTTGAGATTTACGGCAGGGCTTTTCAACCTTTTCACCCACTGGACCACTTTTAGGATACGGCAACGTCCGAGTACCACCAGTCGACTAGCAAGGGGTCAAAAACTTGATGACCAAAAAAAAAAAGGAAAAAAGTGATGAAGTACAGGTAGTCCTCGACTTACAACAGTTGGCTTAGTGACCGTTCGAAGTTACAACGGCCCTGAAAAAAGCCCCCCCCAAGCCACAGCCGAGCAAGACATTTGCCTGCCCGCCCGGCGCCGCTCTTCCTCCTGTCCGAGGTTTTCATGGTTGTGAGGATTTCTGTTGAGGATTGGCAGCGGGGGTGGGTGGGTGAGGTCGTTTTTTTATTCCCCCTCCCTCTGTTGGGTGGTTGCTGCAGGTTTTGGTCACTTCACATGACCCTGGGACACTGTGACCGTCATCAATATGAATCAGTTGCCAAGCATCTGAATGTAAATCACAAGACCCTGAAGATGCTGCAACATTCCAGCTGATCGGCGCTTCTTCTGGGCTCAGCAGAAGCGCCAAGATCAGTGCTGAGCTCCAGCTGGATCCTGGCGCTGATCCTGGCGCTTCCGCTGAGCCCTGACAGCCCTGCAGCTCCAGCCGTCTCTCGCTCAGGCTTGTGCGGTGCTGCCACCGGTTCAGCTCATTCCCCTCCCCCGCTACCACTTTTCTAGGATGGTCACGTACCACCTGCCAGATGCCAATGTACCACAGGTGGTACCCGTACCGCCGGTTGAAAAGCCCTGATTTACAGCATTGGGAAAGTGCCATTTGCATTTCAGAGCCGTCCTTTTGACCTCTTCTGGTGATGGAAGAACCACTGAAGAAGAGAAGATTTGGCCATGTTGTGTCAATGCCTGGCTTCTACCATCTTCTACTAGTAATGGTGTTCAAAGCCCTACATGGCATGGGTCCGGAGTACCTTAGGGAGCACCTGCGGCCGGCGTCAACTTCTCTCCGCCCTGTGCGCTCCCACAGAGAGGGCCTCCTCAGGGTGCCACTGGTCAGAGAATGCCGATTGGTGGCCCCCAGGGGGAGATCCTTCTCTGTGGGCGCCCCGGTGCTATGGAATTAGTTACCGGTTGAGCTCCGGATGGCGCCCAATCTTCGCTCCTTTCGCTGCGATCTAAAAACATATTTGTTTGAACAAGCCGGCCTGGCCTAATGGGGGATTGGTGGGGTTTTTATTGTATTTCATTGGGGTCTTTTTTAACTATGTATTAATTGTTTTTAATGGGCATTTATTTAATTATTTTTTAACTTTTGTAATTCTGTTTTTTATTCTTGCCCTGTTCACCGCCCTGAGTCCTTCGGGAGAAGGGTGGTATAGAAATATTAATAAATTAAATTAAATCTCTTTCTCTTTCCAGATATGCTGTTGGTCACCAACAATCCTTACGACTACGTCTTTATCTCCCAAGGAGAGACCACGGTGCCCTCGATCGATGACGCAGAGGAACTGTTAGCAACTGATGTGAGTTGTTGAGGGCAGAGTAATATTCTACGCGTTCTCCAGCTTGGCTACTAGGTCAGGGGGTCTCCAACCTTGCCAACTTGAAGACCTGTGGACTTCAAATCCCAGAATTCCCCATCGAGCACGGCTAGATGCCCAGGCTGGACACCTCTAGTTCAATAATTCAGACTATTGGACCCCTGAACCTGGGCAACGTGAAGACCTGAGACTTATGGACTTCAGCTCCCAGAATTCTCCAGCCAGCATGGCTGGCTGGGGAATTCTAGGAATTGAAGTCCACAAGTCTTCAAATTGCCAAAGTTGGACGCCCTTAGTTCAAGATATTTTGGACTATTGAACCCTGAACCCAGACAACCTGAAGACTTGTGGACTTCAACCCCCAGAATTCCCCATCCAGCATGGCTGGCTGGGGAATTCTGGGAGTTGAAGTCCACAGGTGTTCAGGCTGCCCAGATTGGACACCCTTAGTTCCAAGATGTTTTTCAACTATTGAGCCCTGAATCTTCCCCAAGTAAAGGCTCATGGGACGTGTAGTCCAACCTACATCTGAGAAGCCCGAGACTGGAGATCGATTTGCTGGAATTGAATAGCCGGCTTTTGGTTGAGCTTGGGGAGATACTCGTCAACTCTTTTTTTGTTCCCTCCAAACCCAGAATGCCTTCGACATCTTGGGCTTCACGCAGGAGGAGAAGAACTCCATCTACAAGTTGACGGGGGCCATCATGCACTACGGCAACATGAAATTCAAGCAGAAGCAGCGGGAGGAACAGGCTGAGCCAGATGGCACAGAAGGTCAGGCGAAGAGATGGCCATGCCCACCCAATTATCCATAGGAGAAATAATCTTGCAAAGATTTATTAATACACGGTTAACGCTAAAACGGACGCCGGCAATCCTCCACTTAACGAGACAGTTAAGTGAGTGGCGTCCCATTTGACGACCTTCTTTGCCACAGCCGTTCAGCGAATCTGGCGTTCCCCCACCCCTTGACGTTGCAGGCCAGAAGGTCACAAAAGGGGATTATACGACCCCAGGAACGCTGCAACCGCTGCAACCGTCATAAATGCATATGGGCAGGAAATTACTCCTTTCTAGGTTGATTACTCTCCATCCATTGCTTCTCATGCTCTTCTCCATCCCTCCATTCCTCACCCAAGACCCCAGGAACCCCTCAAGCAATGTTTCTCAACCTTGGCAACTTGAAGATGGGTGGACTTCCAACCTGGGTGACGTGAAGATGGGTGGACTTCAACTCCCAGGGTTCCCCAGCCAGCTAAGCTGGCTGGGGAACCCTGGGAGTTGAAGTCCACCCATCTTCACGTCACCCAGCTTGAGGAACACTGCTCTAAAGTAAAGAACTGTGAAAACTCCCAGCTAGTATTTTGCAAAATGTCTACTTCCGATCTTGACAAGCAAGAATTGGAAATGCCAAAGTTTCCATGTCTACGTTCTCCTCTCCTCTGTGGTTTTAAAGATGTCCAGGTGGAGATCTTCAGGCAGGCAACTCCATGTTTCGGTTCTCCAAAACGTGTGTCAAAAAACCCCAGAACATTCAGCCCACTTTCTGTTGACAAGCACGTTTATTTTTACGGATTGGGTCTTGCAACTACAACAAGCTGGCAATCAACCACTCGAGTCCCCTTTCCAACCGGTCCACCCTATGCAATAGCGGTGGATATCTGTAGCTTAAGATACAGGAGGATCTGGACAGACTCGAACACTGGGCGCTATCTAACAAAATGAAATTCAGTGGTGAAAAAAGTAAGGTTCTATATTTAGGCAAGAGAAACCAAATGCACAGGTATAGTATAGGTGGTACCTTGTTCAATAGTAGTAACTGTGAGAGGGATCTCGGAGTCCTAGTGGACAATCCCTTAAATATGAGCCAGCAATGTGCTGCAGCTGCCAAAAAAGCCAACACAGTGCTAGGCTGCATTAACGGAGGGATAGAATCAAGATCAGGTGAGGTGTTACTACCACTTTACAATGCCTTGGTAAGGCCACACCTGGAATACGGCATCCAGTTTTGGTCACCACGATGTAAAAAAGATGTTGAGACTCTGGAAAGAGTACAGAGAAGAGCAACAAAGATGATCGGGGGACTGGAGGCTAAAACATATAAGGAACGGTTGCTGGAATTGGGTATATCTAATTTAATGAAGAGAAGGATGCGGGGGGGGGGGGAACAGGATAGCAGTGTTCCAATATCTCAGGGGCTGCCCCAAAGAAAAGGGAGTCAAGCTATTCTCCAAAGCACCAGAAGGCAGGACAAGAAGCAACGGATGGAAACTCATCAAGGAGAGAAGCAACCTAGAACTAAGGAGAAACTTCCTGAGTGTGAGAACAATTAACCAGTGGAACAACCTGCCTCCAGAACCTGTGAATGCTCCAACACTGGAAGTTTTTAAGAAGAGACTGGACAGCCATTTGTCTGAAATGGTAGAGGGTTTCCTGCCTGAGCCGGGGGTTGGACTAGATGACCTCCAAGGTCCCTTCCAACTTTATTATTATGATTATGATTATTATGGGGGTGAAGTTTTGTCCTCCGAGCTTGTGGGTTGGTTTCCCGAATGGTTTGTTAACCAGGGTAGGCAGAAGTTTACGGGACGTCCGTATCAGTGTGCTTCTGTTTATAAGGGCCTGAGGTGTGGGTGTGTCAAGTGAGGCTCTTGTCCAAAACAACCACACAGTCAGGCAGAGACAGCACGGACCTTCGCCATCTTGGGCAATCCCCTCCCCGTCTCCCACCAGTTCAGCTCCCAATGACCCCATCGCAAGACCCATCACAAGCCTCTCACTGACGTCTCGCACCTGACCCATTACCTCTCTTGACACACCCACACCTGAAGCCCTTATAAACAGAAGAACGTCGACATTGACATCCCCTAAAAACTCCGCTGAAGACGTTGCCTAGCCCGGTAACGCAACGTTCGGAAGCCGACCCACAAATCGGACGGTGAACCTTCACCCCATCTTCTTTAACCCAAGAGATGGGCTTCTGCTGAAAATCCCCATTGTGGCTCTTGCAGAAGCTGACAAGTCGGCGTACCTGATGGGACTGAACTGCGCAGACCTCCTCAAGGGGCTTTGTCACCCGAGGGTCAAAGTGGGGAACGAGTACGTCACCAAAGGGCAAAATGTCCAACAGGTAAGAATTCCACCTGTTGAGAGAACGGGGGGGGGGAAACAAACCCCAACGTCTTGGTCCAAACTCTCAGAAGAAAAATAACGAAGGACCCAGTTGTCAAATTTGGGCTCAGCCTGGACATATAATTTCTTTGATTTCTTTCTTTCTTTCTTTTTTTTAAATGTGGCGAGATGTTCTTATGCATACGTCCCCAGGCAGGCTCAGATTGTCTTCTTGGGTGTCTAATTCAAATTCCTTGTGCGTCTAATCATACTTGGCCAATTAAGTATTCTATTCTATTCTATTCTATTCTATTCTATTCTATTCTATTCTATTCTATTCTATTCTATTCTATTCTATTCTATTCTATTCTATTCTATTCTATTCTATTCCATTCCGTATTTTCTATTCTATTCTATTCTATTCTATTCTATTCTATTCTATTCTATTCTATTCTATTCTATTCTATTCTATTCTATTCTATTCTATTCTATTCTATTTCTATTCTATTCTATTCTATTCTATTCTATTCTATTCTATTCTATTCTATTCCATTCTGTATTTTCTATTCTATTCTATTCTATTCTATTCTATTCTATTCTATTCTATTCTATTCTATTCTATTCTATTCTATTCTATTCTATTCTATTCTATTCTATTTCTATTCTATTCTTATTCTTATTCTTCTATTCCATTCCATTCCATTCCGTTCCAATTCCTATTCTATTCTATTCTATTCTATTCTATTCTATTCTATTCTATTCTATTCTATTCTATTCTATTCTATTCTATTCTATTCTATTCTATTCTATTCTATTCTATTCCATTCCGTATTTTCTATTCTATTCTATTCTATTCTATTCTATTCTATTCTATTCTATTCTATTCTATTCTATTCTATTCTATTCTATTCTATTCTATTCTATTCTATTCTATTCTATTCTATTCTTGTTGAGCTTTGCCAAAGAATTTAGGAAGGGAACAAGCTTTGTCTCCCCATAACTTCCATTTCCTCCATAGGTGTGCTACTCCACTGGTGCTCTGTCCAAGGCTGTCTATGAGAGGATGTTCATCTGGATGGTCATGAGAATCAACTGCACCCTGGAAACTAAGCTGCCCCGACAGTATTTCATTGGGGTGTTGGATATTGCTGGCTTTGAGATCTTTGATGTGAGTCATTCCTTCTTGAGTCGTGGGTTTGTTTTGTTTACCTGATGTATCAACCTTCTCCAAGTTGCTTCTCCAATGTGTTGGGACTGCAGTGCTCGGATTTTCCCAGGCAGCAACTGGGTAGAAGTTGAGATAGATGGATGGATGGATGGTGCCCCCATCTTGGTTTTTGGACCAAAGGCCATCTTGTTGAGCTTTTACCATTCACCCATCCATCCATCTTTCCATTCTTCTAACCCCCCCAGCCATTCCCCCATCTATTCATTCATCCATTCCTCCCTGACTTCGTCCCATCCATCCATCCATCCATCCATCTTTCCACCCTCCATCCATCCTTCCCTCCATCCATCTCTCCTTCCTTCCTTCCTTCCTTCTTTCCTTCCTTCCTTCCTTCCTTCCTTCCTTCCTTCCTTCCTTCCTTCCTTCCTTCCTTCCTCCTTCCCTTCCTCCTTTCCTCCTTCCCTTCCTTCCTTCCATTCACCCTTCTTTCCTTCCTTCCTGCCTTCCACTCACCCACCCATCTTTCCACCCACCCACCCACCCACCCATCCTTCCCTCCATCCATCTCTCCACCCTTCCTTCCTTTTCCTTCCTTCCTTCCTCCTTCCCTTCCTTCCTTCCACTCACCCTTCTTTCCTCCCTTCCTCTCTCCCTCCCTTCCTTCCACTCATTCACTTACCCATCCATCCATCCTTCCTTCCTTTTCCTTTCTTCCACTTACCCAACCATCCATCCATCTATCCATCATCCTCCCTTCCTCCCTCCCTCCCTCCCTCCCTCCCTTCCTCCCTCCCTCCCTCCCTTCCTTCCACCCACCCACCTATCCATCTTTCCATTATTCATCCCTCCCTCCATCTACCCACCCTTCCTTCCTCCCTCCCTAATTTCCTGGAGCCTTGACCTAACTGTAGTGGTCCCTGCTGAAAAAAAGAAAAAAAAGTCTGATCTTCTGGAGATGCTCACCTGCACGAAGGTCCATAACTTCCTTTCCCCTCCCCCCCTCCAGTTCAACAGCTTTGAGCAGCTCTGCATCAACTTCACCAACGAGAAGCTCCAGCAGTTCTTCAACCACCACATGTTTGTGCTGGAACAAGAGGAGTACAAGAAGGAGGGCATTGAATGGGTCTTCATTGACTTCGGCATGGACCTCCAGGCCTGCATTGACCTCATTGAGAAGGTACCTCAGTCTTCTCCATGCGCCTTCCTTAAAATACCAACTTCCCTCATTCGTGCCTGATTCTGGCCAGTGGGTGGTGGCCCCCTCCAGAGCCAGGAGGAAATCTTATTGAAGGAGTTCACAGTTCCATATTGAAGTGATAAGATGGATCGCAAGTTGGGCTAGTAGTTCTCAAACGTTTTTAGGGTCAACATCAAGCTACTCATCTGAATAACGTCTTCGGTCAAAATGAAATTTTTTAGTTAGGCATAGAGTCAAAGAGTCAGAGCAATGTATGAACTCTTGCAGGGGTTTCTCCCCAGAATGAGAGGTCTCCGTTGAATAAACTTTGGTCCAGTGGCCATGATTTAACTTAAACGAGATTGGCTGGAGCCATTTCCCCTTCGTTTTTGGTTGCCACAGAATTGGGAGGAGTGTTTTAACTTAGACATAACAATAAATTGTTCTGTGGGAACCAAGGTCATTGCTAGCTGCATTTTGATGGGCTGTATATTTTGTTAGAAAGACCGGGCAAGTAATTAATTGGTCTCGTCTGTCGGAACCATGACGTTAACCTTTTTACACATTTATTTTTATTTTTATTTTATTTTATTTTAATTCCATTTATATCCCGCCCTTCTCCGAAGACTCAGGGCGGCTTACAAGCTTAGCAGTAGCCTTCATTCTATGTATATGCCTGCTCGTTAGGGCTTTCACACACACACCCCAAGCGGCATTATTACAAAGTCAGCTTATTGCCCCCAACAATCTGGGTCCTCATTTTACCTACCTCGGAAGGACGGAAGGCTGAGTCAACCTTGAGCCTGGTGGGATGCGAACCTGCAATAATTGCAGGCAGCTGGTGTTACTTAAGGAGGCATTAGCCCACTGCTCCACCAAGGCTCTTTCTGTTAACATCTTGTTAACAGAATAACAGAATTGGAAGGGACTTTGGAGGTCTTCTAGTCCAGCCCACTGCCAAAGCAGAAAACTCTATACCATTTCAGACAAAAGTTTGTTCAATTTCTTCGTAAAAGCCTCCAGTGTTGGAGCACCCACAACTTCTGAAGGCAAGCCGTTCCACTGGTTAATCGTTCTCGCTCTTAGAAATTTTTCCCTTAGTTCCATGTTGTTTCTCTCCTTGATTAGTTTCCATCTTGTCCTGCCTTCAGGTCCTTTGGAGAATAGCTTGACTCCCTCTTCTTTGCGGCAGCCCCTAAAACACTGGACCATTGTTATAATGTCACCCCTAGTCCTTCTTTTCATACCTAATTCCCGCAACTGTTCTTCATAGGTTTTAGCCTCCAGCCCCCTAATCATCTTTGTTGCTCTCCTCTCCACTCTTTCCAAAATCTCAGCATCTTTTTTTATAGCGTGGTGACCAAAACTGGATGCAGTGTTCCAAGTGTGGCCTTACCAGGGCATTACAGAGCGCTATTAACACTTCACGTGAGATTTCTTAACTGGGAGAACAATTAACCAGTGGCACAGAAGTTCTGGGTGCTCCATCACTGGAGGCTTTTACGAAGAGATTGGACAGCCACGTGTCCGAAATCGTATATGGTCTCCTGCTCAAGGAGCTTCCAGCTCTGCTCTGACTGACGTGATCTTGATTCTGTCCCTCTGTTAGCGCTGCTCACGTTAACCCTTGGTGAGATATTGAAGGACAGACCTTCTCCGTCATAATACCTTGGTCTTCTTCTTCTTCAGCCCATGGGCATCATGTCCATCCTTGAAGAGGAGTGCATGTTCCCCAAGGCCACCGACATGACCTTCAAGGCCAAGCTGTACGATAACCACCTGGGCAAGTCGGCCAATTTTTGCAAAGCACGGGCCATCAAAGGGAAACCCGAGGCACACTTTGCCTTGATGCACTACGCCGGCACCGTGGACTACAATATCATTGGCTGGCTCCAGAAGAACAAGGACCCTCTCAACGAAACGGTGGTGGGCCTCTACCAGAAGTCAGCTCTGAAGCTCCTGGCCAACCTGTTTGCCAACTACGCTGGAGCCGATGCACGTAAGAAATAACCCTTTGAGATTTTTAGAAATAGTCAGACTCCGCTTTGGATCAAGGCTGAAGCTCTGGAGGTGGTCAAGTATCTGGGGAGGGGTGTGTGTGTGTGTGTGTGTGTGTGTGTGCATGCAGATCACTAACAGTCTGACTTGTTCTCTTTGTACGTTGGCCTTAGTGAAGGGTGCAAGCCAGCGTTGGCATTTGCCGCATCGGGTGAGGAGAGCACCTTTCTCCTTCTGTCCTCGCCATTTTTTACAGAGGCGCGATTGAGAGCGTTGTAACCAACTGCATCACGGTCTGGTTTGGGGGGTAGCAGAGCCTCAGATGGAAGGTCCGTGCAAAGAGTGGTGAGGACAGCTGAAAAGTTTATAGGAAGTTCACTTCCCCTTATTCAGGATACGGCTGATAAGCGCTACGTACTTAGAGCTCGGAGCATTGTTAGAGACCCCACTCACCGCCACTTCACAGTCTGTTTCTGTTGCTGCCCTCTACGAGGAGGTCTCAAAGTATTTATAGCAGGACTGCGATATTCTGCAACAGCTTTGTTCCCTATGCCATCCGTCTGGTGACGTTGCACGATTCGTTTTTCTCGCCATGTACAGTATATGTATACATCTAAACAAACTCTGTTGTTTCTCTGGGCCATATCAGAATCAGGATAACAGAGTTGGAAGGGATCTTGTAGGTCATCTAGTCCAACCCCACCCCCAAACAGGAGATCCTACACTATTTCTGACAGATGGCAGTCTTTTCTTGAAAGCTCCCAGTGATGAAGCTCCCACAACTTCAGAAGGCAGCCTGTTCCACTGGTTGATTGTTCTCACTGTCAGGAAATTTCTCCTTATTTCTAGGTTGAATCTCTCCTTGATCGGTGTGTGTGTGTGTGTGTGTGTGTGTGTGTGTACAGGTATAAGCATAATTATTGTAATTATTTTTGTCTTGTTTATGCAGTGTGCATGGGAGGTGGTGACAATAAAGTTATTATTATTCTAAACAAAAAACAAATATGGGCATACGGAGAAACAGAGAGGAGTTCCTGATGCCTTCAAGCCACTTCCTGGTTTAGGAGATGAAGGCCAAGCCGAATTACCACAACTCAAGATCACGTGAAGTGTTAATACCACTTTATAAGGCCTCGGTAAGGCCACACTCAATGCAGTAAAAGTGCTACACTCAATTTGCCAGCAAATTTGGAAAACTCAACAGTGGCCACAGGATTGGAAAAGATCAGTTTACATTCCAATTCCAAAGAAAGGCAGTGCCAAAGAATGTTCAAACTATCGCACCATTGCACTCATTTCTCATGCTAGTAAAGTTATGCTTAAAATCCTACAAGCTAGACTCCAGCAGTATGTGGATCGAGAACTACCAGACGTACAGGCAGGATTTCGAAGAGGCAGAGGAACTAGAGATCAAATTGCCAACATACGCTGGATCATGGAGAAAGCTAGAGAGTTCCAGAAAAACATCTACTTCTGCTTCATTGAATATGCTAAAGCCTTTGATTGTGTGGATCATAACAAACTGTGGCAAGTTCTTAAAGAGATGGGAGTACCAGAACATCTTATTTGTCTCTTGAGAAACCTATATGCGGGCCAAGAAGCAACAGTGAGAACTGGACACGGAACCACTGATTGGTTCAAAATTGGGAAAGGAGTCCGGCAAGGCTGTATACTGTCGCCTTGCCTATTTAACTTATATGCAGAGCACATCATGAGAAAGGCAGGGCTAGATGAATCAAAAGTTGGAATTAAGATTGCTCGAAGAAATATCAACAACCTAAGATATGCAGACGATACCACTTTAATGGCAGAAAGTGAAGAGGAACTAAAGAGCCTCTTGTTGCGAGTGAAGAAGGAGAGTGCAAAAGTTGGGTTGAAACTAAACATTAAGAAAACCAAGATCATGGCATCCGGCCCTCTCAATTCCTGGCAAATAGATGGGGAAGAAATGGAGGTAGTGACAGATTTTATTTTCCTGGGCTGCAAGATCACTGCAGATGGGAAGTGTAGTCAAGAAATTAAAAGACGCTTGCTCCTCGGGAGGAAAGCCATGGCAAATCTAGACAGCACACTAAAAAGCAGAGACATCACCCTGTCAACAAAAGTGCGTATAGTCAAGGCTATGGTCTTCCCAGTTGCAATGTATGGCAGTGAAAGTTGGACCATAAGAAAGGCTGAGTGCAAAAGAATTGAGGCCTTTGAACTATGGTGCTGGAGAAGACTCCTGCGAGTCCCTTGGACTGCAAGGCGATCCAACCGGTCAGTCCTAGAGGAGATCCACCCTGACTGCTCTTTAGAAGGCCAGATCCTTAAGCTAAAACTCAAATACTTTGGCCACCTAATGAGGAGGAAGGACTCACTGGAGAAGAGCCTAATGCTGGGAAAGATTGAGGGCAAGAGAAGAAGGGGACGACAGAGAATGAGGTGGCTGGATGGAGTCACTGAAGCAGTAGGCGTGAGCTTAAATAAACTCCAGAAGATGGTAGAGGACAGGAAGGCCTGGAGGAACATTGTCCATGGGGTCGCGATGGGTCGGACACGACTTCGCAACTAACAACAAAGGCCACACTTGGAATACGGCGTCCAGTTTTGGTCACCATGATGTAAAAAAGATGTTGAGACTCTAGGAAGAGTACAGAGAAGAGCAACAAATGTGTTTAGGGGACTGGAGGCTAAAACATATAAAGAACGTTTGCTGGAATTGGGAATCTCTGGTTTAATGAAGAGAAGGATGAGGGGGTGACATGATAGCAATCTTCCAGTATCTCAGGGGCTGCCCCAAAGATGAGGGAGTCAAGCTATTCTCCAAAGCACCTGAAAGCAGGACAAGAAGCAACGGATGGAAACTCATCAAGGAGAGAAACGACCTAGAACTAAGGAGAAACTTCCTGACAGTGAGAACAATTAACCAGTGGAACAACCTCCAGAAGCGGTGAATGCTCCAACACTGGAAGTTTTTAAGAAGAGACTGGGCAGCCATTTGTCTGAAATGGTATAGGGTTTCTTGCCTGAGCAGGAGGTTGGACTAGATGACCTCCAAGGTCCCTTCCAACTTTATTATTATTATTATTATTATTATTATTATTATTATTATTATTATTATTATTATTATTATTATTATTATTATCACCATCATCATCATCCGCCCTCAGAGTAAGGAGTGTGGTAGCCAGTGTGACTGTATGGAACGTGGGATGGGTCCTGACCAGGGGGTAGGCAACCTTGGCTCTTTTATGACTCGTGGACTTCAACTCCCAGAATTCCTGAGCCAGCCACGCTGAGGGGAACGGGAGAGGTTTCCAAGCTGAGCCATGGCTGGCTCAGGAATTCTGGGAGTTGAAGTCCATGAGTCATGAAGGGGCCAAAGTTTCCCTCATGCTAGCTGAGGAATTCTGGGAGCTGAAGTCCACGAGTCATGAAGGAGCCAAAGTTTCCCTCATGCTGGCTCAGGAATTCTGGGAGCTGAAGTCCACGAGTCATGAAGGAGCCAAAGTTTCCCTCATGCTGGCTCAGGAATTCTAGGAGTTGAAGTCCACGAGTCATGAAGGGGCCAAAGTTTCCCTCACGCTGGCTGAGGAATTGTGGGAGTTGAAGTCCACAAGTCATAAAAGAGCCCAGGTTACCAACCCCTGGTCTAGATTAAAGAGAGAGATGGGTTCAGATTCTGGATAAAGCACACTCGTTGCCCTTAGGAGAGCAGCGTGGCCTACCTCGCAGGGAGGACTCTGATGAGGGTAACGGGAAGTGATGACTTCCAGAGGTGTTTTTCCCAAAAGGCAACTGGATTTCCTTTCGCTTTCCATCCAAGCAGCTCCTTCGGTTCTGACTGGATGGTGGGGAACGGAAGGATTTATATTCTTTGCCGAATAGAATTATCTTTTCCTTCTATTCGTTTGGAAAAGCACCCGGTTAAAAAAAAAGTAAAATGAGGCAAGACTCACTTAGCAACATACATTTCAGCCTCGGTTGTCGTCGAAGAGACTAGACAGCCATTTGCCTGAAATGGTATAGGGTTTCCTGCCTGAGCAAGGGGTTGGACTAGATGACCTCCAAGGTCCCTTCCAACTACTTCTTCTTCTTCTTCTTCTTCTTCTTCTTCTTCTTCTTCTTCTTCTTCTTCTTCTTCTTCTTCTTCTTCTTCTTCTTCTTCTTCTTATTATTATTATTATTATTATTATTATTATTATTATTATTATTATTATTATTATTATTATTACTAGCTGAACACGCTGGGTGCCCAGGGCCCAAATTCTGATCACGTGACCGCAGGGAGGATGCGACGGCCATAAAAGCGAGGACTGTCCAGAAGTCCCTGTTACCCAGCCTCCTCGAAACTTTGAGCAGTCACTAAATGAAGGGTCCTAAGTTGAGGACCGCACGTTCAGCTAACGTAGGCCGAATGTCAGACCGTTGCCTCTGTCTTCTGGATTAAGTGGGTGGCTTTGCTTTTACCGATCCGTAAAAATATAACTTCGCCTTCCCTAGCAGTGGGTCCTCCAGATGTGGGGAATTCCACCCCACGTCTTCTCCAGCCAGCCCACCTTTGGGCCGGCTTTGAGATGATGGGAGTCGTAGTCCGAGAGTCAGCTTGCCAATAGCTGGAATCCACCGGGCTCCGAAGTTGCTCTTCAGCTAGATCCTTCTGCCTTTCTCTCCTCGCAGCGCTGGAGACCACCAAGGGGAAGACGATGCACAAGAAAAAGGGGTCTTCCTTCCAGACGGTGTCGGCCTTGCACAGGGTAAGGGGAGTCCAAAGGTTGGGGGGGGGAAGGGTCTTTCAAGGACCCTTCTCGGAGGGCGGGGGGTCATCTCGCTTTTACTGTTCCCTGTTTGCTCTGGACCGTGGACTTCCGTCCAGGCAGGCGTCGTCTGATCTCTTGTCAGCTGCGCCCAGGAGGAAACAAGGGGCTGGGAGAAGGAAGTCCTCTGGGGGTGGGGGGGCTGGGCAAAATCTAGGTGGCCCTTTCAATGGGGTCTCGGCCCATGCTGGTTCCTGCGGAGTTTGACTTCAGTGGGGATTATTGAAAAGATTCACACAAGGATTCTTTGCGGCGCCCGCCTTCCTTCCTTTCCTTCTTTCCTTCCTTCCTCCCTCCCTCCCCTCTTCTCCTTCCTTCCTTCCTTCCTTCCTCCCCTCTTCTCCTTCCTTCCTTCCTTCTTTCCTTCCTTCCTCTCTCCCTTCCTTCCTTCCTCCCTCCCCTCTTCTCCTTCCTTCCTTCCTTCCTCTCTCCCTTCCTTCCTCCCTCCCTCCCTTCTCCTTCCTTCCTTCCTCCCTCCCTCCCTCTCCTTTCCTCCCCTCCCTCTTCTTTCTTTTTCTTTCTTTCCTTCCTCCCTTCCGCCTTCTCCCCTCCTCTCCTTCCTTCCTCCCTCGTTCTCCTCTCCTCCCCTTCCCCTCCCCTCTTCTCCTTCCTTCCTTCCTCCCTCCCTCCCCTCTTCTCCTTCCTTCCTTCCTTCCTCCCTCCCCTCCTTCCTTCCTTCTTTCCTTCCTTCCTCCCTCCCCTCTTCTCCTTCCTTCCTTCCTCGCTCCCTCCCCTCTTCTCCTTCCTTCCTTCCTTCCTCCCTCCCCTCCTTCCTTCCTTCTTTCCTTCCTTCCTCCCTCCCCTCTTCTCCTTCCTTCCTTCCTTCCTTCCTCCCCTCTTCTCCTTCCTTCCTTCCTTCCTTCCTCCCCTCTTCTCCTTCCTTCCTTCCTTCTTTCCTTCCTTCCTCTCTCCCTTCCTTCCTTCCTCCCTCCCCTCTTCTCCTTCCTTCCTTCCTTCCTCTCTCCCTCCCCTCTTCTCCTTCCTTCCTTCCTTCCTTCCTCCCTCCCCTCCTTCCTTTCCTTCTTTCCTTCCTTCCTCCCTCCCTCCCCTCTTCTCCTTCCTTCCTTCCTTCCTTCCTCCCCTCTTCTCCTTCCTTCCTTCCTTCCTTCCTCCCCTCTTCTCCTTCCTTCCTTCCTTCTTTCCTTCCTTCCTCTCTCCCTTCCTTCCTTCCTCCCTCCCCTCTTCTCCTTCCTTCCTTCCTTCCTCTCTCCCTTCCTTCCTCCCTCCCTCCCTTCTCCTTCCTTCCTTCCTCCCTCCCTCCCTCTCCTTTCCTCCCCTCCCTCTTCTATCTTTCTTTCTGTCTTTCCTTCCTCCCTTCCGCCCTCTCCCCTCCTCTCCTTCCTTCCTCCCTCGTTCTCCTCTCCTCCCCTTCCCCTCCCCTCTTCTCCTTCCCTCCCTCCCTCCCCTCTTCTCTTTCCTTCTTTCCTTCCTTCCTCTCTCCCTTCCTTCCTTCCTTCCTCCCTCCCCTCCTTCCTTCCTTCTTTCCTTCCTTCCTTCCTCTCTCCCTTCCTTCCTCCCTCCCTCCCTTCTCCTTCCTTCCTTCCTTCCTCCCTCCCCTTTCCTCCCCTCCCCTCCCCTCCCCTCTTCTTTCTTTCTTTCTTTCTTTCTTTCTTTCTTTCTTTCTTTCTTTCTTTCTTTCTTTTTCTTTCCTTCCTTCCTTCCTTCCTTCCTTCCTTCCTTCCTCCCTTCCACCCTCCTTTCCCGTCCTCTCCTTCCTTCCTCCCTCGTTCTCCTCTCCTCCCCTTCCCCTCCCCTCTTCTCCTTGCTTCCTCCCTCCCTCCCTCCCTGTCCTTTCCTCCCCTCCCCTCCCCTCCCCTTTTCTTTCTTTCTTTCTTTCTTTCTTTCTTTCTTTCTTTCTTTCTTTCTTTCTTTCTTTCTTTTTCTTTCTTTCTTTTTCTTTCTTTCCTTCCTTCCTTCCTTCCTCCCTCCCTCCCTCTCTTCCCCCCTCCTCTACCCTCCTCTCTTCCTCCCTCCTTCTCCTCTCCTCCCCTCCCCTCTTCTCCTTCTCTTCCCTTCCCTTATCCATCCACCCCATCTGTTTATCTCCCTTCTTGCTTGCCTAATTGAATTTCTCCCCACCAACCTCTATACCAGGGGTCCCCAACCCGCCCCCCCTCCAGTCCATGCCAGCAACTGGTCCGCGCAAGCAAGCAAAGCCCCATCCACAGGATGCAGGCAGCACACGAAACCAGACCCCATCCGGTCCGTGGAAAAACCTGTCTCCACAGAACTGGGTCTCTGATGCCCAAAAGGTGGGGGGGGGCCTTTGCTCTACACCACCTATTTTCATATTCCTTCCCTTTTCTCCTCCACCCTTCCTCTGCCCTTCCTCCGTTTTCTCCCCCAACCCATTAATCCTCTTTTCCCTCCAAACTGAAAACTCCCAACTTCTTCTTCTTCTTCTTCACCAGGAGAACCTCAACAAACTGATGACCAACCTCCGTTGCACCCACCCCCACTTTGTCCGTTGCATCATCCCCAACGAGACCAAGACCCCAGGTGAGACACACACCCCACACACACATCCCACCCTCGAGGGCCATCCGATTTATTGGTTACGTCCTCCTCTCACGGCCGCCCATTTTAATTTGGTAACGCCGGGCGGCCAATAATACATAAATCTAAGATACTGTAAGTACAGTCGTGAGGCATTGCAATCGAGGATCCTAAAAAAAAACTGTTTCAGAGCTAAGGGCCAATCCCTTAAATAGGAGCCAGCCGTGTGCTGCAGCTGCCGAAAGAGCCAATGCAATCCTAGGCTGCATGAAGAGAGGGATAGCCTCAAGGTCACGTGAAGTTCGAGGACCGCTTTCTATTGAATTGGTAAGCCTTACGGGTAGCATCAGATTAGGAAAATGTCCTGGTTCCGACAGATGAAACTCTTCAACAGAACTTCGAGGCATCGTTTACCTTAAAGGATCTTTTATTCGAGTCGCCTAATATCGGCACTTACATAATCGAAGCCAAAAACTGAATTCCACATAGTATCCAAGCACAATTCCCTCCTCCAATTAACAGTCATAAATCACATTCCCCAATCAGCTTGAAGCGCGGACTTCCTCTCCAGCTCTCCAGCCTGCCAATTCTTTATCAGCTCTGGGCTCAGTAACCTTGATTCTCACCCTAAGTTTTGTGTTGTTATGTCTAGCTGGACCCTCATTCATATCCCCCCCCTCCCAGCTTCATCTACAGGGAAAAAGATGGCTACATTTCCATCTGTTGTCAATGCAAAAACATCCGAGGTTAGCAGCGTTGACAGCGCACCTCACCATCTTCCGATACTTCCTCAACGAGGACTAGCTTCTTAACTTTTGTACATGCCGGCTTTTTCTCCCTCTTCCCCAGGGATGATAGACAATCGCTTGGTCATGCACCAGCTGCGTTGTAACGGAGTGCTGGAAGGGATCCGGATCTGCCGGAAAGGATTTCCTAACCGGATCGTCTACGGGGATTTCCGGCAAAGGTAGGCCTGAACTTCACGAGTTTGGGGAGGGGCTTTCAAGACCCTTGGAAAAGTCAGATACCCCCCCTCCAAAAAAAATAAAGAGAAAAAAACCACAATGACTTTTGTTTCTACTTGGAAACCACAACTGGACTTTGTGCTCGAGGGGGGGGGGGAAACTGAAACTTTGATTTTGGGTTTTACCGATTAGATAGTTTGTTGTTATGGAAATGGCTACCTTGGCTCTTTTATGACTCGTGGACTTCAACTCCCAGAATTCCTGAGCCAGCCATGCTGAGGGGAAAGGGAGAGGTTTCCAAGCTGAGCCAGGCCAGCTGAGGAATTCTGGGAGTTGAAGTCCACAAGTCATGAAGGGGCCAAAGCTTCCTTCAGGCTGGCTCAGGAATTCTGGGAGTTGAAGTCCATGAGTCGTAAAAGGGCCCAGGTTGCCTACCCCTGGTATTGGCAATCCTCAACTTATGACCACAATCGAGCCCCCCCAATTTTTGTCACTAAGACATTTGTTAAGTGAATTTTGCCCCATTTTACGACCTTTCTTGTCACAGTGGTTAAATGAATCACTGCAGTGGTTAAATTAGCAACACAGTGATTAAATGGATCTGGCTTCTTCCCCATTGACTCTGCTTGTCAGAAGGTCGCAAAAGAGGATCACGTAATCCCAGGACACTGTGACAGTCATAAATGTGAGTCAGTTGTCAAGCATCTGAATTTGGATCATGTGACCAGGCGGATGCTGCAACGCTCGTAAGTGTGAGAAATGGTTGTGAGTCCCTTTCGTCAGGGCTGTTGTAATGTTGAATGATCCCTAAGTGAAGGTTGTAAGTCGAGGACTACCTGCATTTGACACTGGATGAGAAGAGGAACTGACAGCCTTTCCTTCTTTTCCTTTTGAGGTACCGCATCCTAAACCCTGCGGCCATTCCGGAGGGTCAGTTCATCGACAGCCGGAAAGGGGCAGAGAAGCTTTTGACCTCTCTGGACATTGACCACAGCCAGTACAAATTTGGACACACCAAGGTGAGAGAAAACAGAACAGAACAGACCAGAATAGAATAGAATAGAATAGAGTAATAAAATAAGGAATAGAATAGAATAGAATAGAATAGAATAGAATAGAATAGAATAGAATAGAATAGAATAGAATAGAATAGAATAGAATAATAAAATAAGGAATGGAATGGAATAGAAGAGAAGAGAAGAGAAGAGAAGAGAAGAGAACAGAACAGAACAGAACAGAACAGAACATTGACCACAGCCAGTACAAATTTGGACACACCAAGGTGAGAGAAAACAGAACAGAACAGAATAGAATAGAATAGAATAGAATAGAATAGAATAGAATAGAATAGAATTGAATAGAATTGAATAGAATAGAATAGAATCTGGAAGGGACCTTGGAGGTCTTCTAGTGCACCCCCCTGTCCAGCAGGAGAACCTACACCATCTCAGACAAGTGACTGCCCAGGTTAAGCCCACATAAAGGAGAAGAATTGGTAGGATCAACTTAAGACCACAACTGACCCTCAAGCCTTCTGTTATTAAGTGAATTTTGCCTCAAGTATTAAGTGAATCGCTGCGGTTGTTAAGTGGATCGCGTGGTCGTTAAGTGAATCCGGCTCCCCCCACCCACCCCGCCCGGATCATGTTTGCTTGTTGGGAAGCTGCCGAGGCAGGTCGCCAATGCAATCCTAGGCTGCATGAAGAGAGGGATAGCCACAAGGTCAGGTGAAGTTCAAGGACCGCTTTCTATTGAATTGGTAAGCCTTACGGGTAGCATCAGATTAGGAAAATTTATTTATTTATTAATTTAATTTGTATACCGCCCTTCTCCCTTCTCCCAACAAATGAAACTCTTCAAAAGAACTTCGAGGCATCGTTTACCTCAAAGGATCTTCCATTCGAGTCGCCTCATATCGGCACTTACATAATCGAAGCCAAAAACTGCATTCCACATAGTATCCAAGTGCAACGTCCAGTCTCTTCTTAAAAAACCTCCAGTGATGGAGCGCCCACAATTTCTGGAGGCAAGCCGTCCCACTGGTTAATTGTCCTCACTCCAGGGCCTGGAAAAGGACGATGGGCTTTATTCGCTGAGCTCCCATTGAGCACTAGGAGACAACAGCGGCCATTTTAAGAGGAATCTTAAGAATATCTTGCTGAGACTCTAAAAAAAAGAGTGCAGAGAAGAGCAACAAAGATGATTTGTGGGCTGGAGGCTAAAACATATGAAGAACAACTGCAGGAATTGGGTGTGTCTAACAAAGCAGAGGACTACCGGTGACGCAATAGCAGTCTTTCAATATTTGAGGGGCTGCCACAAAGAAAAGGGGTGGGGTGGGGGTCAACCTGTTCTCCAAAGCACCAGAAGGCAGGTCAAGAAGCAACGGATGGAAACTAATCAAGGAGACAAACGAGCTAAAACTACGGAGAAATTTCCTCACAGTGAGAACAATTTTAATCCGTGGAACGGCTTCTTTCAGAAGTTGCGGATGCTCCATCACCGGAGGTTTTTAAGAAGAGACTGGACAGCCATTTGTCTGAAATGGTATAGGGGTAGGCAGTGCTTTTTTTGTAAAAGAAAAAGGTGCCGGAACTCACACATGTCATACAACCCGCCTTGCCTACCCTACAAGTTTCCATCCCAAAAAGGTGCCGGAACTCCGTTCTGAGCATTCTATGACAAAAAAAAGCCCTGGGGGTAGGCAACCTTGGCTCTTTTATGACTCGTGGACTTCAACTCCCAGAATCCCTGAGCCAGCACAGCTGCCTCAGGAATTCTGGGAGTTGAAGTCCACGAGTCATAAAAGAGCCAAGGTTGCCTAGCCCTGGCCTAGACAACCTCTAAAGTCCCCACCAACCCTATTATTCAATGTTTGATGTTCTATGTTCTCATCTGCTTCCATCCAGGTGTTCTTCAAGGCTGGTCTCCTGGGTCTGCTGGAGGAAATGAGAGACGAACGCCTCTCTCTGATCATCACTCGTATCCAAGCTCAATCCCGTGGTGTGTTGGCCAGGATCGAATTCAACAAGATCATGGAACGGAAGTAGGTCCATTGGTGGCTCCTCCCGGCTTTGCTCTTTCGTCTGGAGGAGGCCCTTTTTGGCAGTAGCTTCCTCCAAAGGCCTCCTGTGACCTTTCCGAGGTCCCCCTCACCCATCTCGGGTCAAACCTAGACCCTCTTCTGCTGCTGCGGGTTGAATTTCTGATCGTCGTGGCCTCATCACGGTTTGGAGAACGTATGGGGTGATAGGAGGGCTCCCGCCACCAACTTCTGTCCCCTTCCCAATTATTGAGGAGACTACAAGAATGAAGGAGATACTCCTTGTTTTGAAGTCGTTTCCGGGCTTAGAAGTAAGAAAGAGGGGCAACCAGATATGATGGTGCGAAGTAACTTCTCGTCCACCTAGATCAGACACCTATCGCGTTTGTGGAACAAAGAAGTTCTCAGACTTGATGTCTATGGAGGGTCTCGCTCATCCAGGTCATGGTTGTCCCAAAGATGCTTTTTCAGGAGGCAGCTGGACTTTCTTGTTTTTCTTTGAAGAACTTTCACTTCCCATCCCAGAAGCTTCTTCAGGTTCTGACTGGATGGTGGGGGAGTGGAAGGATTTATACTCCTTTGCAGTCATCTGGTCATTTGCATTCTTTTAGAGGATTGTGGAGGCCACTTGGAGGTTTATCTGGTGTCCTCAGGGTCACCTGAGTGGTGCAAACGGGTGTGGACCCTTCTTGGAACTGCTGAATGGACCGTGTGGTAGACTGGAGATAGAGGATGTTGTGTCCCTCCCCCTCTGTTGAGAGAGGGCTGTTCAGTTTGGACATTGATGGCCTCTTTGACCCTTCTTTCAAACCAGCAGTCCTTTTGGTCCAAAATGTGGACTTTGCTGTCTTCAAAAGGCAGACGGACCGCTGAATCTTGTCCTGATGGGTTTGTTCTCCTATGTTGCTGTACCTGGAGGGCACAGATAAACCTCCAAGTGGCCTCAAATGACCAGCGGTCTGCAAGGAGGACCAGTCCTTCTGTTCTCCACTGTCCAGTCAGAGCTGAAGAAGCTTCTTGGATGAGGTGAAATGTCTTCAAAGAAAAACAAGGAAGTCCAGTTGCCTTGTGAAAAAGCACCTTAGAGATCCTCAGACTTGAGAATATCTGTAGCTTAGCTAGAATTATTGAGTTCTTGGTATTCTCCAAGCTTGGTTGTTTTCTTGCAGACGTCTCATTACCATACCAGTAACATCATCAGCGTGTGGGAAAGTCTATGAAACCGAGAGTGGCCTGAGCTCCAATCCTCTACTTATTTCGCAGGGAATCGCTGCTGGTGATCCAGTACAACATCCGGGCTTTCATGGTGGTGAAGAACTGGCCCTGGATGAAGTTGTACTTCAAGATCAAGCCACTGTTGAAGAGCGCAGAGACGGAGAAAGAGTTGGTGGCCCTGAAGGACGAGTTGGCCAAGTTGAAAGAGGCCTTGGAGAAGTCGGAAAGCCGTCGGAAGGAGCTGGAGGAGAAGATGGTGTCCTTATTGCAGGAGAAGAATGACCTACAATTGCAAGTTCAGGCCGTAAGTCATGGAAGTCCCTCCTCATGTCTAGGTTGGTCATGTTAAGTCAAGAACAATGTTGTCTCCATATTAAAATCAAAGCACGAAAGTAGGTGTTTTTCAACTTCAGCAACTTTAAGGTGGGTGGACTTCAACTCCCAGAATTCTCCAGCCAGCGTAGAATTCTGGGAGTTGAAGTCCGCTCGTCTTAAAGTTGCCGAGGTTGAGAAATCCCATACTCAGGTGTGGTCTTCACCTCTTTTTCTTCCCCTCTTTAGGAGCAAGACAATCTTGCAGATGCCGAGGAGCGCTGTGACCAGCTGATCAAGAACAAGATCCAGCTGGAAGCCAAAGTGAAAGAGGTGACCGAACGGCTTGAAGACGAAGAGGAGATGAACGCGGAACTGACCGCCAAGAAGCGGAAGCTGGAAGACGAGTGTTCTGAACTCAAGAAGGACATTGATGACCTGGAGTTGACTTTGGCTAAGGTGGAGAAGGAGAAACATGCCACAGAGAACAAGGTATGGATGGATTTCACCTGGCATGGAATCCAAAATCGATCAGGTAGTCAAGGAGATATCAGAAATGTTGGTTGGGGGGTCATCATTCATGGAAACATTGATCTTGCGGGAGATGCACTTTCCTTGGGGGGAAGGAGGAGGAGTAGGAGGAGGAAGAAGGAGGAGAGGAGGAGGAAGAGGAGGAGGAATATGGGGTCCTTGCTGGTCTCTGAGCTTGGTTGTTTTCCTCCAGACATTTCGTGACCAAATTAGGGTTAAGGTAATATTACCTAGTTGGGTCATTAAATGTCTGTGGGAAAACAACCAAGCTTAGTGAGCACCAAAGATCCCACAATCAGGAATATCTGCAAGTGTGCACACTCTCGCTCTCTCTCTCTCACACACACACACACACACAAATACCTACCTTACATCACATTTGGCCATTAGTTCCCTGATGCGGTATTATTTATTCCAGCTGATGACAAAAGAGGTGTCTTGTGATCTGCCACTTAGACAACTTACCAACTTGAATGCCTTGGCTTTAAGCAGCAACATACCAAGGCCTCATTCTTCCCTTAAGAGCTTCAGATTGTGAGAGAAACAAGCAACCAACGTGAAACCTCCAGTGTTAGATGTGACTTGGATAATAACTAAGTCGCCAGGTCTTCAGGTATCCACCAAGGATGAATTTTGATAGCTCCAGGCAGCTGATATGGTACGTTATGCTATGACCACAGGTGAAGAACCTCACAGAAGAAATGGCTGGTCTGGATGAGATCATCATTAAGCTCACCAAAGAGAAGAAGGCTCTCCAAGAGGCCCACCAGCAAGCTTTGGATGACCTTCAAGCTGAAGAAGACAAGGTCAACACATTGACCAAAGCCAAGGTCAAACTGGAACAACAGGTGGATGACGTAAGTATACCGACTTTGAGGTGCCCAAAATGGTGTGTGGTCCATATTTCCCCAGAGAAAATTTCCTGGAAAGAAGGTGCTAGAACAAAGAACATGGAACCACGGGGCTGGAAGGGACCTCAAAGGTCTTCTAGTCCAACCCTCCTGTTCCTGTAGATTTGACCTAGCTAATTTGGTTTTTCTTGGCCTGGCAGCTGGAAGGCTCCTTGGAACAGGAGAAGAAGATCCGTATGGACCTTGAACGGGCCAAGAGGAAGCTGGAAGGAGACTTGAAGCTGACCCAAGAAAGCATCATGGATTTGGAGAATGACAAGCAACAACTTGACGAAAAGCTGAAAAAGTAGGTGTCTGTTTTGATACATAGTTATGGAGATGGAAGCTGCTCTCCATCTCTTTACCGCTGGATCCAACCTGGTTCTTCTTCCCGATTCTCAGGAAAGATTTTGAGTTGAGCGCCTTGAATGCTAGAATTGAAGATGAGCAATCCTTGGCTATCCAGTTACAGAAGAAACTCAAAGAGTTACAGGTACAAAGTCCAAGTCTACACTGATGTGGTTTCTCTTAAAAAAAAAAAACAACCCACCCAAATCTAGATCAAAACTAGAAAACAGCATTTTTGGATAAGGTCTGGAATGTCCAACATGGTGTCCACAAGTACCAAGGATCTCACTGGTACCACTCTTTGTTTCCACTAATCCAGGAATAGGCAACCTTGGCTCTTTTATGACTCGTGGACTTCAACTCCCAGCTCAGGAATTCTGGAAGTTGAAGTCCACGAGTCATAAAAGAGTCAAGGTTGCCTACCCCTGCACTAATCCATAGCCATAATCCAAAAATCATAATGTTCTCATTGGCTGAAGTAGTTGAGAACCTCTAATCAAATTGGGTTCTATGTGTCAACTGTCCAGTTGGCATTTCCAGAAAAAAAATCTCCTGGGACGTAGTTTTACCAAGCGTATAATACCTTTACTGAAAATTGACATTGGCACAGTACAAGGCAAAACCAGCTCTGGTTTTCCCATGCAAAAGCGTACTTAATTAAACAATAGATTCTCTTTCCCCCACCCACTGGCTGTTCACATTGTAACGTTGTTGTTATGGAAACCATCCACTTCTCCTTCGTGGAGCAGTGTTCGTGGTCTTGACTCTTGGTTTGGCCATCTGGAGATTTCAGATTGAATCTAAACTAATTCAGATTAAGTCAGATAAAGTCCCCTTTTCTACACGGCAGGCACGGATCGAGGAACTGGAGGAAGAATTGGAGGCAGAGCGCGCGGCCCGGGCCAAGGTGGAGAAACAGCGTTCTGAACTTTCGCGAGAACTGGAGGAGATCAGCGAACGTCTGGAGGAGGCCGGAGGGGCCACCACGGTGCAGATCGAGATGAACAAGAAACGGGAGGCCGAGTTCCAGAAGATGCGACGTGACCTGGAAGAGTCCACGCTGCAGCACGAGGCCACGGCGGCCACCTTGCGCAAGAAGCATGCGGATTCCGTGGCCGAGCTGGGTGAGCAGATCGACAACCTGCAGCGGGTGAAGCAGAAGCTGGAGAAAGAGAAGAGCGAACTGAAACTGGAAGTGGACGACGTGGCCTCCAACATGGAGCAGCTCATAAAAGCCAAGGTCCTCCATGAATGAAGAGGTGGTGGGGCTCCATTGGAGGCTGGGTGGAGGGAATCCAGATGTGTGGACAAGGTTGGGCTTTGGAGATGAATCTGGAGATACGGTAACAATTAATTTGGACGGAGGGAAGGACCCAAGAGATAAGGAGAACATGAATTGTTCCTACATCTGAACGGAATCTGCTTCTCAGTGTTTTGGTTCCTAAAGATTTGAATTTTACTCGTCCTTCCTTCTGTTTTCTTTTTTTTCTTCTTATAACTTCCATCATCCTCAGCCAGCACTACCATGTTTGCCAGGATGAGAGGAGTTGTTGTTCAATAAATGTCAAAACAAAATGACTTGTTTCTCCATCCATCCATCCATCCATCCATCCATCCATCCTTCATTCATTCAATCCATCCATCATTCATTCCATCCATCCATCCATCCATCCAATCTTTCCATCTATCCCTCCATCCATTCAATCCATCCTTCCTTCCTTCCTTCCTTCATTCCATCCATCCATCCATCCATCCATCCATCCATCCATCCTTCATTCATTCAATCCATCCATCCATCCATTCAATCTATCCATCCATCCCTCCATCCATTCAACCCATCCATCCTTTCTTCCTTCCTTCCTTCCTTCATTCCATCCATCCATCCATCCAACCAACCAACCATTCATCCACCCTTCCTTCCATCCTTCCATCTATCCATCTTTCCATCCTTCTGTCCGTCCATCCATTCATTCCATCCATACTTCCTCCCTTTCTTCCTTCTACCCATTCACTCACCCAACCCTTCCTTCCATCCATCCATCCATCCTTATTTAAATCTATTTCTCTATTTTTTTTCACCATTTCTTCTCCTTCTGGAAATCTAGGCCAACCTGGAGAAGATGTGTAGGACGTTTGAAGACCAAATGAATGAGCACCGGGCCAAGTCCGAAGAGTCTCAGCGTATGGTCCATGACCTCACCACACAGCGAGCCAAGCTCCAGACCGAGAATGGTAAGCCACACATTTATCCTTAAGAACTTCGATTATTCTCTTGGTCTTCTCTTTTCCAATATTGTCTACTTTGTTCATCAACTCATCCCAATTTTTCTTGGAGATACTAAACCCGCTGAACAATTTATCTGAATACAGATGGTTCTCAACTTACTACCAGTTGTTCAGCAACTATTCAAAGCTCTGACGTACCTACCTTGGGGTTACCTATGACTTGGATTTGAAGTTCCAACGGTCAGCCCCCCCATGTGGTCACATGACCACATGGATACTCAACAACCATGCTGCATTTACATCTGTTTGCACTGTCCCATGATTATGTGAACATGTTTTACAACAATTTTGTCAAAAATCAACATCCCAAATCACTGGTTCATTGAATGATTTTGGTATCTGCTTAATGACCATAGATTCACTCAATGACCATAGTGTTTCACAGCAACAAACAATCATAAAGTCAAGTCAGAGAAGTGACCTACCTGTTTTACGACCGTTATGACTTTCCGCCATGATAGGCAGGCCCCATTATGGTCATACCCTGAGGTCCACCACTAAGTGAGTCTTCTGGCGAGAACTTCAATCATTCTCCCTTGCGTGTTTTTTTTAATCCAGGTGAATTGTCCCGTCAGTTGGATGAGAAGGAAGCTTTGGTCAACCAGTTGACCCGAGGGAAGTTGACCTACACCCAACAGCTAGAAGATCTGAAGAGGCAACTTGAGGAAGAAGCGAAGGCATGGGACACATGGAGGCTGAGGGTCACGAGGGAGAAATTGAGAGAGATGGAGCTAGCTAGGCCAAGAATGAGACACTGAAATTATATCTCTCTTCTTTTCCCCCTCTAGGCCAAGAATGCTTTGGCCCACGCGCTCCAGTCGGCCCGCCATGACTGTGACCTTCTGAGGGAACAGTACGAAGAGGAAACGGAGGCCAAAGCTGAGCTTCAGCGTTCACTCTCCAAGGCCAACTCTGAGGTGGCCCAGTGGAGAACCAAGTATGAAACCGACGCCATTCAGAGAACGGAGGAACTAGAAGAGGCCAAGTGAGTAGCTCCATCATCATCATCCATGTCCCAGATAAGATCCATCATGCCCATTTTCCTTCTCATCCCTCTTCAACACATTTTGTCCCTCAGGATGACTTCCTTCCACCCCATCCTGATCCTCTGACTCCATCTTCCTCACTTTCACTTTCACTTTCCCTCAGAAGCTGGAGGACTCACGATTAGCTTTGAGTTGACCCGTCAATGGAAAAAAAAATGGTGGTCCTACCTCCCGCTTCAGCCTTGGTGTCCCATCCCAGATGGCCTCTTCATGGCTTTGGGGAGGGGCTGACTCATTGGGACATCTTCTCACCTATCAGGAAGAAGCTGGCTCAGCGGCTTCAGGATGCCGAGGAAGCGGTGGAGGCGGTGAACGCCAAGTGCTCGTCGCTGGAGAAGACCAAACACCGCCTGCAGAATGAGATTGAAGATCTCATGGTGGACGTGGAACGCTCGAACGCGGCCGCAGCTGCCCTGGACAAGAAGCAAAGGAACTTCGACAAAGTATGTTAAGACAACATGTTCCAAATATGCTTTTTTGTGAGGCAACTGGACTTTCTTATTTTGAACACATCTTTGAAGACGATTTTACCTCTCATCCAAGAAGCTTCTTTAGTTCTGACTGTATGGTGCAGAATGGAAGGATTTATACTCCTTGCAGACAGCTGGTCATTTGCAATCTTTCAGAGAGTCGTTGAGGCCACCTGGGTGCCACCTCTATATCAAAATTGAACAGCCCTCTTTCAACAAAGGGGGAGGGAATACGACACCATCTGTCTCCAGTCTACCACACACAGTCCTTTCAGCAGTTCCAAGAAGGCTCCACACCCGTTTGCACCGCTCAGGTGACCCTGAGCATTCAGATAAACCTCCAAGTGGCCTCAACAATCCTCTAAAAGAAGGCAAACGACCAGATGACTGCAAAGGAGTATAAATCCTCTCATTCCCCACCATCCAGTCAAAGCTGAAGAAGCTTCTGGGATGAGAAGCGAAACCTCTTCAAAGAAAAACAAGGACGTCCAGTTGCCTCCTGGAAAAGCAACTTCACCAACTTCTTCTTCTCCGTCTCCATCCTCCTCTTTCTCTTCCTCACCTCCTCTTTCTTCTCCTCCTCTTGTCCTCCTCTTCTCTTCCATCTTCTTCTCCTTCTCCTCTTCCTCCTCCTCCTCCTTCTCCTCTTCCATCCTCCTCCTCCTCCTCCTCCTCCCACCCCAGATCTTGTCGGAGTGGAAGCAAAAGTTTGAGGAGTCCCAAACAGAGCTGGAGTCATCTCAGAAAGAGGCCAGGTCCCTCAGCACGGAGCTCTTCAAGCTGAAGAACGCCTACGAGGAATCTCTGGAACATCTGGAGACCTTCAAGAGGGAGAACAAGAACTTGCAAGGTGGGCCCGTCTCCTTAACAGTCGGAGCCTCCTTATTTCTAGGTCCTGCTTCCTCTGGAAAACTAACGTTTTCTTCTCTTTTCGTACAGAGGAGATTTCGGATCTCACTGAGCAGCTGGGGAGCACAGGCAAGACCATCCATGAACTTGAGAAAACCCGGAAAAGTCTGGAGGCTGAGAAGATGGAGCTGCAGGCCGCTCTCGAGGAAGCTGAGGTGAGAAGTCCCCTTGGCTGTGAAAAACCAGAGCCCTCAACTCAAGTTCTCCACCATTTTGTTTTGAAATCCTCCTGGGCTTCAGGAGGACCTTCAGTGTATAGGTAAAGAAGTCAAAATGGCGGCCAAACTCAGTTTTTGAGCTTTCTAAGCTTCATTTCTCCTCTTCTTCAAAAACATGAAGGGGGTTGGACTAGAAGACCTCCAGGATCCCTTCCACACTCTGTTATTCTGTATGACTTATCAACCTTCAACTAATGGGAGAACAAAAGAGGTCCAGAAAGTCCAGATGGCAGCCTCATCCCTGCCACTAAAGCCCAACGTTACAGATACAAATTAAAAAAAGAATCGGACCATGGGGTCTTCACCGCCATCTTGACTTTTTTGACCTTGGGGAAATTCCAGTTTCTTAAGAGCAAAGTATTCTCTCTTTTTTGGGGGGGGGGAAATGGCTCATTTGCACAAATTTGAATAAGCTTTTGAATTATTATTATTATTTTTTTGTAAATATAGGTGGCTCTCGACTTATCCCTGGTCACTTAGTGTCCATTTGAGGTTACAACTGACCTCTCTGTGGTCCTGGATTTGAAGTTACAACGGTTGCCCCCCTCGGCACTGCAAAACATTTGCAGCGTCCCGCAATCCCGTGGTTGCATTTTACAACAGTTTTGCTAAAACCAGAAATTCATACTGTTTTTTCCCCAAATCCGTGCTGATAGCAAACCGTCGGCTTGCTTAACGAGCGCAACGTTTGCTTAACAACCACCACAAAAAAAAAGGTCATGAAATTGGCTTGATCGTGTGTGTGATTCAATTTATGACCATTATGTTTAGAAGCATGGTAGGCAAGCTCCATTATGGTCATAACTCAAGGCCTATGAAGTCTTGGACGCAAATGCACATCATGGTTCCTTCCAACTGACAGAAATTTTTTTTTTGAAGGTCACAGTTGCAGATAATATTCCTGAGGTAAATTTGTATCTCTCGTAAATTCCTCAAAAGATGATGTAGGTATTTGCACGTATGAGCAAACCTTGATCCAGTTGGCATGATTTATTCTTTCTTAGATACTTTTGGCCTGGATGATTGAGTCTCCATTTACATATTTGCACGAAGTAAATATTTTCTTTCATCATTCTTGAGGGGAATTCCTTGGACGTCCATGTTTTCTTCTTTTGTCACTGACTTAGTCAAGGACTAGAAGCTTAGCAGGCATTAAACAATTGTGTTTATGGTTGTTAAAAAAAAACTCGCCACAACACAGATATCCACACCTGAGATCCATTCATAGCTTATAGGCAGTCCTTGACTTACGGCCAAAATTGAGCCCAATGTTTCTGTTGCTAAGGGAGACATTTGTTAAGTGAGTTTTGTCCCATTTTACAACCTTTCAGGCCACAGTTGTTCAATGAATCCCTGCAGTTGTTAAGTGGGTAACATGGTTGTTAAGTGAATCTGGCTCCTCCATTGACTTTGCTTCTCAGAAGGTCGCAAAAGGGGATCATGTGGCCACAGGGATGCTGCAACGGTCATAAATGTGAAAAATGGTCATAAGTCCCTTTTTCCAGTGCCGTTGTAACTTTGAACAGTCACTAAACAAACTTTTGTAAGTTGAGGAATACCTGAATTTTAGTTTCTTCGTTGGAAATAGGGGTAGCAATATTTTGGGCCATTGGAAACCTTGAGAACTTGGTCGGTGCAGACAAAATGGCTGTTGTGAAAGAATTGTCTTCTCTCAAAATGGCGGCCATGATGATCCAGAAGATATGTGGAGCTTTCTGGAGGCACCAAATTGGTGTCTGAGATCCGGTTGGTACCATGGGCTCCACATTGGTTACCCATGAACTAAGGAGTCTCTCGTTCTCTCTCTCCATCCAACCTTACCCCAAACCTCTAGGCTTCTCTGGAACATGAAGAAGGCAAGATCCTCCGAGCGCAGCTGGAATTCAACCAATTCAAGGCCGAAATTGAGCGCAAGTTGGCTGAGAAGGACGAGGAGATGGAGCAGGCCAAGCGGAATCACCTGAGGACGGTGGACTCGCTTCAGGCTTCCCTGGATGCCGAGACTCGGAGCCGCAACGAGGCCCTGAGGGTCAAGAAGAAGATGGAGGGTGATCTCAATGAGATGGAGATCCAGCTCAGCCATGCCAACCGCATAGCAGCTGAAGCCCAGAAGCAAGTGAAAACTTTGCAAGGCTACCTGAAGGTACAGCCTGCAAGTTGGTCTGAAGGACCTTCCTTCCTTCCTTCCTTCCTTCCTTCCTTCCTTCCTTCCTTCCTTCCTTCCTTCCTTCCTTCCTTCCCATCCATTCAACCATCTACTGTTCTTTCCATTCCTTCATCTATCCATCCATCCATCCATCCATCCTTACACCCATCCATTCATCCAACCATCTACCCTTCCTACCTTCCTTCCTTCCTTCCTTCCTTCCTTCCTTCCTTCCTTCCTTCCTTCCTCCTTTCTTCCTTCCTTCCCATCCATTCAACCTACTGTTCTTTCCATTCCTTCATCCATCCATCCATCCTTACACCCATCCATTCATCCAACCATCTACTGTTCCTTCTTCCTTCCTTCCCATCCATCCATCCATTCATCCAACCATCCATCCTTTCTACCATCCTTCCCTCTTTCCTTCCATCCATCCATCTACCCTTCCTTCCCATCCATGCAACCATCTATCCTTCCATCCTTCCCTCTATCCATCCATCCATCCATCTTCCCTTCCTTTCTTCCTTCCCCTCCATCCAGCCATCTACTGTTCCTTCCTTCATCCATCCATCCACCCTACCCTTCCTTCCCATCCATGCAACCATCTATCCTTCCATCCTTCCCTCTATCCATCCATCCATCCATCCATCCATCCATTCATCCTTCCTTTCTTCCTTCCTTCCCATCCATCCAGCCATCTACTGTTCCTTCCTTCATCCATTCATCCATCCATCCACCCATCTACCCTTCCTTCCTTTCATCCTTCATCCACCCATCCATCTACCCATCCATCCATCCACCCATCCATCTATTATTTATTTATTTTAATTCCATTTGTATCCCGCCCTTCTCCGAAGACTCAGGGCGGCTTACAAGCTTAGCATCTACCCTTCCTTCCTTCCTTCCTTCCTTCCTTCCTTCCTTCCTTCGTTCCTTCCTTCCTTCCTTCCTTCCTTCCTTCCTTCCTTCCATCCCATCTCCACCACGGTTCCATTTCAGCTTCCCTTTACTCATACCTCCATTCCACCTGTCCTCCTCCTCCTTCTAGGACACTCAGATACAGTTGGATGACGCAATCCGACTCAATGAGGACCTCAAGGAAAACATTGCCATCGTGGAGCGAAGGAACAACCTGCTCCAGGCTGAGCTGGAGGAGTTGCGGTCCGTGGTGGAGCAGACAGAACGGGCCCGGAAACTGGCGGAACAGGAACTCATTGAAACCAGTGAAAGAGTCCAGCTCCTTCACACCCAGGTAAGGGGGATCTGAAAGCAATATGTTCTTAAACCTCATGGATTGTCAGCAGCTAAGAACGATGCTGTGGTTCTGCTTTCATGAAATTATTTCCACTGTCTCGTCTTCGAAAAATTAAAGAATTCACCGTCTCTTCTCTTCTCTTCTCTTCTCTTCTCTTCTCTTCTCTTCTCTTCTCTTCTCTTCTCTTCTCTTCTCTTCTCTTCTCTTCTCTTCTCTTCTCTCCTCTCCTCTCCCCTCTCCTCTCCTCTCCTCTCCTCTCTTCTCTTCTCCTTTCCTCTCCTCTCCTCTCCTCTCCTCTTCTCTTTTCTACTCTCCTCTCCTCTCCTCTCCTCTCCTCTCCTCTACTCTCCTCTACTCTACTCTACTCTCTTCTTCTCTTCTCTTCTCTTCTCTTCTCTTCTCTTCTCTTCTCTTCTCTTCTCTTCTCTTCTCTCCTCTCCTCTCCTCTCCTCTCCTCTCCTCTCCTCTCTTCTCCTTTCCTCTCCTCTCCTCTCCTCTCCTCTCCTCTCCTCTTCTCTTTTCTACTCTCCTCTCCTCTCCTCTCCTCTACTCTACTCTACTCTACTATCTTCTTCTCTTCTCTCCTCTCCTCTCCTCTCCTCTCCTCTCCTCTCCTCTCCTCTCCTCTCCTCTCCTCTTCTCTCTTCTCTTCTCTTCTCTTCTCTTCTCCTCTCCTCTCCTCTCTTCTTCTCTTCTCTTCTCTACTCTACTCTACTCTACTCTCTCCTCCCTTTCTTCCTTGTTTCCTTCCTTCTCTTTCCTTCCTCCTTTTTCTCTTCTTCTCTCTTTACTTCCTTCTTCCTCCTCTCCTCTCCTCTCCTCTCCTCTCCTCTCCTCTCTTCTCTTCTCCTCTCCTCTCCTCTCCTCTCCTCTCCTCTCCTCTACTCTACTCTACTCTACTCTACTCTACTCTACTCTACTCTACTCTCTCCTCCCTTTCTTCCTTGTTTCCTTCCTTCTCTTTCCTTCCTCCTTTCTTTCTCTTCTTCTCTCTTTACTTCCTTCTTCCTCCTCTCCTCTCCTCTCCTCCTTGTTTCCTTCCTTCTCTTTCCCGCCTCCCTCCTTTCCTTCTCTTCTTCTCTCTCTCCTTCCTTCTTCCTCCTCTCTCTCCTCTCCTTCCTTTTTTCCTTGTTTCCTCCCTTCCTCCCTTCTCTCCTTCTCTTTACCTCCCTCCTCTCCTCTCTCCAGAATACCAGCCTCATCAATCAGAAAAAGAAGATGGAATCTGATCTCTCCCAGCTGCAAACAGAGGTGGAAGATGCCATTCAGGAATGCAGAAATGCTGAAGAGAAAGCTAAGAAAGCCATCACAGACGTGAGTGAAATTTTAGCACGTCCACTTCTACTTTTCCAAGAAAGCACTAATTCCAACGAGTGGCTAGTAAGAAAGCATTGTTTCTAGTTCATACATTGCTTATACCCAATCTGGGCCACGACTATCCAAGCAACCAGCAGGTGGCAGCAAAGGGAAACTTCTTTGTCTCTCTTTACTGCCATCTTCTGGTCACTTCAGTGCTCACAGCCTCTATTTGGTATCGGATAATAGAAACCCCAGTAGTTAATTTGGAACAGATGCCTTCATTGTGCACAGGGGTATATTATTACTAAATAAACACCCTGCTATTTTTGACAGCTATCATTAATTCAGAAAGGATGGTAGGTCCTGTTTTGAGATCAACCCACAAGACAGCCCTTTCTTGGATGGCCAAGAATAGTTTACGAGTTACCGACGAACTTGAGATAAAATCTTTGCTTTTTGGTGAAAAGACAAGAGCTAATAAGATGGAATTCAATTCTACACCGGAGGAAAGGTGTATGGGTAGTGCTCTCCCTCTTTCCCACATACCTTCCAGCGCACCTCTCTTCCTCACACCCACAAAGCTGGTTCAGAAGACCCTGTGAGGAAGGATGAGGGTGAATATTATACGTGAAAGAAAATAAGGCTGACCATGGGGTCTCTATGGGGCAGGATCTCCATAACAACCCTGTGAGGCCAAAATAGCTCTTCCTCCTCCTGTTTTTAATAAGATCCATGAATTGAGACACATCAACAGGATCTCCTTTGCTTGGGTCCACCAACCCACCGGTGGACACTCTCATCCCGGGTCAAAAGAGGACCCCAACCATAATCATCACGAGAATACAGAGTCTAGGATCAATTCTTGGAAGGAGTAAACACACGGGAGGTCTCCCCAAACGAAAGTCATCTCCTTTTGCCAGGTGGACCTGTTTTTCCATTGTCCTCTTGAACGGGGAAGCTGGCCATGATGGCAGAGGAGCTGAAAAATTGATCCACAACCATAATGAGGAACGATCATAATTCTGGGCTCAATTATGGCCACAGGCCGTGGAGATCTAAAGTCTAAAACAAGATCTCCATGTTCTCCTCTGCTTTGGTCCACCAGAAGCATCAAAAAAAAGGACCCGTAATCTTGACATGAATAATTAGCCTGGGAGTTTAGGATTAATTTCCCCCTTAATGCAAAGAGTAAGTTCCGGTGGACGTCTTTCTCCCTTGTCCTCTTCAACGGGGCAGGCGGCCATGATGGCGGAGGAGCTGAAGAAGGAGCAGGACACCAGCGCCCACCTGGAGAGGATGAAGAAGAACATGGAGCAGACCATCAAGGACCTCCAGATGCGTCTGGACGAGGCGGAGCAGCTGGCCCTCAAGGGCGGCAAGAAGCAGCTTCAGAAACTGGAGGCCCGAGTGCGGGAGTTGGAGAACGAGCTGGAAGGGGAGCAGAAACGCAATGTGGAGAACGTCAAGGGCATGCGCAAGTGCGAGAGACGCATCAAGGAGCTCACCTACCAGGTGAGGAGACACAGGTTGACCTGACAGGAGACAACCTGGGTTTTGGAGCCAAGCGTTCAATATGGACGGGTGGATTGATTGCGGTGGCTTCAACAGGATTTGGCCCACGCCTCTAAAACAGGTTGGGTGAGGAATTTGCAGGTGGTGGTGGATAGATTGAACCCCACTTTTTCCCGGAATCTTATAAAAGATGCCATTTTGTACGTCCAAAGCAAATTCCATGTGGCAAACAAACAAACCCTAGATTAGTGTTTCTCAACCTTGGCTACTTTAAGATGGGTGGACTTTAACTCCCTGAATTCCCCAGCCAGCAATGCTGGCTGAGGAATTCTGGGAGTTGTAGTCCACCCTTCTTAAAGTGGCCCAGTTTGAGAAACGCTGCTCTAGATTTGGAACGTGCCAATATTTCCACATCTAAGCTACAATGTAACCATGGTTTAGAGAAGGATTTCCTAAACAACACCATTTTTGTTTTTCAATTTCACAAATGCCTCCACATAATTAAGAGCTCCTGATGCAAGCCAGGAGGTGATCTTATTTAAACTCAGTGGTACAAGCCGACTTTTTGCTGCAGCCAAGTAAACCCTGATCTCTCTGTCGCATTCTTTTCCGGTTCCTCGGCCCTGTAGACGGAGGAGGATCGTAAGAACTTGATCCGCCTCCAAGACCTGGTTGACAAGCTTCAGCTGAAGGTTAAAGCTTACAAGAGACAAGCCGAGGAGGCGGTGAGTAGCACCCATCTTTCTGTTCTTCTTGGGATAATCCTGGCTTGTCACTCATCCTAGTTTAGCGCATCTCAGGATGCTGAGCTGGAGAACCCGGATGGTCACCTCAGTCATGGTGAGACCAGTTGGGACCAATTGGGGTCCACAAGTCATAAAAGGGCCAAGTTTGAAGACCCCCGGCTTAGAGTGTGCCAAACATTTTGAATGGGAATTGGATCCTGGCTGGAGGACATACCAGTAGTAGTGGTTCCTCACCAGAGGCAAGAGCTCTCCGTAATTTTCAAGGCCTCCCTTCTCGGTTCTCCTCAGGAGGAACAAGCCAACAGCAACTTGGGCAAATTCCGGAAGGTTCAGCACGAGTTGGACGAAGCTGAGGAACGGGCGGACATCGCTGAGTCCCAGGTCAACAAGTTGAGGGCCAAAAGTCGTGATATTGGGGTGAAGGTGAGGAGCTGCCCTTAAGCCTAACCCTAACTCTATGCCTATCCTTATTCCTGCCCCTTACCTTAACTCTACTCCTAACTTTAACCCTAACCCTATCCATTACTCTACCCCTAAACCTAGCCCTACCCCTATCTCTACCTTGACCCCTACCCCACCTCTAACCTTAATCCTACTCCTAACTGTACCCCTACGCCTAACTTGAACCCTGTTCCTGCCCCTACCCCTACCCTTAACCCTACTTCTACCCCTATGCCTACGGCTACCCCTAATCTTAACCCTATTCCCTACTCTATCCCTTACCTTAACCCTATTCCTATACCTAACTCTAACTCTACCCCTACCTCTACCTTTAACCCTACTCCTATCCTTACCCCTACTCCTACCCCTAAACTTAACCCTACTTTTAACTCTACCTCTACCACTACCCTTAACCTTACGCCTACCCCTAACTCTATCCCTACCCTTAACCCTACTCCTAACTTTAAGCATAACCCTACTCATAACTCTAAACCTAGCCCTATTCCTATCCTCTACCGCTATGCATAACCCTAGCCCTGATCCTACTAGCTTTTACCATAACCCACCCTTCCTCTTCCTCTTCTCCTTCCCCTACCCCAGGGGTAGGCAACCTCGGCTCTTTTATGACTCATGGACTTCAACTCCCAGAATTCCTGAGCTATGCTGACTCAGGAATTCTGGGAGTTGAAGTCCATGAGTCATAAAAGAGCCGAGGTTGCCTACCCCTGCCCTACCCCTACCCCTAACCCAACCCAGATGCTTCCTTCTTTCCTTTCTCACTTTTGTTCTTTTCTTCCCCAGCCGAAAGGTTTGTACGAGGAGTAACTCCTTCGAAGACCGGATGCCCTGCGCTCCGAGATCCCCCCCACCCCCGTGCACCTACCCCCAGACCTAAAAGGCCCTGGGAAGATCTCTCCCCCATCCCCTGCGCTCTGTATATCAGCATTGCCCTCTTCTCAAAGGTAGAATAAAAATGATGAAACAGCTGTTGGTTGATTTAATTTTGTGCCTAAGGCGGGACTAGAACTCACCGTCTCCTGGTGATTGGCCCAAAGTCACTCAGCTGGCTTTCATGCTTAAGGCGGGACTAGAACTCACCATCAACTGGTGATTGGCCCAAAGTCACTCAGCCAGCTTTCATGCCTAAGGCGGGACTAGAACTCACCATCAACTGGTGATTGGCCCAAAGTCACTCAGCTGGCTTTCATGCTTAAGGCGGGACTAGAACTCACCATCAACTGGTGATTGGCCCAAACTCACTCAGCCGGCTTTCATGCTTAAGGCGGGACTAGAACTCAGCATCAACTGATGATTGGCCCAAAGCGATCCAGTTGGCTTTCATGCCTAAGGCGGGACTAGAACTCACCATCAACTGGTGATTGGCCCAAGGTCACTCAGCTGGCTTTCATGTGTAAGGTGGGACTAGAACTCACCGTCTCCTGGTGATTGGCCCAAAATCACCCAGCTGGCTTTCATGTGTAAGGTGGGACTAGAACTCACCGTCTCCTGGTGATTGGCCCAAAATCACTCAGCTGGCTTTCGTGCCTAAGGCGGGACTAGAACTTGGATCACATGATCGTGGGGATGCTGTAACGGTCGTTAAGTGTGAACAATGGTCATAAGTCACTTTTTTCAGTACCGTTGTAACTTTGAACCGTCACTAAATGAACTGTTGAAAGTCAAGGACTAGCTGCACATTGGAAAAAGGAGAACCCTCTCCCCTACTACATACAGGTATTCATCGACTTAGAAATTTTCATTTAGTGACTTTTCAAAGTTACAAACGGCACTGACAAAAGTGACTTATGACCATTTTTCACACTTAACGACCATTGCAGCCTCCCCATGGTGACATGATCAAAATTCAGACACTTGGCAACAGACTCCTATTTACGACCGTCGCAGCATCCCGGGGTCACGTGATGTCCTTTTGCGACCTTCTGACCAGCAAAGTCCACAGGGAATTCAGATTCACTTAACGACCGTGTTACCGATTTAACAACGGCAGTGATTCGCTTAACAACTTTGGCAAGAAAAGTCGTAACATGGGGCAAAACTCCCTTAACAAATGTTTCACTTAGCAACAGAAATTTTGGCCTCAATTGTGGTCATAAGTCGAGGAGTGCCTGGATAAAAGTTGACCCCTGGCAATAAATTCAATGGGATTTGTTGGTAGCAAATTCTGAACAGACAAAAAAAACCTTGCAACCTCTTTTTATGAGTTTACAGAGGGTTCAGACTCAAATTTCTCTTCATGAGGTGTGGACTACAGCTCCCAGAATTCCCCAGCAGCCATTTTTTTTTCTGTAAAAGACAGAAACGCGAATTTTGCTTTTTTTCTCTCTGTCCGTTTAGCCAATCTTATAAATTCAATGGGATTTATTGGTAGCAAATTCTAAACAGCCAGAAAAAAAAGAAACTTGCAACCTTTATATTATTATTATTATTATTAACCTCTTTTTATGAGTTTACAGAGGGTTCAGACTCAAATTTCTCTTCATGAGGTGTGGACTACAGCTCCCAGAATTCCCCAGCAGCCTTTTTTTTTCTGTAAAAGACAGAAATGCGAATTCTGCTTTTTTCTCTCTGTCTGTTTAGCGGCCAATCTTATACATTTAATGGGATTGTATGGTAGCAAATTCCGAAAAGACCAAAAAAAAAAAAAGAAACTTGCAACCTCTTTTTATGAGTTTACAGAGGGTTCAGACTCAAATTTCCCTTTATGAGGTGTCGACTTCAACTCAGCAGGGATACTTCAACGCAGCAGCCATTTTTTTTTCCGTGAAAGAAAGAAACGCAAATTCTGCTTTTTTTGTTTTTCGCCTCTCTGTTCGTTTTGCTAAAATTTGGGTGGGCACCAGGTTGGGGAAGAAAGGCCTGCAAATTGGCTGCCAGGCCGCATTTGCAGATGGAGACAGGCGTGTTGCCTGCTAAGCAGACCGCGGCTTAAAATATGCATATGTGCAAATGAGATTAGAGCAACCTGATTAGGGATCACAAAGCATTAAGTCTCTATACACAAGGAGATTAAGGAGAGATGAAAGCACACGCCGAGGTCCAGATTAGACTGTCTGATGCTGGATTTCCTGATTAAGCTGATTTAATAGGTCGCTGCTATTAAAACGGACTTAGGAGAGGGGGAGAGCCAAGGGGCTATTGATAGACATTTTTAATTAAAAGGAAAAAGAAAAATCGAACGGGCCTTTTTCTGAACAGATCCCCTGACTGAGTCAAGTAATTCAGCCTGGGATATTTAAGGCTGAGGGGAAAAAAAGTGAGTTAAGGTCCTTTCCTCCTTGAAGAGTTTTGCTACAATGCTGGGCTCTTCTGGGCTTGGGTTACAAGAAAGAGTCGCGCAGCTCGAGCAAGTGAGTCAAGCTGCAGCTTGCATGAGAAGGCAAATATCACCTGTAGGGTAGTTTACCATTGCAATTTGCCTCTCTTTTTCCTCCTATCTCTTCCACCACGTAGGAAGAGAGAGAGAGAGAGAGAGAATGAGAGAGAACAGTGTATATATTTCTCTGAAATGGTCTGCTGCTTGCGTAGCGGGTTGGACTAGAAGACCTCCAAGGTCCCTTTCAAGTCTGTTATTCTCCTCCTTCTCCTTTTTAAGAAGACATTGGACAAACATTTATCTGGAATGGTCTAGGCGGGGTCTCCTGCTTGTGTAGAGGGGTTGGACTAGAAGACCTCCAAGGCCCCTTCCGCTCGGTTATTCTGTTATTCATTTCGACCCTAAACTGAGTTTGAAAGACAGTTTAAAAGACTTCCTGAAAACGTGGGGAGATGGAAAAAAGGATCTGAACTCGGGACTCCCTCGACTGTGATGTACTCTGCCCGCTCCATTTCATTCTTCCTGCTCCTGCAAACTGAAATTCACTTTTTTTTCTTCGCATTATCCGTCCTTGCTTCCAAGAGAGAGCTGGAAAGGGACTTGGAGATATTCTCTCCTTCCACATCCCAGAAGGCGATTTATCCAACACAGGAATTGTCAGAATCCATTTATATCACATTCATAAATATATGTTTAAAACATTATCCCGCCCCCGCCCCCCTATGGATTCTGCCATCTCCCGAGGAAGGAGGAGCGGATGTGGATTCAGCCTGCCTTGGGTTATTTCCAGCACATTTTTTTGTAAAAGAAAAAGGTGCCGGAACTCAAACATGTCATACAACCCGCCTTGCCTACCCTACAAGGTTCCATCCCAAAAAAGGTGCCGGAACTCCGTTCTGAGCGTTCTATGAGAAAAAAAGCCCTGGTTATTTCAAAGACCAAGGGAAACCTTTTGAACTGGGGGGGGGATCAAAAGGGAGGGTTAGAGAAGAAGGCATTGGGCTTGTGTCTTCTTTTTATTATTATTATTATTATATTATTATTATTATTATTATTATTATTATTATTATTATTATTATTATTATTATTATTATTAATTTAATTTGTATACCGCCCTTTTCCCGAAGGACTCAGGGCGGTGAACAGGGCAATACATAATAAAAACAAGATACAAGATAATTCTGGAGAGGAAGAAGGCAATAACCGTAAAGATTCGAAGTGCCTTTTTTCCCCCACGAAAGGAATGAAACGAAGTAAAATGATGGGGGGCTGACCAAATGAGGTTGAGGGAAGGGGGGCGGGGTTGAACCGGGAACCCTTTATAAAGTTTCAATTTGTAAAACAATACCACGTCCTGTCTTGTATTCCCACAACCAAGCATGTCCTAGTAAAGATTCCTTTTGGACTAGAACTGACTCCAAGAGTTTTTGTCTTCCTAAGACGTGGACTGGGGTGGGTCCTGACAGGAATTGTCACAAAATTACCTGGTTCTCACCCCACATTGGACCTCTACTCTGCTTGTCTTTGCGGACAATGATGGAGGAGGAGGAGGAGGAGGAGGAGAAGGAGAAAGAGGTGGAGGAGAAGGTAGAAGAGGAGAGAAGAGGAGGAGGAGGAGGAGGAGGAGGAGAAAGAAGCAGAGGAGAAGGAGGAGAGAAGAAGAGGAAGAAGAGGAGGAGGAGGAGGAAAGAAGAAGAGATGGAGGAGGAAGAAGAGGAGGAGAAGGATGGGCAGCAAAAGACCAGGAAGGAAGGAAGGAAGGAAGGAAGGAAGGAAGGAAGGAAGGAAGGAAGGAAGGAAGGAAGGAAGGAAGGAAGGAAGGGCGAGCAGTAGCAATAGACTTATATACCGCTTCACAGTGCTTTACAGCCCGCTCTGAGCGGTTAACAGACTCAGCCTCTTGTCCCCAACCATCTGGGTCCTCGTTTTACTGATCTCGGAAGGATGGAAGGCCGCGTCAACCTTGAGCCGGTCAGGATCGAACTCCCGGCAGTGGGCAGAGTCAGCCTGCGATTCTGCCTGCTAACCACTGCGGGCCCCCAGCTTAGGTAATGCCCCAAAGAGGGAAGGCTGGCGTGCCTTCCCTGATTAAGCCGTGGGGTGTGATCTTCCAAGAAGGAATACAGGTAGACCTTGACGTACGATCAGACATTTAAGTGACCATTCAGAGTTACAACAGTATTGGAAAAAAAAGGCAACTTATAACCAGTCCTTGCGCTTACGACCATCACAGCATTTCCCCCCCCACCCGGTCTGACGATGACCATTTATTTATATGTATGTACAAGGGTTGAGTATCCCAGAGTCATGTGATCGCCATCTGCAACCTTCCCCCTAGCCATTGGAGGGGGGGGATTGGATTCGCTTAACGACCACGCTGATTCTCTTAATGACCATGGCAAAAAAAAAACCATGATCACCATCTGTTTCCAACAAGCAAAGTCATTGTGGGATTGCGGGGGGGGGGGGAGAGAGAGAGAGAGAAACTGCATTCGCTTAATGACCGTGGTGATTTGCTTAATGACCGTGGCAAAAAAAAGGTTGTAAAAATCAGGTCTGGTCACATGGTGGCTTACTTAATGACCGTCTCGCTTAGTGACCAATTCTCATCGTATGTTGGAGGAATACCTGTAGGCGGAAAAAAGATGGGACGAGGTTAAGGTCCCCGCCTACAAAAACCCAGAATTGGAACCCGGAGCGTCATTTTTTTAAACTCTGCCACTCACAGCTAGCCTGGCCCCACTAAAGGGTCACTTAACGTCGTGTGGAAGGTGCGGCAGAGAGGTGGGGGGCCATTAAAAGAGGATCCCAGTGAAGCTTTGAAACGGGGTGGGGGGGGTGGGACTCAACAAGCCACTTTCAGAAGCTCAGCCTCTATCCATCCAGCTGTCTAAGCCATCTGAGCACCAGCCGGCATCGAATTAACCATGTTAGGAGAGGCTTTGGGTCCAGCAGGTGCACCAAATCTTTGGAAACTTAAAAGGGGGTGGGGAGAGGGGGAGGGGGGATGGAGAGAAAAATAACCTGGTTAAACTGATGGGGGGGGCCATAGCAGCAGAGAGGCAAGAGGCAACGGCATCCAACTCAGGGCCCACCGTGGCATCGTGCAAGCCGTGCGTTGGGTGAAAAGAAGAAAAAAAGGTGTGGGGGGGCAGGGGTTTCAATGCAAGACTGCAGGCCCTCCATCTTGACCTTTTTGACCTCCTTGCAGATGCTCCCGCATGGATGGATGGGCAAAGCTGAAGTGAAGCATTAAGTACCGCTTTGGGTAAGGCCACACTTGCAATATGGCGTCCAGTTTTGGTTGCCACGTTGTAAAATAATAATAATAATAATAATAATAATAATAATAATAATAATAATAATAATAATAATAATAATAATAAGAAGAAGAAGAAGAAGAAGAAGAAGAAGAAGAAGAAGAAGAAGAAGAAGAAGAAGAAGAAGAAGAAGAAGAAGAAGAAGAAGAAGAAGAAGAAGAAGAAGAAGTAGTTGTGGAGACTCTGGAAAGAGTGCAGAGAAGAGCAACAAAGGCGATTGGGAGACAGGAGGCTGAAACATACAAAGGACGCTTGCAGGAATTGGGTATGTTTAGTTTAATGAAAAGAAGGAGCAGCAATCTTCCAGTATCTCAGGGGCTGCCCCAAAGAAGAGGCAGTCAAGCTATTCTCCAAAGCACCCGAAGGCAGGACAAGAAGCAACGGATGGACACTGATCAAGGAGAGAAGCAACCTGGAACTAAGGAGAAATTTTCTGACAGTCAGATCAATTAACCAGTGGAACGACTGGCCACCAGAGGCTGTGGGTGCTTCATCACTGGAAGTTTTCAAGAAAGGACTGGACAGCCACCTGCCTGAAATGGTATAGGGTCTCCTGCTTCAGCGGGGGGCGGGGTTGACCCCTCTTTCTTATGGCAGCGCCTCAAATATTGGAAGACTGCTGTCATGTCACCCCTAATCGTTCTTCTCATTAAACTAGACATAAAATTCAGAGAAGGGCAACTAAGGTGATCCAAGGCCTGGAGACTAAAACATACGAAGAACGGCTGCGGGACTTGCGGTCTGGCTAGTCCGAAGAAAAGAAGAAATAGGGGAGACATGATAACAGCGTTCCAGTATCTGAGGGGCTGCCACAAGGCCGAGGGGGCCAGGTTGTTCACCAAAGCAACAGAGGGAAGGACAAGAAACAATGGTTGGAAACTGACCAAAGAGAGAAGCAACCTGGAATTAAGGAGAAACTTCCTGACAGTGAGGACAATTAACCAGTGGAACAGCTGGCCACCAGAAGTTGTGGGCGCTCCATCACTGAAGAAGAGACTAGACATTCATCTGTCTGTGACGGTATAGGTTCTCCTGCTTGAGCGGGGGGGGATGGACTAGAAGACCTCCAAGGTCCCTTCCAGCTCTATTCTATTCTATTCTATTCTATTCTATTCTGTTCTGTTCTGTTCTGTTCTGTTCTAATCCTAATTCCTATTCCTATTCCGTTCTGTTCTGTTCTGTTCCTTGTTTCTATTCTATTCTATTCTATTCTATTCTGTTCTGTTCTGTTCTGTTCTGTTCTGTTCTGTTCTGTTCCTTATTTCTATTCTATTCTGTTCTGTTCTATTCTATTCTGTTTTGTTCTGTTCTGTTCCTTATTTCTATTCTATTCTATTCTATTCTATTCTATTCTATTCTATTCTATTCTATTCTATTCTATTCTATTCTATTCTATTCTATTCTATTCTATTCTATTCTATTCTGTTCCCACTTCCTGCAACCGTTCTTCATATGTTTTTGTCTCCAGCCACCTAAGCATCTTTCTTGCTCTTCTCTGCACTCTTTCCAGAATCCCAGTGTCTTTTTTGATATTGTGATGACCAAAACTGGACACAATATTCCAAGTGTGGGCTTACCAAGGCCTTATCAGGTGGTACTAAGCCTTCTCATGATCTTGACTCAAAGTAGGAACGATTCCCCCTTAGAATGGGGATTCAAGTCAAGCTGCTCTGATTCTATTCCCCGAAGCCCCTGAAGGCAGGACAAGAAGCAAAGGATGGAAACTCATCGAGGAGAGAAGCAACCTTAGAACTAAGGAGAAATTTCCTGACAGTGAGAACAATTAATTCATGGAACGGCTTGCCTTCAGAAGTTGCGGGTGCTCCAACACTGGAGGTTTCCGAGAAGAGATTGGACAACCACTTGTCTGAAATAAGACAGGGTCTCCTGCTTGAGCAGGGGGCTGGACTAGAAGACCTCCAAGTTCCCTTCCAACTCTGTTCGCCCTTCTCTGCGTCAGATTAGACCCACCCAGGGCCTGCATCCCTTCCTCGTATGTTTTAGCCTCCAATCGCCCGATCATTTTTGCTGCTTTTCTCTGCACTTTTTTTTTTAGAGTCTCAACATCTTTGTTATATCGTGGTGGTGACCGAAAGTGGACACAATATTCCAGCTGCGGCTTTACCAAGGCATCATAAAGTGGTACTTAACCCTTCTCACGATCTTAATTCAGAGTAAGGAGTCATGATCCCCCTGAAACGGGGGTTCAAGCCAAACCCCTCTGATTCTATTGCATATCTCTTCTCCAAGGCACCCGAAGGCAGGACAAGAAGCGACCGATGGAAACTCATCGAGGAGAGAAGCAACCTGGAACTAAGGAGAAGTATCTTAACAGTAAGGACAATTAACCAGTGGAACGGCTGGCCACCAGAAGCTGTGGGTGCTCCAACGCTGGAAGTTTTTAAGATGAGACTGGACAGCCCTTTGTCTGAAATGGGATAGGGTTCTCCTGCCTGAGCAAGGGGGTTGGACTAGAAGACCTCCAGAGGTCCCTTCCGACTCTGTGATTCTGTTATTCGGTCACGTTGCGCAGGCTCACTCTTCCACATGTACACAGTCCCACACGCGCGCGTCTCCGCAGACCGCGGGAATGTCTCGCCTCTTTCAGGATAACAGTTGTTTCAATATCCACTTTATACTGACTAAGTGGACTTTATGTTCGAGAAAGCGAGCCAACTTTTATTTCCATCGACCAGCGTCTCCTACCCGGTTAGTTTCAGGCTGAGGAAAAGACAACCGGCTGCCAGATCGTTAATTGCCATCACCCTCACCACCCGCTACCCACCCACCCCGCTCCTGCTGTTTCTTAATTCCTTTTGTCTCAATATAGTAAGGATGAGATTCCAGGACAGCCGCCAAAAGTCGAGAGCTGTCAGCAACAGCTGAGCGTCAAGACAGATATTTCCCAGTGCCGGAAAATGTCACATTCCCACATTCCAAACTTGGGGTGGTCCTGTTCCTCAAACTCATCTGAGACCCCAGACATTGTCCTGGGGAATTTTCCAGCCCGGCAAAGATGGGGCTATCTTTTACGGGGTGGACCAATTTGCAGCCCCCTCCCCAACTTGAGTTATTTAACCACAAGGTGTAGAGGTTTAATTTAGCCCGTGTTCGGAGACGCCCTTGTTTCCTTGTAGTAAGGCCACACTTAGAATATGGCGTCCGCTTTTAGTCACCCCATTATGGGGAGGGGGGAAAAAAGATGTTGAGACTCTGGAAAGAGCGCAGAGAAGAGCAAGAAAGAGGATCAGGGGATTGGAGGCTAAAACATACGAAGAACGGTTGCAGGAACTGGGTATGTTTAGTTTAATGAAGAGAAGGACGAGGGGGGACAGGATAGCAGTCTTCCAATATTTGGGGGGCTGCTGAAGGCAGGGCAAGAAGCTCCTGAAGGCAGGACAAGAAGCAACGGATGGAAACTAATTGAGGAGAAAAGCAATCTAGAACTAAGGAGGAATTTCCGAATGGTGAGAACAATCAACCAGTTGCCTCCAGAAATTGTGGGTGCTCCATCACTGGAGGTTTTTAAGAAGAGACTGGACAGCCAAATAGAGCCTTGGTGGAGCAGTGGGCTAATGCCTCCTTAAGTAACACCAGCTGCCTGCCATTAGTGCAGGTTCGAGTCCCACCAGGCTCAAGGTTGACTCAGCCTTCCATCCTTCCCAGGTAGGTAAAATGAGGACCCAGATTGTTGGGGGCAATAAGCTGACTTTGTAATAATGCCGCTTGGGTGTGTGTGTGAAAGCCCTAACAAGCAGGCATATACATAGAATGAAGGCTACTGCTAAGCTTGTAAGCCGCCCTGAGTCTTCGGAGAAGGGCGGGATATAAATGGAATTAAAATAAATAAATAAATAAATAAATTTGTCTGAAATGGTATAGGGTCTCCTGCCTGAGCAGGGGGCTGGACTAGATGACCTCCAAGGTCCCTTCCAACTACTTCTTCTTCTTCTTCTTCTTCTTCTCAGGGAGAAGGGCGGTATACAAATATTATTAAATTAAATTAAATTAATTCTTCTTCTTCTTCTTCTTCTTCTTATTATTATTATTATTATTATTATTATTATTAATATTAATATTATTAATATTAATATTATTAATGTTGGAAGGGACTTTGGAGGTCATCTAAACTAACCCCCTGCTCAGGCAGGAAACCTTATACCAGTGCTGGCAAACCTTTTAGACACCAAGTGCCCAGAAAACTGCCACCCCCCTGCCCTGCCCCGTGCCATAGGTTCGCCACCACTGCCCTACACCATTTCAGACAAATGGCTGTCCAGTCTCTTCTTAAAAACTTCCAGTGCTGGAGCACCCACAACGTCTGGTGGCAAGCTGTTCCATTGGTTAATTGTTCTAACTGTCAGGAAATTCCTCCTTAGTTCCAGGTTGTTTCTCTCCTTGATTAATTTCCATCTGTTGCTTCTTGTCCTGCCTTCGGGTGCTTTGGAGAAGAGATATGCGATAGGGGTTTGACCTGAACGCCTGTTTTAGGGGGAATCATGACTCCTACTCTGAATTAAGATCATGAGAAGGGTTAGGTACCACTTTATGATGCCTTGGTAAAGCCACCCCTGGAATATTGTGTCGAAGTTTTGGTCACCACCACGATATAGCAAAAATGTTGAGACTCTTTTAAAAAAAGTGCAGAGAAAAGCAGTAAAAATGATCAGGCGATTGGAGGCTGAAACATATGAGGAAGGAATGAAGAACATCTAGACTTCATCCTTTGAGAAGATACTTCTGGGGTGAGGAATTGAGGACCACATTTGGAGAACCTCTAGACTTCATCCTTCTGGTTTGAGAAGATACTTCTGAGGAATATAGAAAGACGTTTGGAGTACATGTAGACTTTGTCCTTGTTGCTTGAGAAGGCAGTTCTGATGTGGGGAATTCGGGCCCACGTTTGGAGAACATCTAGATTTCTGAGGAGATATTTCTGATTTTTCAAAAGGGCTACATGTTGGCCTAGGCCCTAGGCAACAAACCACAACTACGAATACATTTGAAAGCAAGAGGCAGGAGAGCTTTGGCGCCATCAATCATGGGTCTTGATCTAAAGCAGGGGTCTTCAAACTTGGCCCTTTGATGACTGGTGGACTTCGACTCCCAGAATTCCTCAGCCAGGCACGCTGGCTGAGGAATTCTGGGAGTCGAAGTCCACCAGTCATCAAAAGGCCAAGTTTGAAGACCCCTGATCTAAAGCTATTGTCCATGTTCTTCTTAATGAGAGCTTTTTTCCTCTTTTTTTATGGACCAGAGTTTGCTGCAATAAAATAAAATAAAATTGTCCATTGGGGCCTCCAATCACTTCCACAAGTATTTCTCAATCTTGGCAACTTTAAGATATGTGGATTTGAACTCCCAGGATTCCCCAACCAGCATCGGGGATTTATTTATTTTTTTGTATTTATATTGGGTAGCAGCAAGCATTTTTAATTTTTTATCCCTTAGTTTTGATGGCAACAGCAAGCAAGAACACACCATTACCACAAACGCTTCCTTGGCTAATGCATTAGCTGGATTCGCCCAACGTATTGACCTCGTTGTGCAACTCCCTCTTATTCTGCGCGTGCACAACCACGTTGCCATAAACCAGATTTGCAAAGGACGGGATGGGCAAAACGATGCAAAGTCGTGCAACGGTCCAACAATCCTAGCCAAGCTAACTTAAATTTTAACCCTGTGATGCAAATCCAACTCACCTAGTTAAGCAGGCTGGGTGAAGCAGGATCCCCTCCGCAATGAGGACTAGAAGCTTGTCCTTTTGCACAAAGGAAGCCGGCGTCCTCTAGACTCACAATGGCAGAGGCCCACAACACGGGAAGCACCGTTGCCGTGTGAAGGCTCTTAACGTTTGTCCTTAAAAAAATCAATAAATCACAGCCTCTCATTTTTCCCCACCAATCCATCTGTTTCTTTCCCTGTCATCCCTACCACAAAAGGGAGAATGTGTAACAGCCTAGTGTAACAAACAAAGGAGGTGTTAATCTCTAAACATTGCCAAACCTTCAGGCCTGCCCTTCCAGCCACCATTTTAATTCCACCCCTGGGTTCATCCCAGCTACCCACACCTGTCTCATTCTCCATTCCTCCATTCCTCCCTCGGTGGTCAACAAACACAGCTGAGAATCAACACCAGATCCAAGAACCACAGGAGGTGAGGTGCAGAGTTTCAAGGCTGAGGTAATCCCAGCGGCCCGTTACCCATCTTAGCCTGCCCTTGCTAGACCCTGTCCCCTCAAACAACCTGCTTTGCTTCGCTCCTCTGCAACCTGCTGAGCTGCCCAAGGTCAGACGTAAGGAATAGGGTGAGGCCTACCGCTTGACCACAGCCAACGACAGATCTGGAGACGGGGAAGAAGGTGAAACTGGTTGATCATAGCCAGCTCCAAGGTAAAAGATGGGCAAGAGGGAAATGCCATCTGGTTGAGCCCAGACAGGCTCCAGGTTGGAGATGGGGAAGAGAGTGGGGTCAACTGGTTGACCGTAGCCAGCTCCCAGGCCAAAGGTGGAGAATAGGGAGAAGCCAACTGGCCCCAAAGTCAAAGATGGGGAAGAGAGTAAGGCTGACTGGTTGACCACAGCCACCTCAAGGTCAAAGATAGGAAGAGGGTGAAGCCAACTGGTTGACCACAGCCATCCCCAAGGTCAGAGGTGGGGAAGAGAATGAAGCCATTTGGTTGACCACAGCCATCCCCAAGGTCAATCAATCAGAATAGAGCTGAAAGGGACTTTAGAGGTCTTCTATGGTCCAACCCCCTACTCAAGCAGGAGACCTTACACAAGTTGAGACAAGTGGCTGTCCAGCCTCTTCTTAAAAACCTCCAGTGATGGAGCACCCACAGCTTCTGGTGGCCAGCTGTTCCACTGGTTAATTGTCTTGACTGTTAGGAAGTTTCTCCTTAATCCCAGGTTGCTTCTCTCCTTGGTCAGTTTCCATCCGTTGCTTCTTGTCCTGCCTTCAGTTGCTTTGGAGAATAGGTTGACCTCCATCCTCTTTGTGGCAGCCCCTCAAACGCTGGAGGACAGATATCGTGTGAAATAGCGCTTCCATGCTAAACACTGTTATCAGGTCAAAGGCGGGGAAAGAGAGTGAGGCCAGCAGATGGACCATAGACCTCTTCAGCCTTTGGCACCCAGAGTTTTCTATTTTTATTGATGCAAGCTGTCCCCATATTTCTTCGAATAGAGAAAAGTATAGCCTCTTCTTTCAAAAGATGGGCAGTCGAGAAGATACGTTTTGCCCCAGCCTCTTGTTGGAGGGTGGGAAAACTTGCAAGCAGAAAAATGCGTCATAAACGCCCTGCGTAGCTCCTTACCCCACCAAACCCCCTTTGGTAAGGGTCAAAACACTCCTACTCATAAGTGTAATCAAGCAAGCAAGCAAATAGAGATGGGAGGGACCTTGGAGGTCATCTAGTCCATCCCCCTGCTCAAGCAGGAGTCCCTACACCATTTCCGACAAGTGGCTGTCCAGTCTCTTGTTTAAAAACCTCCAGTGCCCGCAGCTTCTGGTGGCAAGCCATTCCACTGGTTAATTGTTCTCAGTGTTAGGAAGTTTCTCCTTAATTCCAACTTGCTTCTCTCCTTGATGAGTTTCCATCCGTTGCTTCTTGTCCTGCCTTCTGGTGCTTTGGAGAATAAGTTCACGCCTCTCTTCTTTGTGGTAGCCCCTTAAATACTGGAAGACTGCTATCATGTCCCCCATAGTCCTTCTTTTCTCTAGATTGGCCATACCCAATTCCTGCAACCGTTCTTCCTAGGTTTTAGTCTCCAGGCTTTTAAATCATCTTAAGTTGCTCTTCTCTGCACTTTTTCCAAAATCTCAACATCTTTTTTTGTGATGTGGTGACCAAAACTGGATGCAGAATTCCAAGGTGAGGCCTTACTGAGGCTTTATGAAGCAGTACTAACACTTCATGTGATTTTGATTCTGTGCCTCTGTTTATACAACCAGGGATTGTAAATGAGTAGAAAGTAAATCTGCGTAAGGTAGTTCTACCATGGATTGAAAAAGCTACAAGTAGTACTTAGTAGTTGTAATACTATTTAGATTTGGTCTACATGTCCTCCGAGGCACTTTTTTTTAAAAAAAACAACAACGTGGTACAAGATGGAATGCTTGTGGATGCCATTTTGACTTTTTTGGCACATGCACCTTGGGGGTCGTCCCTGGAGTTGGAAGTTTTTTTAAAAAAGATTATTCCAAACAAGCCAAATTAGAATGGAATGGAATGGAATGGAATGGAATGGAATGGAATGGAATAGAATAGAATAGAATAGAATAGAATAGAATAGAATAGAATAGAATAGAATAGAATAGAATAGAATAGAATAGAATAGAATAGAATAGAATAGAATAGAAAATAGAATAGAATAGAATAGAATAGAATAGAATAGAATAGAATAGAATAGAATAGAATAGTAAAATAAACAATAGAATAGAATAGAATAGAATAGAATAGAATAGAAAAATAAACAATAGAATAGAATAAAAATAAGGAATAGAATGGAATAGAATAGAATAGAATAGAATAGAATAGAATAGAATAGAATAGAATAGAATAGAATAGAATAGAATAGAATAGAATAGAATAGAATAAAAATAAGGAATAGAATAGAATAGAATAGAATAGAATAGAATAGAATAGAATAGAACAGAACAGAACAGAACAGAACAGAACAGAACAGAACAGAATAGAATAGAATAGAATAGAATAGAATAGTAAAATAAACAATAGAATAAAAATAAGGAATAGAATGGAATAGAATAGAATAGAATAGAATAGAATAGAATAGAATAGAATAGAATAGAATAGAATAGTAAAATAAGGAATAGAATAGAATAAAAATAAGGAATAGAATAGAATAGAATAGAATAGAATAGAATAGAATAGAATAGAATAGAATAGAATAGAATAGAATAGAATAGAATAGAATAGAATAGAATAATAGAATAGAATAGAATAGAATAGAATAGAATAGAATAGAATAGAATAGAATAGAATAGAATAGAATAGAATAGAATAGAATAGAATAGAATAGAATAGAATAACAGAAGGGACCTTGGAGGTCTTCTAGTCCAACCCCCTGCTCGGGCAGGAAACCCTACTACACTAAATGAATCCTAAATCCAAGCATCAGCCTGTAAGATCATCTTTACTGAAGCAGCATCTGGTCTTCTCCATGGTGCGGGGCGCAGGACACGGGCTTTGTAATTTGTTAGCAAACGTATTTATTTTGTATTTTACTTTGCATTTTAAACCTAGTTACTTTGCGTTTTGATGTGACTTCCTTTTCTCTCTTTTAAAATGGTGATAAGGATATATATATATATATATATATATATATATATATATATATATATATATATATATATATATATATATATATACATATATCACATCCCTAGATAAAGTTACAGAAGGACGGCTGGAGACTATCTCCTGATAAGAAAAATTCTCTTAAGAGTCAGCTGGCATTTGGTTATCTAACTTCAAACAACCTTTGTGGTTGATTTCGTGTGCAAAGGAAGGATTACTTTTATCTTGTCCAACCATTTTTTTTCTTGGACACGGTTAAATAGAAAAGGGGACGCGAGCTAAGGATCGGGGCTCCGTCTTTGAATGAGAGGAATCCCTTTTTATCTGAATATTCTGATAAATTGTAATAAAATGATCTTCCTGTCTCGGTCCGTCTCGCAGGAAAATATGCACGGCAAGGCATGAGCCTAAAAAAGAGCCATATTTAGCCTTCAGAGGGCACAAGGAGAAGGAAAAGACAATTAAAACCATAATTAGCTGCCACCCACTTGGTTTTATCTCTGAAAGTTCAGCCTCAAACAAACAAGGGAAGGGAGGAATATTATTCTTATTATTCAACGTTTCTTAATTTTAAGAACTTAAGATGGATGGACTTCAACTCCCAGAATTCCCCAGCCAGCACAGCTGGCTGGTGAATTCTGGGAGTTGAAGTCCAATCATCTTAAAGTTCCAAAATTGTGTTTACTAATTCTATTTTTTGGACTATTTATCTCACTGCACGTCTTGGAATATCTCAAGTGGTGGGTGAAACTCAAAAACAGCAAAATATTAAGTATGGGGCAGTACTCAAAATGACTCCACTTTAAGAAGAGGCTATCCCAGGGGTAGGCAACCTCGGCTCTTTTATGACTCATAGACTTCAACTCCCAGAATTCCTGAGTCAGATGACTCAGGAATTCTGGGAGTTGAAGTCCATGAGTCATAAAAGAGCCGAGGTTGCCTACCCCTGGGCTAGACAGTCACTTGTCTGAGATGGTATAGGACAGGTTCTCCTGCTTAGGTGGGGGGCTGGACTAGAAGACCTCCAAGGTCCCTTCCAGCTCTATTCTATTATTATTATTATTATTATTATTATTAAACCATGTCAAAAAAAAAAAAACAACCCCCGGTTACTGGTGGGACAATATTGGAAGAAGGATAGTTTGCCCACTATAGAAGAATGGGTGTTTAAAGTTTCGAATCTTGCAGAAATGTCTAAGATTTCTGCTTATTTGAAAGATCATTCACAGGAAAGATATATTTCAGTTTGGAGGAGATGGATAAATTATATTCAGAACAAATATGGGACTAAAAAGTTCCATTTAGCTTATGAGTAGATTTTAGTGGGATATTGTTATTGGTACTTTGTATGTAGTTATGTTAAAGGGGAGTTAAAGCACATTATGAATTTGGTTAATTGTATATTATGCATAATTTTTATTTAGAATATGATTATTGTAACTATAATCCTGTATTTAGCTCTGGGAAGTGGGGGGGGGAAGTGGGCGGGTTTGGGGTGGGAGGGATTTGGGGATATATTGTAAAATTTTGTTTTTGTAAAACTCTTTAATAAAAAATAAAAAAAACAACAACCCCTCAGCAGATAGTGAAACAAAACTCGGGAGGTGAGTCGATATTTCGGTACTTTTTTTTTAACCCTGACATTTTCAGTCCAAGGCTGGCATTGTCTTTATTCCAGTGTTCCTCAACCTAGGGAATTCTGGGAACTGAAGTCTCCTCCCCCCCATCTTAAAGTTGTCAAATCGGACAAACCCTGATCTAAGGCTGGTGCTTTTAGACCTCTTCGAGCAAGTAATCATGATTAAGCAGCACGCCATCCGCACCTTGGGAAAAGGAGAGTGTTTCTTTCTGTTAGTCCTCTATTCCCCCACCCCTAAATTTGGCTATCTAAATGGTGGAACCCCCCCCCCCCAAAAAAAATATCCTGTGTTATTTCTCTACCTCAGTATCATCCATATGGGGTAAAATCCCAATGGGGCAGCGAAGCAGAATCGCAGTTCTGTCCCTTTAAAAAGTGGGACGAACATTTAAAAAGGGGCGGGGCTTCACACCTAAAAAGGGGCGGGGCTTCCAGTTTGACTTTTTTGACAAAACCCCCCTCCCCCACACTTGGGCATACCTGTGCATTTTAAAATAATATTTATTGAACATGTCCTTAACGTAATTACAAACTGAAAGGGGGGGGTGAGAAAAAAAACCCCAGAAAGATGACTTCCGACTTGACTGAAAAAAATTAAAAAAAAAACAGGTCAGGTTTGAGATGAGTGCAAATTCTGACACTCTCACAATTTGTGAGTTTTGAATCCTTCGAAATTCTTTTCAGGGACGCGGTGGCTCAGTGGGTTAGGACGCTGAGCTTGTCGATCAGAAGGCCGGCAGTTTGGCGGGTCGAATCCTGAGTGCCGCGTAGCAGAGTGAGCGCCTGTTACCCGTCCCAGCTTCTGCCCACCTAGCAGTTCGAAAGCACGTAAAAATGCAAGTAGAAAAATAGGGACCACTCCGGTGGGAAGGGAACAGCGTTCCGTGCGCCTTTGGCGTCCAGTCATGCCGGCCACATGACCACGGAGACGTCCTCGGACAAGCGCTGGCTCTTCGGCTTTGAAACGGAGATGAGCACCGGCCCCTAGAGTCGGAAACGACTAGCACGCATGTGCGGGGGAACCTTTACCTTTACCTTTACTAAATTCTTTTCTTGATTCCAGTGTTCCTCAACCTGGGGAATTCTGGGAGTTGTAGTCCACGCACCCTAGCTGGGGAATTCTGGGAGCTGAAGCCCGACCGTCTTAAAGCGGTCCAGTTCTCATCTAAGGCTTGTAGTTTTAAACCTCTTCAAGCCAGTAATCCTAACTGAGCGAGGCTGGCTGGGGAATTCTGGGAGTTGTAGGTCACACACCCTAGCTGGGGAATTCTGGGAGCTGAAGTCCACCCGTCTTAAAGCTGTCAAATCGGACCCAACCCCGATTTAAGGCTTGTACTTTTAAGCCTCTTCAAGCCAGTAATCCAAACTGAGCGTGGGCTGGCTGGGGAATTCTGGGAGTTGAGGTCCACGCTTCTTAAAAGTGCCCAATTCCAGAAACACAAAAGAGTATGGTGTGTGTTTGGCCCCAAACATCTTACACCCACCTTGATTTTTGCACAAGAGTCCTTAATGCACAATCTCCATCAAACAGCATGCGGTGGAGGGGGGGGGAAGAGCAGAATTTAAGGATATATCCATTATCTTCTTCCTTGCCCCCCCCAAAAAATTAAAAAAATAAATAAATTCTGGCTGAGAATGTCTCCTCTTCCAGTTTTCATCTCTACAGAGTCTTGAACAGAAGCTTCTGCTCGCTTATCAGCCGCCCGTCACCACCTGTGCCCTACACCAGTATGTATGTGTACACGCATGTGTTCCTCCTCCATCACCCCTCCCACCTCCATCCTCTGGAATGTTATTTCTCCTCAGAGCATCAAAGGATGAGGGAAGGAGGAGGAGAAAGGCAGCCGATGAGGAGCTTAAAAAGCAGCACCATTCATGGTCAGACATGGCCTCTTGTAGGACCACTTCCTTGTCAACATGTCACTCACAACTGAAAGGGCCCTCAGGGAGGGGGGCAGAGGGGGGTGGGGAGCAGCTGATGCTATTTTGGAAGGGCGGATATAAAGAAAGAGGCCACCATCAAAGCCTCAAATCTTGCTGGGACTCCAGAGCGGCACATCTCCAGGGAGTAAGTATGAACTTCTTACGAATGGAACGGTTGAGTTGTGCCAGGAAGATCTAGTCAGGAAGGAACCCAGACTCTTGAACCCGTGTTCCAACCCAGAGCTCTTTTCATACAACCTTACCAACTTGGGCTGGAAAAGAACAAACTTAGTAGAAGAAGCTGTTTTCTCCATGCCTCCATCAGAGGAGTGGATGGAAGCCTATCTTTGCAAGGTGGACCTCTTAGTGTGTGTGTGTGGGGGGGGCTTCTTGGAAGACGTGAATGGATGGAGGAGTTGGGTTCGGATCAAAAGAGAGGGGGTGCACACATGGATTGTGAGGATGGAGGCACAGCACGGTTAGAAGAACCACAGTTGAGGAGCATCTACAGAGCTTCTCATCCAATGTGGGTGATCACAAATAAGGACAGCATCGATGAAAGATCTGGATGGCTATGCAGGGTTTCTCAAGCTTAACTGCTTGAAGATGTCTGGACTTCAGCTCCCAGAATTCTGGGAGTTGAAGTCCAGATATCTTAAAGTGGCCAAACTTGAGAAACACTAGTAGGACTGGACAACCCGTGGCAGGTACAACAGCCAGAAATCTTGCTGCAATTAAGAAGAGATTGAACAACCACTTGTCTGAAATGGTATGGGGTCTCCTGCCTGAGCAGGGGGTTGGACTAGATGGCCTCCAAGGTCCCTTCCAACTCCGTTATTCTCCTCCTCCTCCTCTTCCTCCTCTTCCTCCTTTTTAAGAAGAGACTGGACAGCCATTTGTCTGAAATGGTATGGGGTCTCCTGCCTGAGCAGGGGGTTGGACTAGATGGCCTCCAAGGTCCCTTCCAACTCCGTTATTCTCCTCCTCCTCCTCTTCTTCCTCCTCTTCCTCCTTTTTAAGAAGAGACTGGACAGCCATTTGTCTGAAATGGTATGGGGTCTCCTGCCTGAGCAGGGGGTTGGACTAGAAGACCTCCAAGGTCCCTTCCAACGCTGTTACGCTGAATCCCCTGAGTCGGCCCTGGAGGTTGGCAACCAACAAGAGAAGCTTTGCAGAAAATTTAGCAGAAGCCGTAGGCTCAGCGGGTGCAACGGCCAGGAAGACGAGAAGAACGCAGGGATGGTTAAATAAATAAAGATTAACCATAAACCAGCAGGAGAAGAAGGGAAGGTCACTTGTAAACCATATCAACTAGTTGAAGGTGCTGGTGTAAAACAGTTCACAGACAGGTGGCAGAGCAGAAGCCGGGGGCAGAGAGAGAGAGAGAGAAAGAGAGAAAGAGAGAGAAAGATTGCAGAGAGGATGAAATCTGGAGAAATATTGGCTACTGAGATGCAAGCAGGACAAGAAGCAACGGATGAAAACTAATCAAGGAGAGAAGCAATCTAGAACGAAGGAGAAATTTCCTGACGGTGAGGACAACTACTCAAAAGGATGGCTTCATGCCTTCAGGAGTTGTGGGTGCTCCAACACTGGAGGTTTTTAAGAAGAGATTGGACCGCCGTTTGTCTGAAGTGGGATTTGTCTGAAATTGAGTAGCGGGTTGGACTAGAAGACCTCCAAGGTCCCTCCCAGCTCTGTTCTTCTGTTCTTCCCTCCTCCTGTTCTTCAGTCAAAATCCTCGTAAATAAAAGTTAGGATAGAATTTGCCTCTGTAATCTCTTCTCCTCTGGCACGTCTGCAACCCCCCACCCGAAAAAAAAACCAAATTATCCAAGGTTTGCAAACGGTCCCCCCCCTCCATCATGTATCACAACTTTTCGAGGGCAGCTGTCCACCCCCTCTGACATCCGAGTCCAGCTGCCCCCGGAAATATCAAAATATCAACCTCAGATTCCCAAATGGGCCTAATCCTCCATGCTTCAAGTCTGGCCTCTTTTTAGATCTTCACTCTTTTCTCCGTTTCTTTTTCTTCCCACCCCACTCCAGCCTCCAATTCCACTTTTTGTTCCTTCGTTGTCTCCTTGCAAGCTTCTTAAAGGTAAGACTTTTATTTTATTTTATTTTATTATTTTTCTAATTTTTGGCCACCCGTTAAGGCGCCAACACTGGAGACGGGACAGCCATTTTGTCTGAAATGGTATAGGGTTTCCTGCCTGAGCAGGGGGTTGGACTAGATGACCTCCAAGGTCCCTTCCAACATGGTGATGATGAGGATGAGGATGATGATGATGATCTCCCTTTCTTCTGAAGGGGTAAACACCGTGGGTGGGTTAAGCCAGGGGTAGGCAACCTTGGCTCTTTTATGACTCGTGGACTTCAACTCCCAGAATTCCTGAGCCAGCCACGCTGAGGGGAAAGGGAGAGGTTTCCAAGCTGCGCCAGGCTGGCTCAGGAATTCTGGGAGTTGAAGTTCACGAGTCACAAAAGAGCCCCAAGGTGGCCTACCCCCTGGGTTAAGCAAGGAGATGTTGGGTGAAGGAAGGCCCTCAAAAACCAACTTTTGATGCCTGGTGCATCTGAGCAGGTTTTTAGGAAGTGATGCAAAAAGGGGGTTCTTGACTGCATTTTTCGGCACTGTGTTCCTGGTCAAGCCACCAGCACGGATGAAATTCCTTTAAAAAAAAAATAAGGTAATCATATGTCTTTATTTCATTTATTGATTTGGTATCCTACCTTCATTATTTTTACAAATAACTCAAGGGTGGTGAACATTTCCAAAACACTTACTATTATATTTATATATTTATTAAAGTTTTATTTCCCCCACAACAACAATCCTGTGAGGTAGGCTGGCTTGAGAGAGAGAGAGGGACAGGCCCACAGTCCCCCAGACAGCCAGTAATTTAGGACCAATCACCAGGAGACTTTGAGTTCCAGTCCCGCCTTAGGCATAAAAGCCGTCAAGGTGACTTGGGCCAATTACCAGGCGACTGTGAGTTCTAGTCCCACCTTAAGCAGGAAAGCCAGCTGGGTGCCCTTGAGCCAATCACCAGGAGACTGTGAGTTCTAGTCCCGCCTTAGGCATAAAAGCCATCCAGGTGTCTTGGGCTAATTACCAGGTGACTGTGAATTCTAGTCCCACCTTAAGCAGGAAAGCCAGCTGGGTGTCTTTGAGCCAATCACCAGGTGGCTGTGAGTTCTAGTTCCACATTAGGCATAAAAGCTGTCAAGGTGACTTTGAGCCAATCCCCAAGAAATGGTGAGTTCTAGACCCGCCTTAGGCACGAAAGCCATCAGGGTGACTTAGGGCTAATCACCAGGTGACTGTGAGTTCTAGTCCTGCCTTAGACATGAAAGGTGACTGGGTGAGCTTTGGTCAGTCCCTCTCTCTCTCGTCCTAACCCACCTCACAAGGTTGTTGCTGTTTTGGGGAAAATAGGAGGAAGAAGAAGTATTAGCTAAGTTCTCCGCCTTGAGTGGTTTGTAATGGTGGGATATAAATCAATCAATTTATAGTCCCTCCCCCAAACTTAACCATCACCAATAGAAATAGCAAATTTCCCCCTTGTATAACATATGTACTACATAGGGTCTCCTGCTTGAGCATGGGGTTGGACTGGATGACCTCCAGGGTCCCTTCCAACCCTGTTTTATTCTATGTTTTATCTTTATCTGCCAGCTCATAGATGTGTGGAGAGCTCATTTCTTTCAAAGGTGGACAAATGGAAGTTATGAAAGGCAAACATTTGGAAAATCTGGCGGCTTTTTATCAGCTTTTATATAAGCATTTCGGTGGAGATCACTCAGGGCTGGCATTTCAGTCCAATAAGAGAGCGCAAACACCTCACAAATATTTTTGAAAATGTTGGAGGGGTGCCAAGAGAAGGGATTTTTTTTTCCCCCCAGAGATGAGTAAATGAAAAAACGATGCCTTTCTGGGAGAAAATATTCCAAGAAGTAAGGGTTAGAACTAAATTCGGCCCTCAAATTGGGATGATTTTATATTTTTGAGGTGGTTAATACTAAATTATCTGACAAGGAACTGCTCTGCGTGTTTATCGATGGCAGCTAAATTAATAATGGCTTGGACAGCAGAATATTTTTATATAATTTATCCTTTGAGAAAGGTTAATGGGTAGTCAATTGCTCTTCTTGAAAAATCTATTGATAAAATTCAAACGCTAAATTCTCTGTGGGATGAATTGCATTTTTACTGAGCCGGAAAAGATGATAAATAACAGCCATGTTATCCGTGAGGCTCATGTTCTTGAATCCCATCCCTGTGGAAACAAAAATCAGGATTATTGAAGCATTTGATCTTAGGGAAATTCCGTGATTTGTTCCATACACAGAGTTTTTAACAGAATAAAAATGACAGCAAAAATAAGAACGAACTTTCCCACAGCGTAGATTGTAGATTATTTTTCCGTTCTTTGCATGGTTACATATAAGCTACATGGAGAATCCATGTTTCAGGAAAATTTTATGACCATAATAAAGATTTCATTGAATGCTTGCATTACACCATTATAGAAATGTAAAAAGATCCGTATCTCTCAAGCTTGGCAACTTTAAGATGTATGGACTTCAATTCCCAGAATTCACCAGTCAGCAAGCCTGGTTGGGGAATTCTGGGAGTTGAAATCCACCCCTCATAAATTATGACTGGCTGGGGAATTATGTTATGTTATGTTATGTTATGTTATGTTATGTTATGTTATGTTATGTTATGTTATGTTATGTTATGTTATGTTGTTATGTTATGTTATGTTATATATTCGGGTCTTTTCCCATGTAGGATTGAGGGTGTCTTGGCGACGTTTTGACAAGGTCCCACTCATCATCTTCAGGCTGGTGTCTTCGGTTTCGTGCTTGTGCGAGCAAAGCGAGTGTGACCTCGTCAAAACATCGTCAAGACACCCTCAATCCTACATGGGAAAAGACCCAAATACGCCAAGACCTACATACACACACACACACACACACACACACACACACACACACACACACACACATATATACATATACATACATACATACATACATACATACATACATACATATTGCTAAGCACATTGGTTTGTGCTTAAATTGTAAGCTGCCCTGAGTCTTCGGAGAAGAGCGGGATATAAATGGGATTAAAATAAAAAATAAAAAATAATATAGATATAGATATAGATATAGATATAGATATAGATATAGATATAGATATAGATATAGATATAGATATAGATATAGATATAGATATAGATGATATAGATATAGATATAGATATAGATATAATATTTGTTTAAGGTTGAAGAATACAATTGGGAGAAGGGAAGGTCAAAGAAATATAATACTAATTAATATACTAATTATGCAATTATATAGAGCCTTGGTGGAGCAGTGGGCTGATGCCTCCTTAAGTAACACCAGCTGCCTGCAATTAGTGCAGGTTCGCATCCCACCAGGCTCAAGGTTGACTCAGCCTTCCATCCTTCCGAGGTAGGTAAAATGAGGACCCAGATTGTTGGGGGCAATAAGCTGACTTTGTAATAATGCCGCTTGGGGGTGTGTGTGAAAGCCCTAATAAGCAGGCATATACATAGAATGAAGGCTACTGCTAAGCTTGTAAGCCGCCCTGAGTCTTCGGAGAAGGGCGGGATATAAATGTAATAAAAATAAAATAAATAAAAATAAATAAAGATCAGTCATTACTGACTATTAATTAATTATTATTGTTGCTGTTTTTTCAAATATATAAACCAAGAAAACACACTGTACACCAGGCACTGGAGATTGTTATTTTAAAGAAAACCCAATAAAATATATATTTTTTTTAAAAAAAGTTGCTCAAGCTTTTAGGACCACAAAAGTGCAAGGGCCACTGTTCAACACTCACTCCGTGTTTGTGTGGGATTGTGCATCCCTTTCTCTTCAATCTCCCTCTCGGCCTGCTCTCCCTTCCTTTCCTCCGGCGATGTAGAATGGGTGATGCAGCAATGGCTGACTTCGGAGCCGCGGCTCCTTACCTTCGCAAGTCGGACAAGGAGCGCCTGGAAGCCCAGACTCGGCCCTTCGACAGCCGCAACGAGTGTTTTGTGCCCGACGAGAAAGAGGAATTTGTCAAGGGCAAAGTGATGAGCCGGGAAGGAGCCATGATCACCGTGCAGACGGAGAGCGGCAAGGTGGGCGGAGAAAGTGGCGGTGGAAAAGCTGGGTTCCAGAAGGAAGGTGGCAACAAAGGGGAGATGGTTGGGATGGCCTCCAAGGTGGACAAGTGGAAATTTGGGGGTGAAGGTGGGTTCTGAAGGAAGGGGGCAATGGAGGGGAGATGGTTGGGATGGTCTCCAAGGTGGACAAGTGGGAATTTCTGGAGGGGTTCCAGAAGGAAGGGGACAATGGAGGGGAGATGGTTGGGATGGTCTCCAAGGTGGACAAGTGGGAATTTGGGGGTGAAGGTGGGTTCCAGAAGGAAGGGGACAATGGAGGGGAGATGGTTGGGATGGTCTCCAAGGTGGACAAGTGAGAACTTTTGGGAAAGATGGGTTCCAGAAGGAACATGACAACGGGGGTGGTGGGGGTGGGGAGATGGTTGAGATGATGGTCCAAGATGGGCTGGTGAGAATCGTGACTCACAACATTTGAAAAGGTGTGGAGTCAAGAGCAAGGAAGGAGATTCTATGGTGGAATCTCGACCGAGAGTGAAGGATGAATATCAAGGCCTTCAAAGAATTGAGAGGAGCTAGTATCTTTCCAGGGATGCCAGATGGATAGTCCCACTTTCCAAAGTTTCCTTCTGGGGTCTTGAGAAGAGTTTCGGCGTCAGCCCTTTGAGGTAGTCCACCAAGAAGCACAAACCACGATTACTAATGTTACACTTACCTGGTGTCTTTTCCAGTCTGAAAGCACCTCTCTCCTGCTTTTCTTGGGCCAAAAGGATTTGGGGTCACATGATAGCAATCTTCCAGTATTTGTGGGTCTGCCACAGAGAAGTGTGTGTGTGTGGGGGGGGGTTTCCACCTATTCTCCAAAGCACCTGAAGGCAGGACAAGAAGCAACGGATGGAAACTAGTCAAGGAGAGAAGCAACCTTAGAACTAAGGAGAAATTTCCTGACAGTGAGAACAATTAACCAGTGGAACAGCTTGCCACCAGATGTTGTGGGTGCTCCATCACTGGAGGTTCTTATGTAGAGATCGGGCAACCATTTGTCTGAAACAACATAGGGTCTCCTGCTTGAGCAGGGGATTGGACTAGAAGATCTTTAAGGTCCCTTCCGACTCCGTGGTTGTGTTACTTTCCAGAAAACTAGGGGGGGAGAGGGGAAACTTCCGGTATGCTTCCCATTCCCCCTTTCCTTCCATGGGTTGAGTTGTCCCTGATCTGATGGCTGTCTTGCCTGCAGCTTTTCCTCCTGTCTCCCAATGACATTGTCGCGGGCCCTTACACCCGGCTAACCCCTGTTCCTTCTTTCTGAACCTTTTCAGACAGTGATGGTGAGGGAGGCCGACATCCACCAGCAGAATCCACCCAAGTTCGACAAGATCGAGGATATGGCCATGCTGACGTTTCTGCACGAACCGGCCGTGCTCTACAACCTGAAGGAACGCTACGCCTCCTGGATGATCTATGTGAGTAAAAACATGTCCGTTGTTGGCTGCTGCACTCCAAACAAGGGTTTATTTTCTCCTCGAAGCACTCCTGCTCAGAGCATGCACAGTCTTATTGCGCTGAGGTGACCCGGGAGTAAATACAGTAAACAGTGGCCCGTATTAAGTGGTGGTTTATATGGCGCTATCTACAAAAGAGGGACGCGGTGGCTCAGTGGGTTAGGACGCTGAGCTTGTCGATCGGAAGGTTGGCAGTTTGGCGGGTCGAATCCCGAGTGCCGCGTAGCAGAGTGAGCGCCTGTTACTCGTCCCAGCTTCTGCCAACCTAGCAGTTTGAAAGCACGTAAAAATGCAAGTAGAAAAATAGGGACCACTTTGGTGGGAAGGTAACAGCGTTCCGTGCGCCTTTGGCGTCCAGTCATGCTGGCCACATGACCACGGAGACGTCCTCGGACAAGCGCTGGCTCTTCGGCTTTGAAACAGAGATGAGCACTGGCCCCTAGAGTTGGAAACAACTAGCACGCATGTGCGGGGGAACCTTTACCTTTACCTATCTACAAATATAGAAACAAAATGTGTAACGTGGTGAAACAGCAAACTCCAATGCACAGCAGTAACAGCAGTCAAACGGACGAGAGAGAAAGACTCCAGCAAAAAGCTTCCCTTTTATACTCAAGACTCTTAAAGGGATACACACACCTGCTGAGTCATTCCTATTATTGCATCATCCGCCTTACACCACATCATTAACATGAGCGGTTTAGCCTTTACATCATTATCCTGACAACTCCCACATAGCTGAGGATCTCGGCTGATGCCCCGTTACAGGTGTCTATGGAGATTCACCATCATCCAGCTGATGGTGTGGTCCCAGAGGTGCTTTTTCAAAAGGCAACTGGACTTTGTTTTTCCTTGAAGACGTTTTGCTTCTCACCCAAGAAGCTTTTTCAGTTCAGACTGAAATGGTGGAGGACGGAAGGATTTACGTTCCTTTGCAGTCACCTGGTCGTTAGGACTCCCTCTGAGAATCGTTGGAGGTTTATCTTGGGTAAACACAGTCCTTTCGAGAGTTCCAAGAAGGTTGCACACCCATTTGCACTCTGGTTCAGGGGACCCTGAAGGCACAAATAAACCTCTAAGTGGCCTCAACGACTCTCAGAGGGAGTACTAACGACCAGATGACTGTAAAGGAATAGAAATCCTTCCGTCCTCCACCATTCAGTCAGAACTGAATAAGCTTCCTGGATGAGGAGCGAAACGATTTCAAGGAAAAACAAAGTCCAGTTGCCTTTTGAAATAAACACTTTTGGGTCCCCACACAGGGGTGTTGGAAGGAAGAGAGGTCAAAAAAGTCAAGATGTTGGCCACAATCATGCATTCAAAGCCCATTTTTTTGCAAAATTGCATTGCGCTGTACATAAATGCACGGTATGTAGATTGCACCCCAGGGTCACATGATCAAAATTTGGGCCCTTGGCAACCGGCATGGTTGCATTGTCCCAGGGCTCATGCGATCGCCATTTGCGACCTTCCCAGCAAAGCCGGATTCGCTTAACAACTGCACATTTCACTGAACAGCAGCGATTCGCTTAACAACGCTGAAGAAGGTCGTGAAATGAGGCACAACTCACAACTGTCTCGTTTAGTGAGGGAAATTTGGGGCTCAGCTGTCATCATACGTCGAGGACGTATATGGTCATATGTCAAGGGCTATCTGTAGCTTGCCAATGATCAGACACAGGTGAGCAGATTGGAAAGTATTTTCGGGCAGCCATTTGTCTGAAATGGTCTGGGTCTTCAAACTTGGCCCTTTTATAACTTATGGACTTCAACTCCCAGAATTCCTCAGCCAGCGTGCCTGGCTAAGGAATTCTGGGAGTTGACGTCCACAAGCAGGCATCTTCAAATGTGGCCCTTTTATGGCTTGTGGACTTCAACTCCCAGAATTCCTCAGTTGGCCATATTGATGAAACCGCGGGCTTGGATCCAGACCAGGGGTCTTCCAACGTGTCCCTTTTGTGACTTGTGGACTTCTACTCCCAGAATTCCTCAGTCAGTCATTTTGATGAAACCGCAGGCTTGGATCCAGACCAGGGGTTTTCAAACGTGTCCCTTTTGTGACTTGTGGACTTCAACTCCCAGAATTCCTCAGTCGGCCATTTTGATGAAACCGCGGGCTTGGATCCAGACCAGGGGTTTTCAAATGTGTCCCTTTTGTGACTTGTGGACTTCAACTCCCAGAATTCCTCAGTCGGCCATTTTGATGAAACCGCGGGCTTGGATCCAGACCAGGGGTCTTCAAACTTGGCCCTTTTGTGACTCACGCCTGGCTGAGGAATTCTGGGAGTTGAAGTCCACGAGTCACACAAGGGCCAAGTTTGAAGACCCCTAGTATAGGCTCTCCTGCCTGAGCAGGGGGTTGGACTAGAAGACCTCAAAGGTCCCTCCCAGCTCTATTCTGTTTCTGATGTTCACAAGACCCTGCTCCTTAAACTGGTCCAATACCACATTTGCAATTTTGATAATACCAAGAGACAGGTCAGCCTAAGTCAAGAGGCTTTGCTAGGATTGAATTTTACAAGCCCTTCAAATCTTTTTTTTTAATCCGTTGCTCTTAGAAATCTAATCAATTCTTATTTATATTCGTCGTATTTATATATCATCCAAGGAAAAACGAAAAGGACACGTCATTTTTTAAAAAAATAAATGGCAAACTGTGCACATGGTACAGTGACCTTTTAGGAGAGCAAAATGTGTTTCCGGTTGGGTATCAACACAAATGTCACAACTGCTTTTTTAAAAAAAAAAAATCGCTTTTTTTATGAATTAGGAAGAAAAAGATCTCTTTACCGGTGTATTTTGTGGAACCTGTTTCTTTCTTGCCAAATACAGCTAGTCCTTAACTTACAACTTTTCATTTAGTGACCAAAGTTACAATGCCGCTGAAAAATGTGACTTATGACCGTTTTTCACAGTTAACGACCTTTGCAGCCTCCACCCCGTGGTCCCGTGATCAAAATTCAGGCGCTTGGCAACTGGTTCGTATTTGCGACGGTCGCAGCATTCCCCCGGGATCACGTGATCCCCTTTTGTGGCCTTCTGGCCAGCAAAGTCAGCGGGGGAAAGCCAGATTGACTTAACAATTGCATTACTAACTTAACAACTGCGCTGATTCACTTTACAACTGTGGCAAGAAAGGTCGTAACAATGGGGCAAAACTCCCTTCACAAATGTCTCACTTTGCCAGAGAAGTTCTGGGGTCAACTATGGTCGTAAGTCGAGGACTACCTGTGTGGAACTGTTCTCCAACGCCACCTCCAGGTTGCCCTTACAGGTCCCTGCACCAAATAATTCCTTGAGCCAAACTTCTCCGGATGTTTGGACTTCAACTCCCAGAATTCCTCAGTGAGCGTGGCCATGGCTGAGAATCGTGGAAGACAGAGTTCACCCAGTGTGAAGAACACCAGGTGGGAGGAATAATCCGGAAGAAGACAGCCATTTTGTCTGAAATGGTATAGGGCAGGGGTAGGCAACCTCGGCTCTTTTATGACTCATGGACTTCAACTCCCAGAATCCCTAAGTCAGCTGACTCAGGAATTCTGGGAGTTGAAGTCCATGAGTCATAAAAGAGCCGAGATTGCCTACCCCTGGTATAGGGTTTCCTGCCTGAGCAGGGGTTTGGATTAGATGACCTCCAAGATCCCTTCCAACTTTTATTATTATTATTATTATTATTATTATTATTATTATTATTATTATTATTATTATTATTATTATTATTATTATTCGCATAGTCAGCCAGACGTTCAGACTGGATTTGGCATTTTTGTCTACCTATTGAGTCATTTCGATCATGACGATGATGATGACGACGACGATGATGATGAAAAAGATTATAATTATGCTTCAAATCATGCAATTTTGGGTGATTTTTTTAAAAAAATTCTTTTTGCTATTTCCTCCTCCCTCCCACCCCACCCCCGCAGACGTATTCAGGCCTCTTCTGCGTGACGGTCAACCCGTACAAATGGCTCCCGGTTTACAACGCTGAGGTTGTGGCTGCCTACAGGGGGAAAAAAAGGAGCGAAGCCCCTCCCCATATTTTCTCCATCTCCGACAACGCGTATCAATACATGTTGACAGGTAGGAGGGCTTCACGCAGATTTGCCAGGTGATATTTTTTTTAAGCCGCTGTAGAAGAGGAGACTTTGTGTCTCAAGGTTGAAAGGAGGGGTCCTTGCTGCTCTCTCTCAGCTGGGTGGTTTTCTTGCAGACGTCTCGTTGCCAAGCTAGGGAACATCATCAGTGCTAGAAGAGAGTGTGGGAGGAGGAGGAGGAGGAGGAGGAGGAGGAGGCCTGTGGGGTCCTTGGTGTTGTCTAAGCTTGGTTGCTTTCTTGCAGACATCTCATTACCAAACTAGGGAACATCATCAGTGCTAGAAGCGAGGGGGGTTTGCAGAGAGGAGGAAGAGGATGGGGGGAGGGAGCCTGCGTGGTCTTTGGTGCTCTCTGCGCTTGGCTGTCTTCTTGCAGACATTTCATGGCCCAACGAGGTAACCTCATCCACTGTGGAAGAGAGTGGGGTCTCCTCTCTTTGTATATACTAGTGGGTGTGGTTGGGAGTGGTTCCTCGATTAGGCTGTTAGTAACTTCCCAAGACATGGACAGACTTAACATAGTTTCAACTGGGAAAGTGTGAGCCTCCTAGGCCAGGGGTAGGCAACCTTGGGGCTCTTTTGTGACTCGTGGACTTCAGCTCCCAGAATTCCTGAGTCAGCATGGCTCAGCTTGGAAACCTCTCCCTTTCCCCTCAGCGTGGCTGGCTCAGGAATTCTGGGAGTTGAAGTCCACGAGTCATGAAAGGGCCATAGTTCCACCATGCTGGCTGAGGAATTCTGGGAGTTGAAGTCCACGAGTCATAAAGCGGCCTAGGCCAGGGGTAGGCCACCTTGGCTGTTTTATGACTCGTGGACTTCAACTCCCAGAATTCCTGAGCCAGCATGGCTCAGCTTGGAAACCTCTCCCTTTCCCCTCAGCATGGCTGGCTCAGGAATTCTGGGAGTTGAAGTCCACGAGTCATGAAAGAGCCAAGGTTGCCTACCCCTGTGACCAAGCCAAGTCCAAAAAAGCTAGAGAATTCCTGGAAGCCTGGCACTCAGACAAATCAGCCATCAACGGGCACGCAGAGATAAGCAACAACTACATACCTTTGAAAAGTCAGAATCAGAAAAGCCAGAAAGGAAACCAAAAGACCCCCCCCCCCAAACCTCCTCACCAGCAATCAACACCCAGAGTTTAACACCTAGATCAGGGGTCTTCAAACTTGGCTCTTTTATGACTTGTGGACTTCAAGTCCCAGAATTCCTCAGCCAGGCGTGCCTGGCTGAGGAATTCTGGGAGTTGAAGTCCACAAGTCATAAAAGGGCCAGGTTTGAAGACCCCTGACCTAGATCAACAATCAAGAGGTAAACCACACCCCAATCGAGAAAGTACCAACTCAGACAAACAAGCTAACAGTGAACAACAACCTAATCTAGGAACTGTCACCAAATCAGTCCTAAAATTGGGAACAACCCACTTAGCAACCTACCTCTGGATGGTGTCAGCTCGCCATTCATTGTCAAAGATGCATTAACGGGTTTAAATTCAGCTCCACTCCAATTCCAACACTATCTTGACAATTGCCGTTTTCTTTCAGATCGAGAAAATCAATCTATCCTCATCACGTGAGTATCAAAGTGCACGTTCGAACTACAGCTTTACAAGCTGGAGGAGTTCGTTTTTTAAAAAAACGGGATGGCTTAAGAAGTCATAAATCAAAGATACCCCCTTCCCCACCCCCCTTATTCTGTCTCCTTTTCAGCGGAGAATCCGGTGCAGGGAAGACGGTCAACACGAAACGAGTCATCCAGTATTTTGCCAGCATTGCTGCCATCGGAGACCGCAAGAAAGAGGCCACCAACTCCCCCAAGGTAGTTCTTCTTATGGTTTGGGGTTTTCAGGAGTCTTCCCCAATCCAGTCCCCTCCAGATGTGCTTAGCTATGGGTGATGAGGCTAGTAGCCTAACATCTGAAGAACATCAACCTGGAGAAGCTTCTTTCTTAGCATGTTCCTGACAAGATGTTCCTAACGTTTTGTGGAGAACATCAACCTGGAGAAGCTGGGGAACATCAAACTGGGGAAGCTTCTTTCATAACATGTTCCTGACAAGATGTTCCTGGCGTTTTCTGGAGAACATCAACCTGGAGAAGCTGGAGAACATCAAACTGGGGAAGCTTCTTTCTTAGCATGTTCCTGACAAGATGTTCCTGGCATTTTCTGGAGAACATCAACCTGGAGAAGCTGGAGAGCATCAAACTGGGGAAGCTTCTTTCATAACATGCTCCTGACAAGATGTTCCTGGTGTTTTCTGGAGAACATCAACCTGGAGAAGCTGGAGAACATCAAACTGGGGAAGCTTCTTTCTTAGCAGCTTTAAGCAGGGTGGACTTCAATTCCCAGAATTCCCCAGCCAGGAAAGGGGAATTCTGGGAGTTGAAGTCCACCCAGCTTCAAGTTGTCAAGTTTGAGGAACACTGTTGTACTGCCTCATTCATGAATAGGGGAACCGTTTCTACGGAAAGATGGGATGAAAACGCAAATTATCTTTCTCCTCATCTGGATTTTTTTTCCTTTTTTGTCTGTTTGGTTCCTCTTTAGGGGACCTTGGAAGATCAAATCATCCAGGCCAATCCTGCCTTAGAAGCCTTCGGCAACGCCAAAACTTTGAGGAACGACAATTCTTCCCGTTTTGTGAGTTTTCCGAGTCTAAAGTTGGACTTAAATAAGAAAAGATCTCCAGAAGTTCAGGGGTAGGCAACCTGGGCTCTTTTATGACTTGTGGACTTCAACTCCCAGAATTCCTGAGCCAGCATGACTCAGCTTGGAAACCTCTCCCTTTTCCCCTCCAGCGTGGCTGGCTCAGGAATTCTGGGAGTTGAAGTCCACGAGTCATAAAAGAGCCAAGGTTGCCTACCCCTGGTCTAGATTAATCATGGTGGAGGGCATTAAGGAGGAAAATATCTCATTTCTCTTCCTACTCCACAAGGTTAGGTAGACCTTGAAGAAGCTGCCATCTTACAGAAGCCATCAGTCAGTTCCATAGTACATGCGGTTCTCGACTTACGGCAGTTCATTTATTGACTGTTCCAAGCTACAACAGCGCTAAAAAAAGGGACTGACAACCATTTTTCACACGGACAAGGGCTGCGGCATCCTGGTGGTCACACGATCAAAATTCAGACACTTGGCGACCGACTCATATTTATGACAGTTGCAGCGTTCCAGGGTCACGTGATCCCCTTATGCGACCAAAGTCAAGGGGGAAGCCGGACTCACTTCCCTAAACTTAACAACCGCAGTGATTCACTTAACAACGCTCTCACCTAGCCACAGAAATGTTGGGTCCGATTGTGGTCATAGGTCGAGGATGACCTTTAGAATTAGCCCTCGACTTACGACCGCACTTCGGATCACCGTTCCCATTGCTAAGCGAAGTGATTTTTAAGGGAGTCACAACTGCTTTTACGACCTGTTTGCCACAGTTGAATCCTTGCGGTTGTTAAATCAGTGACACGGTTGTTAAGTGAACCCAGCAAATCACTGCGGTTGTTAAGTGAATTGCATGGTCGTTATACGAATCCGGCTTCTCCCTTTGGCTTTGCTTGTCGGGAGATTGCAAATGGGGATCAGGTGACCCCGGAATTCAGAAACTGTCATAAATATGAGTCAGTTGCAAGCATCCCAATTTTGATCATGTGACCGCGAGGGAGGCTGCAACGGTTGTAAGTGCGAGGACTAGACCTAAGTCACTTTTTTTCAGTGTCATAACTTTGAACGGTCGCTAAACAAATGGTTATAAGTTGAGGACTGGAAGATCTGATTCAAACCTATTTATACTCGTATTTCTACCTAGGGTAAATTCATCCGAATTCATTTCGGAGCAACAGGCAAGTTGGCATCCGCTGATATTGAGACGTGTAAGTCACCCTGGTTAATAAAACTTTTATTTTATTTTATTTTAAGAAGAGACTGGACAGCCATTTGTCTGAAATGGTAGGGTTTCCTGCCTGAGCAGGGGGTTGGACTAGATGACCTCCAAGTTCCCTTCCAACTTCTTCTTCTTCTTCTTCTTCTTCTTCTTCTTCTTCTTCTTCTTCTTCTTCTTCTTCTTCTTCTTCTTCTTCTTCTTCTTCTTCTATTATTATTATTATTATTATTATTATTATTATTATTATTATTATTATTATTATGTCCATCTTCGTTCCCTGGCCCACGTCCAGCCTAAGGGCCTCCTAACCAGTAAGGTCCTGAGCCCTAGAGATGGAAAGGCCTGGGGGAAAAACTGGAAAAATTGGGGAAATTTTTTGTTGTTGTTTTTTTCCAAAACCGTTTGGGGGGAAAAATGGGGGGGAAACTATTTTTCCCCCAATTTTTTCAGTTTTTTCCCCCCAGGCTTTCCCATCTCTAATCCTGACCCACCAATACTGGCTGAGAATTTTAGCAGTTCCAGCTGAGGAAAATGGTTTATATAGAAAATGGAAAGACTCAGAAGTGGAAAGACAGCAGATAAGATGGATGAATGAGGTCAAAGCGGTGACTGAAAGGGCTATAAATTATTCCCAGCCACGATCAAGTTGAGTTTCAAACATGAATCACCTTGAACTCAATAAGACCTAATTGATTGCGCCTCTGTCCGTCTTTCCACCCAACCTTTAGCTTCCCTTTCAAAAAAAATTATCTATCCATCGGGCGCTTGTTGACAGACACTTTTTTTCAATCAAGCACTTCTTCGTATCTCATTTCAAATTCGTTCATCTTTTTGTCTCTTCGTTTTTTTTTCTTTTCTTCTTCTCATTTTTACCTAGCCTCTGTTGTATTTTTCTTTCTCTCTCTCTCTCGTTTTTAGATCTCTTAGAGAAGTCCCGGGTGATATTTCAGCTCAAATCTGAGAGAAATTACCACATCTTCTATCAAATCCTGTCCAATAAGAAGCCGGAACTTCTGGGCAAGTTTATCTATCTATCTATCTATCTATCTATCTATCTATCTATCTATCTATCTATCTATCTATCTATCTCTATATCCATATCCATATCCATATCCATCTCTCTCTCTCTCTCTCTCTCTCTCTCTCTCTCTCTCTCTCTCTCAATTTGTCTGTAATTTACAACTTTTCATTTAGTGACGGTTCAAAGTTACAACAGCACTGAAAAAGGTGACTTATGATCATTTTTCACGGTTACGACCTTTACCGCATCCCCATAATCAGGTGATCTATACTCAGATGTTTGGTAACTGGCTCGTATTTATGACTGTTGCTGTGCTCCAATGCCATGCAATCCCCTTTTGTGACCTCCTTTCAAGCAAAGTCAGTGGGGAAGCCAGTGGGAAGTCGAATATGGTCCTTGCTTAGCCATGTGACTAACTTAATAGCCGCAGTGATTCACTTAGCAACTGCGGCAAGAAAGATCGTAAGATTTCCCTTAACAAATGTCTCATTTAATGACAGAAATCTGGGGCTCCATCGTGGCCGTAAATCCAGGACCACCTGTTTTATGAATAAACCAGTGGTGGGATTCAGCCGGTTCGCACCACTTTGGCAGAACTGGTAGCTAATTTTTTTGTTCCCCAGGCCCAGAACGGACTTCCGGAAGTGGCATCCACACAGAGAATAGATTGTTCACATATTTGAATCCCACCACTGGAATAAGCTCATTTCATAATTTTACCTTTTCCTCCCATCCTCTCCTACCAGATCTCCTCCTGATCACGAATAACCCTTACGACTATCATTACGTCTCCCAAGGAGAAGTAACTGTGGCCTCCATCGATGACTCCGAAGAGCTAATGGCCACCGACGTAAGTTGACTTTGGGTTGAGGTTCACCAACCTTTCAGGAATGGGTAGCAAGCTGGACAACCTACGTCCTCCTCTTCACTTTTCATGGACATTGATTCTTCCTGCTCCCTCACCTCTTTCCCACTCAGAGTGCCTTTGACGTCCTGGGCTTCACACCTGAGGAAAAAGTGGGTGTCTACAAGTTGACGGGCGCCATCATGCACTATGGGAACATGAAGTACAAGCAGAAGCAACGGGAAGAACAGGCTGAGCCTGATGGGACGGAGGGTGAGTGTTGGAATTGATATGTTGGAATGCATTTCCATGCAACAACCATAGTGATATTCAGCTAGTAGATGGCAGTGTTCACAAGTTTGGATCTATATACTCTATAGTGGAATTGTCCTCCAATGGGATTTTCCCATGTATTTTACCAGGAAACATAGATAGGGCAGCCTAGAAAAGTAAGTGCCCTCCTAACCATACCCAAGCACTCCAAATTTGTTGGCGATGTCCATTTTGCTCTTCGAGTTCATGGTGACCTAACCCTAACCCTAAGTGGAATTCTCCTCCAATGGGATTTTCCCATGTATTTTACCAGGAAACATAGAGAGGGCAGCCTAGAAAAGTCAGTGCCCTCCTAACCATACCCAAGCACTCTGACTGTGTTGGCGATGTCCATTTTGCTCTCCGGCTTCATGGTGACATAACCCTAGCCCTATGCTCTTTTCTTCTAAGAAGAGTTTCCTGTTACAGTTAAACAGTGAAAGCAGTAAAGCACATGGTGACAGTGCTCTTTGTTTGCTATGTGTTGCTACCTATAAAAACATAACAGTGAGAAAGCAATGGACCTTAGGATAAAGGAAAAAGGGCTGGAGCAGTTGCAGATGGTACGAAAAGGTCTTCCTCAAAAGCCTTCTCCAGTTGTGTTGCTCCACTGGATGCAGGGACACATTTTGGGAGGAAGAAAGATAGAGGAGGTCTTCTCGGAGTGTCATAAGAAGCAGAAGACTTGTAATGGAAGGAAGAGGACATCAGAAGAGGATATATCTCACCTTTCTTGTTTTATGTTCCCATGAAATTTGCCGGAACCGTTTCTTTTATTCTCCAGATGCAGATAAATCTGCCTACTTGATGGGTCTCAACTCAGCCGACTTGGTCAAAGGGCTGTGCCACCCCCGGGTGAAGGTTGGGAACGAATATGTCACCAAAGGGCAAAATGTCCAACAGGTAAGGATGCTTCCTCTTCCTAGGCTGGGTCGGAGTTGTCCAACAGGGAAGTCTTTGGGCTTGGCTGAACTTTCCCTGGAGCTGCACAACTGAGGAAACAGCATCTGTTGAACTACTGCCTTCCAATTCTTAAAGGGCCCGTTTCCTCAGTGCAAAGGAGGGCGAATTCAGTGCAGGCAGTCCTCGACCTCAGACCTCCGAACTTTCCGTCGTGGCCTGAAGACCCACCTATTTGAAATGGCTGGTCTGGCCTGACGGGGGATTATGGGTTTTAATTTGTCGTTTTAGATTTGTATTATTGTTTTTAACTGGGCATGGGTTTAATCTTTTTTTAATTTTTGTATTGTCTTTTTTATATATGCCCTGTGAACCGCCCTGAGTCCCTACCAAGGAGAAGGGCGGTATACAAATTAAATAAAACTTGAAACTAAACTTGAAACTTGACGTACGACCACAATTAAGCCCAACATTTCTGCGGTTAAGCGAGACATTTGTCAAGCGGGTTTACGACCTTTCTTTCCACTGTTGTGCTAAGTGAATCAATGCAGTTGTTAAGTTAGTAATGCAATTGTTAAGTCAGTCTGGCTTCCCCCCATTGGCTTTGCTTGTCTGAAGGTCGCAAAAGGGGATCACATGACTCTGGGACAGGGAGGAACCGTCATAAACATGAGTCAGTGGCCAAGCGTCCGAGTTTTGAAACACGTGACCACGGGGGATGCTGCAAAAGTCGTAACTATGAAAAACGTTCATAAGTCACATTTTTCAGTGCTGTTGTAACTTTGAACGGTCACTAAACAAGCTTATTCGTAAGTCGAGGAGAACATTGCTATCATGTCACCCCCTAGTCCTTCTTTTCATTAAACTAGGCCAAGGGTTAAACTAGGCCTTGGCTCTTTTATGACTCGTGGACTTTAAATCCCAGAATTCCTGAGCTAACATGGGGGAACTATGGCCCCTTCATGACTTGTGGACTTCAACTTCCAGAATTCCTGAGCCAGCATGGGGGAACTATGGCCCCTTCATGACTTGTGGACTTCAAATTCCAGAATTCCTGAGCCAGCATGGGGGAACTATGGCCCCTTCATGACTTGTGGACTTCAACTCCCAGAATTCCTGAGCCAACATGGGGGAACTATGGCCCCTTCATGACTTGTGGACTTCAACTTCCAGAATTCCTGAGCCAGCATGGGGGAACTATGGCCCCTTCATGACTTGTGGACTTCAACTTCCAGAATTCCTGAGCCAGCATGGGGGAACTATGGCCCCTTCATGACTTGTGGACTTCAACTTCCAGAATTCCTGAGCCAGCATGAGGGAAACTTTGGCCCCTTCATGACTTGTGGACTTAAACTCCCAGAATTCCTGAGCTAACATGGGGGACCTATGGCCCCTTCATGACTTGTGGACTTCAACTTTCAGAATTCCTGAGCCAGCATGGGGGACCTATGGCCCCTTCATGACTTGTGGACTTCAACTCCCAGAATTCCTGAGCCAGCCACGCTGAGGGGAAAGGGAGAGGTTTCCAAGCTGAGCTATGCTGGTTCAGGAATTCTGGGAGTTGAAGTCCGCGAGTCATAAAAGAGCCAAGGTGGCCTACCCCCTGCACTAGACATACCCAATTCGAGCAGGCCTGAAACTATGGATTTGGGGGGAGCCGGGCTCAGCAAACACCTGTCCCACCCACGGCCTTCAACTATGTCCCTGACAGCTGGATCCCAAAACACAAAGTAAGCCACAAATACACAACAGCTTGCAAATCCTGGCTGACAGCTTGATCTCCTTCTAAGGCATGGCATCATCGGCTAGAAACTGAAAAACGGGTCTCTTGGCGAGATATTTCTTCTTTTGAACACTGGAAACTGGAGAAAAATGGCTATAAATAACACCCAAGCTATTATAGATAGTCCTCAACTTACAACAGTTCTTTTAGTGATCGTTCAAAGTTACAACGGCACTAAAAAAAGTGACTTACAACTGTTTTTCACACTTACGACTGTTGCATCACACACACGCCCGATGGTCACGTGATCGAAATTCAAACACTTGGCAACTGGCTCGTATTTACGACGGTCGCAGCGTCCCACGGGGGTCACGTGATCCTCTTTTGCGACCTTCTGACACGCAAAGTGAAGCCACTTAAGAACCGCGTTACTAACTTAACAACTGCGGAGGTTCACTTAACAGCTGTGGCGAGAAAAATCGTAAAAATGAGGCAAAGCTCTCTTAACAACTGTCTCATTTAGCAACAGGAAATTTGGGCTCAATTGTGGTCATACGTTGAGGACTACCTGTATTTTGAAGCACTCTTTGATTAAGCAAAAATACCAGTGGCTACAGCAGCATCTTTCGTGCAGGGTTTTAAAAGAAGGGTTAGCCTCGAATTCGTAATTCCTTGGATCGCAGGTGATCCCAGCCGAGATTTGTGTCTTTTTATTTATTTATAAAAAAAAGGACGCGGTGGCTCAGTGGGTTTGGACGCTGAGCTTGTCGATCAGAAGGTCGGCAGTTTGGCGGGTCGAATCCCGAGTGCCGCGTAACAGAGTGAGTGCCTGTTACTCGTCCCAGCTTCTGCCAACCTAGCAGTTCGAAAGGACGTAAAAATGCAAGTAGAAAAATAGGGACCACTACGGTGGGAAGGAAACAGCGTTCCGTGCGCCTTTGGTGTCTAGTCATGCCGGCCACATGACCACGGAGACATCCTCGGACAAGCGCTGGCTCTTCGGCTTTGAAACGGAGATGAGCACCGGCCCCTAGAGTCGGAAACAACTAGCACGCATGTGCGGGGGAACCTTTACCTTTACCTTTATTTATATCCCGTCTAAAAATCTTGATAGATTTGATTGCTCTTCTGTCAGGTTTAGATCAGGGGTCTTCAAATGTGGCCCTTTTATGACTTGTGGACTTCAACTCCCAGAATTCCTCAGCCAGCATGCCTGTCTGGGGAATTCTGGGAATTGAAGTCCCCAAGTCATAAAAGGGCCAAGTTTGAAGACCCCTGCTTGTGGACTTCAACTCCCAGAATTCCTCAGCCAGGCACGCTGGCTGAGGAATTCTGGGAATTGAAGTCCCCAAGTCATGAAAGGGCCAAGTTTGAAGACCCCTGGTTTAGATCAAGGTATCAATCAACTGAGGTATGCTTGCAGGATTAAGGGAAGTTTGCTATTCTCAAATCCTGATTATTGGCTTTAAGGAGGCGACTGTCCGGCTGTTGTGGAGCTAAACCAACATTGGTTTGATCCAGTCTGGCTTTTGTGTGCTTTCAGAAGATAAAGAAGGAAGAGAAATGCCAAAAGAATTTTTAAACCGAGGCCACTTGTGGACTTGAAAGGGCTTAAGGGAGATGGAGGTTGCCTTTATCGGGTCCCACGATGCTCCTGGTAGACCAGAGTCCCGTGGCATTGTGGGAAATTAAAACTTGGGAGGGGTCCTTGGTGCTCGTTGAGCCTGGTTGTTGTTTGCAGATGTTTCATTATCCACTGAAACCTAATTAGCACAGATGATGTTACCTGGTTGGGTCATGAAACATCTGCAAGTAAACAAGCAATCTCAGAGAGCACCAAGGACCCCACAATCGTAATCCTTCCTCCTCCTCCTCCTCCTCCTCCTCCTCCTCCTCCTCCTCCTCCTCCTCCTCCTCCTCCTCCTCCCACACTCCCTTCTAGCGCTGATGATGTTTCCTAGTTGGGTCATGAAACGTCTGCAAAAAACCAACAAGCTCAGAGAGTACCAAGGACCCCACAGTCCTCCTCCTCCATCTCCTCCTCCTCCTCCTCCTCCTCCTCCCACACTCCCTTCTAGCACTGATGATGTTCGCTAGTTGGGTCATGAAACATCTGCAAGAAAGCAACCAAGCACAGAGAGCACCACGGTGCCCTCATTTTAACCCTGAGGCATGAAAGTTCTCCTTTATCGGAGGGGTGTTGGTATGAAACAATGACTGCAGCCAGTTCCATCACCACAATACAAAAAAGATGTTGAGACACTGGAAAAAGCGCAGAGAAGAGCAACAGGAATGATTAGGGGGCTGGAGGCTAAAAAATATAAAGCAGGGCTTTTCAACCAGTGGTACGGGTACCGTATTTTCCGGCGTATAAGACGATTTTTTAACCCATGAAAATCATCTCAAAAGTTGGGGGGTCGTCTTATACGCCCAGTCGTCTTATGTGCCGGAAAATACGGTACCACCTGTGGTACGTTGGCACCTGTCAGGGGGTACGCAACCATCCTAGAAAAGTGGTAGCGGGGGAGGGGAAGGAGCTGAACCGGTGGCAGCACTGCACAAGCCTGAGCGAGAGACGGCTGGAGCTGCAGGGCTGTCGGGGCTCAGCGGAAGCGCCAGGATCAGCGCCAGGCTCCGGCTGGATCTCGGCGCTGATCCCGGCGCTTCTGAGCCCAGAAGAAGCGCCAATCAGCTGGAATGTTGCAGCATCTCCAGGGTCTTGTGACTTACATTCAGATGCTTGGCAACTGATTCCTATTTATGACGGTCACAGTGTCCCAGGGTCATGTGAAGTGACCAAAACCTGCTGCAACCACCCAGCAGACGGGGGGGGGGGGAGGAATAAAAACCAAACACCCCCCCACCCCATCCCCGCTGCCAATCCTCAACAGAAATGCTCACAACCATGAAAACCTCGGACAGGAGGAAGAGCGCCGCCAGGCGGGCGGGCAGGTGTCTTGCTCGGCTGTGGCTTGGGGGGGGGGCTTTTTTCAGGGCCGTTGTAACTTCGAACAGTCACTAAGCGAATTGTTGTAAGTCGAGGACTACCTGTACTTCATCACTTTTTTCCTTTTTTTTTTTTGGGTTGTCATCAAGTTTTTGACCCCTTGCTAGCCGACTGGTGGTCCTCGGATGTTGCCATATCCTAAAAGTGGTACAATGGGTGAAAAGGTTGAAAAGCCCTGATATAAAGAACGGTTGCTGCAATTGGGGATGTCTAATTCAGTGAAAAGAAGGACCGGGGGGGACATGATAACAGTGTTCCAATATTTGAGGGGCTCCTACAAAGACGAGGGAGTCCTACTGCTTTCCAAAGCACCAAAAGGCAAGACGAGAAACAATGGATGCTGACCAAGGAGAGACGCAACCTAGAAGTAAGGAATCATTTCCTGATGGTGAGAGCAATCAACAGCTTGTCTTCAGAAGTTGTCCATGCTCCATCGCTGGAGGCTTTCAAAAGGAGACTGGAGAACCATTTGTCTGAAATGGTATAGGACAGGGGTCTTCAAACTTGGCCCTTGGATGACTTGTGGGCTTCAACTCCCAGAATTCCTCAGCCAGGCGTGCCTGGCTGAGGAATTCTGGGAATTGAAGTCCACAAGTTGTCGAAGGGCCAGGTTTGAAGACCCTTGGTGTAGGATCTCCTGCCTGAGAAGGGGGTTGGACTAGAAAACCTCCAAGGTCCCTTCCAACGCTATCATTCTATGTTTCACAGTGCAAATCCCTGACCCCTCCTGTCCACCCAGGTGTATTATTCCATCGGGGCCCTGGCCAAGTCCGTGTACGAGAAGATGTTCAGCTGGATGGTGGTCAGGATCAATAACTCTTTGGAGACAAAGCAGCCTCGGCAATATTTCATCGGCGTCTTGGACATTGCAGGGTTTGAGATCTTCGATGTAAGTCCGTCACAACAGGGTCTACAGGGAGCAGGGGGAGACCCATGTAACCTACATTGGTGGGTTGACTTTGGGTGGTCCGTCCTTCCTTCCTTCCTTCCTTCCTTCCTTCCTTCCTTCCTTCCTTCCTTCCTTCCTCCTTCCCTCCCTCCCTCCCTTCCACTTACTCACGCACTCTCACCTACCCATGCATCCTTCCATCTTTCCTTCCTTCCTTGCTTGCTTCCTTCCTTCTTTCCTTCCTTCCTTCCTCCCTTCCTCCTTCCCTTCCACTCACTCACTCTCTCACCCACCCATGCATCCTTCCATCTTTCCTTCCTTCCTTCCTTGCTTCCTTCCTTCCTTCCTTCCTTCCTCCCTTCCTCCTTCCCTTCCACTCACTCACTCTCTCACCCACCCATGCATCCTTCCATCTTTCCTTCCTTGCTTCCTTCCTTCTTTCCTTCCTTTGTTCCTCCCTTCCTCCCTTCCTTTGTTCCTTCCTTCCTCCCTCCCTTCCACTCACTCACACATCCATCATCCATCTTTCCTTCCTCCCTCCCTCCCTCCTCCCTCTCTTCCTTCCACTCATTCACTTACCCTTCCTTCCTTCCTTCTTTCCTTCCTTCCTTCCTCCCTCCCTCCCTTCCTTCCCTCCATCCATCTCTCCACCCTTCCTTCCTTTTCCTTCCTTCCTTCCTCCTTCCCTTCCTTCCTTCCACTCACCCTTCTTTCCTCCCTTCCTCCCTTCCTTCCACTCATTCACTTACCCATCCATCCATCCTTCCTTCCTTTTCCTTTCTTCCACTTACCCAACCATCCATCCATCTATCCATCATCCTCCCTTCCTCCCTCCCTCCCTCCCTCCCTCCCTCCCTCCCTCCCTTCCTCCCTCCCTCCCTCCCTCCCTTCCACCCACCCACCTATCCATCTTTCCATTATTCATCCCTCCCTCCATCTACCCACCCTTCCTTCCTCCCTCCCTAATTTCCTGGAGCCTTGACCTAACTGTAGTGGTCCCTGCTGAAAAAAAGAAAAAAAAAGTCTGATCTTCTGGAGATGCTCACCTGCACGAAGGTCCATAACTTCCTTTCCCCTCCCCCCCTCCAGTTCAACAGCTTTGAGCAGCTCTGCATCAACTTCACCAACGAGAAGCTCCAGCAGTTCTTCAACCACCACATGTTTGTGCTGGAACAAGAGGAGTACAAAAAGGAGGGCATCGAATGGGTCTTCATTGACTTCGGCATGGACCTCCAGGCCTGCATTGACCTCATTGAGAAGGTAAGTTGGGGAACAGGGGGAAACCTCGTGTTGTTTCTTCCTGGAAGCGTATCTCAGACGAACTTCCCTGAACAACAGGTGGGTTATTAGGAGCCGAACAACCCCTTGGTCATTGGAGAGCAGAAGAAAGAGGATTCAGATTCCAGGAAGATCTGATTCTTCTGGTTGAACAGAGAATTGGAAGGGACCTTGGAGGTCTTCTAGTCCAATCCCCAATCAGTCCAATCGGTTCTTAAGAGGAGGAGGAGGAGGAGGAGGAGGAGGAGGAGGAGGAGGAGGAATAACAGAGCTGGAAGGGAATTGGAGGTCATCTAGTCCAACCCCCTGCTCAGGCAGGAGACCCTATACCAGGGCTAGGCAACCTTGGCTCTTTTATGACTCATGGACTTCAACTCCCAGAATTCCTGAGTCAGCTATGCTGACTCAGGAATGCTGGGAGTTGAAGTCCATGAGTCATAAAAGAGCCGAGGTTGCCTAGCCCTGACCTATACCATTTCAGACAAATGGCTGTCCAGTCTCTTCTTAAAAACCTCCAGTGTTGGAGCATTCACAGCTTCTGGTTAGACTGTGAATATAAGAAGTGGATGATAATGCCTGGGTAAGGCCACCCTTGGAATACGGTGTCCAGTTTTGGTCACCACAATGTAAACAAGATGTTGAGACGCGAGAAAAAGGGCAGAGAAGAGGAACAGAGAAGGATGGAACTAATCAAGGATGAGATGCAACCTAGAACTAAGGAGAAATTTCCTGACAGTGAGAACAATTCATCAGTATAGGCAGGAAACCCTAGACCATTTCAGACAAAATGGCTGTCCAGTCTCTTCTTCAAAACTTCCAGTGTTGGAGCCTTCACAACTTCTGGAGGCAGGTTGTTCCACTGGTTAATTGTTCTAACTGTCAGGAAGTTTCTCCTTAGTTCTAGGTTGCTTCTCTCCTTGACGAGTTTCCATCCGTCGCTTCTTGTCCTGCCTTCAGACGCTTTGGAGAATAGCTTGACTTCCTCTTCTTTGGGGCAGCCCCTGAGATACTAGAAGACACCTATCATGTCCCCCTTTGTCCTTCTCTTCATTAAACTAGACACACCCAATTCCAGCAACCGTTCTTCGGATGTTTTAGCCTCCAGTCCCATGGTGGTGACCTAAACTTGACGCCGTATTCCAAGGGCGGCCTTACCAAGGCCTTGTAAAGCGGTATCAACACCTCACCTGATCTTGATTCCATCCCTCCGTTGATGCAGCCTAGCACCGTGTTGGCTTTTTGGGCAGCCATCCTTTCCGTCCTCACTGTTGTCCCTTTTCTCTCCATCTTCTGGCTCAGCCTCTGGGCATCATGTCCATCCTGGAAGAAGAGTGCATGTTCCCCAAGGCCAGCGACATGACCTTCAAGGCCAAACTCTATGATAATCACCTGGGCAAGTCCTCCAACTTCGGAAAAGCCCGCAACACCAAGGGGAAGCCGGAGGCTCACTTTGCCCTGATGCACTACGCTGGCACCGTGGACTACAACATCAATGGGTGGCTGGAGAAGAACAAGGACCCGCTCAACGAGACGGTGGTGGCCCTCTACCAGAAGTCGGCCCTGAAGCTGCTGGCCACGCTCTTCTCCACCTACGCTGGCAACGAGGCGGGTGAGATGGGGAGGGAAGGGGGAAGAGAGAATTTTGTCACGATGGGCTTGAACCTTCTGCGTCTCCAGGGTGGTCTTGATCTGAAGATGCCCCAGAAACCACCATCTCGTCTTGACCTCCTCTTGGAGAGCTGGCATTAACGCCACTCGGGGAAAATAAGAGTTGGGGTGACCGGCATTCCGGGTGAATAAGGGCGCTCTTTGCTCAATGGTTGAGGTGTCCACAGTTGAGGTCCAAAGGGCCTTATCTTCTGGGGTTGAGGGCCCTCAGCATCTTGGGAATGTCCTGGAGAAGGCAAAGAGGACAATTGGGAGAGATGAAACCCACAAATCAGGAATGAGGAAGGAAGGAAGGAAGGAAGGAAGGGAGGGAGGGAGGGAGGGAGGGAGGAAAGGAAAGGAATAGAAAAAGGAAAAGAAAAGAAAAGAAAAGAAAAGAAAAGAAAAGAAAAGAAAAGAAAAGAAAAGAAAAGAGAAGAAAAGAAAAGAAGAGAGAAAAAGGAAAGGAAGAGAGAAAATGGAAAGGAAGAGGAAAAAAGGAAAGAAAATAGAAAAAGGAAAGGAAAGGAAGATAGAAAAAGGAAAGGAAGATAGAAAAAGGAAAGGAAAGAAAGATAGAAAAAGGAAAGGAAGATAGAAAAAGGAAAGGAAAGGAAGATAGAAAAAGGAAAGGAAGATAGAAAAAGGAAAGGAAAGAAAGATAGAAAAAGGAAAGGAAAGGAAGATAGAAAAAGGAAAGGAAAGGAAGAGAGAAAAAGGAAAGGAAAGGAAGAGAGAAAAAGGAAAGGAAGAGAGAAAAAGGAAAGGAAGAGAGAAAAAGGAAAGGAAAAGAAAATAGAAAAAGGAAAGGAAAGGAAGAGAGAGAAAGGAAAGGAAAGGAAGAGAGAAAAAGGAAAGGAAGAGAGAAAAAGGAAAGGAAGAGAGAAAAAGGAAAGGAAAAGAAAATAGAAAAAGGAAAGGAAAGGAAGAGAGAGAAAGGAAAGGAAAGGAAGATAGAAAAAGGAAAGGAAGAGAGAAAAAGGAAAGGAAGAGAGAAAAAGGAAAGGAAAAGAAGATAGAAGAAAGGAAGAGAGAAAAAGGAAAGGAAGAGAGAAAAAGGAAAGGAAAGGAAGAGAGAAAAAGGAAAGGAAGAGAGAAAAAGGAAAGGAAGAGAGAAAAAGGAAAGGAAGAGAGAAAAAGGAAAGGAAAAGAAAATAGAAAAAGGAAAGGAAAGGAAGAGAGAGAAAGGAAAGGAAAGGAAGAGAGAGAAAGGAAAGGAAGAGAGAAAAAGGAAAGGAAAAGAAGATAGAAAAAGGAAAGGAAAAGAAGATAGAAAAAGGAAAGGAAAGGAAGAGAGAAAACGGAAAGGAAGAGGGGAAAGAAAGGAAAGGAAAAGAGGAAAGGCCGTAAGCGTTCCGGGGCTAGCTGTAAATCATTCCCAGGGCCGTCATAACTTTGGTCGCTAAGCAAACAGTCGTAAGTCGAGGACTCCCTGGACTTCTGGAGCAATCCTCCTGCAACGGCCCTTCTCTTCTTCCCCAGGCGGAGAGGGCGGGAAGGGCAAAGGGTCCAAGAAGAAGGGCTCCTCCTTCCAGACGGTCTCGGCGCTCCACCGGGTAGGAGACGGGGACTCCCCCACCCCCTCCCGGGACCAGGAGGATGGGTCCCAGGCTTCCCAGGGGGAGGGGCGAGGGGGGAGCTTGGAGAGCCCACCCAGAGCCCACCTCTTTTCTGACTAGAAGCCGCAGCTGGGCCTTTGGGGGCCTGGTTTACAGAGGGGGGGTTGGGGGGGTTGGGGTTCCAAACACAGCGTGCTGGCTGGGGAATTCTGGGAGTCGGGGGTCCCTACAGCTCAGGGGTGAAATACTGCTTTAGCGCTTACTGGGGGTTTGCCAGGAGAAACACAATGTACATCTCTCTCTCTCTCCCCCTCCCTCCCTGTCCCTCTCCTCCTCTCTCTCTCTCTCTCTTTCCTTCCTTCCTTCTTTCCCTCCCTCCATCTCGCCTCTTTCTCTCTCCTTCCTTCCTTCCTTCCTCCATCCATCCCTCCACCCATTTCTCCTCTACCTTGCTTCCCTCTCCCTCTTTTCTCCCTCTGTTGCTTCTCTCTCTCCTCCTCTTTCTCCTCCTCCCTCCTTCCTCCCTCCCTCCCTCCCTCTGTCTCTACTCTACTCCTCTTTCCTTCCTTCCTTCCTTCCTTCCTTCCTTCCTTCCCTCCCCTCTTCTCTTCCCCTCTTCTCTCCCTCGGTTCCTTCTCTCTCCTCTCTCCTTCCTTCCCTCCTTTCTCCCTCCCTCCCTCCCTCCATCTCTCTTTCCTTACTCCCTCCCTCCCTCTGTCTCTCCTCTACTCCTTCCTTCCTTCCTTTCCTTCCTTCCTTCCTTCCTTCCCCTCTTCTCTCCCTCGGTTCCTTCTCTCTCCTCTTCTCTCTCCTTCCCTCCCTCCTTCCCCCCTTCCTCACTCCATCTCTCTTTCCTTACTCCCTCCCTCCCTCTGTCTCTCCTCTACTCCTTCCTTCCTTCCTTCCTTCCTTCCTTCCTTCCTTCCTTCCTTCCTTCCTTCCTTCCTTCCTTCCCCTCTTCTCTCCCTCGGTTCCTTCCCTCTCCTCTTCCCTCTCCTTCCCTCCTTCCTTCTTCCCTCCCTCCCTCGCTCCATCTCTCCTTCCCTGCTCCCTCCCTCCCTCTATCTCTCTTCCCCTTCCCTCCCTTCCCCGCCCTGCTCCCCTCCCTTCCTCCTCCTCCTCCTCCTCCTCCTCCTCTTTTTCTTCCGGCAGGAGAACCTCAACAAGTTGATGGCCAACCTCAAAACCACCCACCCTCATTTTGTGCGGTGCATCATCCCCAACGAACGAAAGGCCCCCGGTAATCCAGTGGGATCAAAAGGGATCCGCTGACGGGGTGGGAGAGCCAGGCTTTTAGATTGGGGAAAGCTGGCTGAGGAATTCTGGGAGTTGAAGTCCACAAGTCTTAAAGTTGACGAGGTTGAGGACCCCTGTTCTAATTTCATTTCTTGAGCATTGCCTATTGTCTTTTCGTTTTTGTTTTCGCTATGCCCTTCGGGTTTAGTGTGGTTGTGTGAATCCAGACGGTGGGCCCAGGATGCCTCTTTCCAAGGGGATAATCTTTTAATTTCCCCTCCTCTCTTTGCGTCTTTTTCTTTCTCAGGTGTCATGGACAACCCTTTGGTCATGCACCAGTTACGCTGCAATGGCGTCCTGGAGGGGATCCGGATCTGTCGGAAAGGATTCCCCAACCGGATCCTCTACGGGGACTTTAGGCAAAGGTGAATCCACGCCCGGGGTGGGGTTTCCAAAGGGTCTTTTGGGGAGAGTCAGCTCAGCCTGCCTAATGGAAGGAGAGAATCGAGATCACGGGATGGGTTAACGCCACTTGATAAGACCTTATCAAAGACCCAAGAAGAGACAGGAAACTTTCAGATACGGAACTTGTTTTATCAATGGCTGGAAAAAACGAGGCAGAGAGTAACAACTTTTATGACGAAGCAAAAATAAAAATAAAAATCAACCCGGACGACAGGGTCTTCACTAAGCACTAACGAATTGCAATAATAGAAAATTAATAAAATACTTTTTTAAATAAAAAAAGACCTTGATAAGACCACAGGTAGCGCAACTCCTGCCAGGAGACCCTAACCCTATCCCATTTCAGACAAGTGGTTGTCCAATCATTTCTTTAAAACCTCCAATGTTGGAGCACCCACAACTTCTGGTGGCAAGCAGTTCCACTGGTTAATTGTCTTCACTGTTAGGAAGTTTCTCCTTAATCCCAGGTTGCTTCTCTCCTTGATTAGTTTCCATCCCTTGCTTCTTGTCCTGCCTTCGGGGGCTTTGGAGAATTGGTGGAAACACACACTCACACACACACACCGCTCCCTTCTTTGGGGTTAAACTTAAGCAAGAAAATTCAGCCAAATTTCTCCTCTCGCACCAGATACCGCATCCTAAACCCGGCAGCCATCCCGGAGGGTCAGTTTATCGACAGCCGGAAGGGGGCAGAAAAGCTTCTGAGCTCTTTGGACATTGACCACAACCAGTACAAATTTGGACACACCAAGGTGAGGCGAGGAAATTGGAATTGGGGGGGCGGTTTCTATGCTCCCACTCCTCTGCTTTTCCCTTAAGGACCCCAGGAAAGAAACTTCATCTTTTTGAGGATAAAACCAGCAGGGCTGTTTTGACCTTGAAAAGGAGGAGATTTTAGGATCCGCATTTTGCACGCTCCTATTAAGGGCCCTTAAAAGAGACTTGGCGAATTCCTTATTAATCCGGAATGAAGTGCACGTTTATGCTGCTAAGTGAGCCTTACGGCTCATTTTGTGACTTTTCTTGCCACCGTTGTTAAGCGAATCGTTGCAGTTGTTAAGTTAGGAACACGGCTGTTAAGTGAATCTGGATTCCTCATTGACTTTTCCTGCAGAAGGGGAATCGTGTAACCCCCGGGGCAGTGCAACCGTCATAAATACCTGCCAGTTTCCAAGCGTCCGAATTTGGATCACATGACCGCGGGGGATTCTGCAACGGTCGTTAAGTGTGTGAAAAACGGTCATAGCTCACTTTTTTTCCAGTGCCGTTGTAGCTGCGAATGGTCACTAAACGAATTGTTGTAAATCAGGGATTGCTTAAACAAAAACAAGATCCACTTGTCAAACGGATTTAATATAAGGCAAACACTAGCAACAGAAAACAATCCAACCAGGGTCTTAAACTTCAAAAGAGCCAATTTTAACGAACTCAGAGACATCCTAGGAAAGATCCCAGGGATGAAAATCCTAAAGGGGAAAACAATCCAGGAAGTGTGGGAAATCCTGAAAAATGCGATCATAAAAGCCCAGGCCAGCACAATACCACTGAGAAAGAAAAAAAAGAAATCCAAGAAGAAACCAGCATGGCTGCACAAAGATCTCTCTGACAAACTAAAAGACAAAAAGGACAAATGCGAAATATGGAAAGAGGAGGGCACATAACCAAGGCCGATAATCGTGCACAGATTTTTATATTTATGTCTATATAAAAACCATACCAAATACTCTTACATTTATATCCGAGTCTTTGTAACCTTTGGAGGAGGAGCGTCCAACCTTGGCAACTTTAAGCTTTGTGGACTTCAACTCCCAGAATTCCCCAGCCTGCAGGAGAATTCTGGGAGTTGAAGTCCATGCATCTTTAAATAGCCCACCGGGAGAAACTCTGTTTTTAAAGTCACCTCTGTGCAAATGACAACTAAAAGGGAAATCCGTTTGACAAGTGGATCTTACAAACATGTTTCTGTGAAGGTCGTCCTCCACTTTACAACAGTTCATTTAGTGACCATTCCAAGTTACAGCGGCACTGAAAAAAGTTACTTATGACCATTTTTCATACTTATGGCCATTGCAAGCATCCCCACGGTCACGTGACTGACATTCAGATGCTTGACAACCAGTGGAGGGATTCAGCTGGTTCGCACCGGTTCGTGAGAACCGGTAGCTAAATTTTGTTGAGTTCGGAGAACTGTCTGAACCCACGCTGCTTCCGGAAGTCCGTTCTAGGCCTCGGAGCCTAGAGGAGGCCTCCCAGGCCTAGAACAGCCCACCAGAATCGCGTGGATATCACTTCCGGAAGTCCATTCTAGGCTTTGGAGGCCTGGAGGAGGCCTCCCACGCCTAGAATGGCCCACTGGAAGTGCATGGATGTTACTTCCGGAAGTCCGTTCAGGGCCTCGGAGGCCTGGAGGAGAGCTCCCACACCTAGAATGGTCCACTGGAAGTGCATGAATGTCACTTCCGGAAGTGCATTCTAGGCCTCGGAGGCCTGGAGGAGAGCTCCCACGCCTAGAACGGCCCGCAGGAAGTGCATGGATGTCACTTCTGGAAGTTCATTCTAGGCCTCGGAGGCCCAGGCCTGCATCCATGCAGAGAACTGGATGTTCAGGTATTTGAATCCCATCACTGTTGACAACTGGTTCATATTTATGATGGTCGCAGCGTCGCGGATGTGTGTGTGTGTGTCACATGATCCCCTTTTGTGACTTTGTCACAAGCAAAGTCAGTGGAGAAGCCAGATTCACTTAACAACTGTGTGACTATCTTAACAACTGAGAAGCTGAGGAAGCTTCTTGGATGAGAAGCGAAACGTCTTCGAAAAAAACCAAGAAAGTCCAGTTGCCTCTTGTGGGGAAAAAAAAACACCTTTGGGGCAGCCACAGTGATTCAATTAACGAATGTGCCAAGGAAAGTCGTAAAACGGGACGAAATTCCCTTCACAAATGTTTCACATAGCAACGTCCGTTGTGAGCTCAACTGTGGCCGTACGTTGAGGGCTGCTTTTATTCTTTCCTCTTTTTTCCCCCCCTCTTGGTGAATAAAATGAACGAAACCCCAACAGGTCTTCCCATCCCACAGGTATTTTTCAAGGCTGGGCTGTTGGGCCACCTGGAAGAGTTGCGAGACGAACGGCTGTCGCGGATCATCACTCGAATCCAAGCCCGGGCGAGGGGCCAACTCATGCGCATTGAATTCCAGAAGATCATGGAGCGCAGGTAAGTCCCAGAGGAGACCGAGGTTATGGATGTTGACGTCAACTCAGGTTCGCCTGGTGCGTCAGTTGCGGCCCTATCTGGACCGGGATGCCCTGTGTACGGTCACTCATGCGCTCGTGACCTCTCGTCTGGACTACTGCAATGCTCTTTACATGGGGCTTCCCTTGAAGACCACTCGGAGGCTCCAACTGGTACAGAATGCGGCCGCAAGAGTTGTCTTGGGAGTTTCCCGGTACTCCCATGTTACACCTTTGCTCCGCGAGCTGCATTGGCTACCAGTTGTCTTCTGGGTGAGGTTCAAGGTCTTGGTCATGGTCTTTAAGTCCTTACATGGCATGGGTCCGGAATACCTCGGGGACCACCTGCTGCCGGCGTCGACTCCCCTCCGCCCTGTGCGTTCCCACAGAGAGGGCCTCCTCAGGGTGCCTCCGGTCAGAGAATGCCGGCTGGTGGCCCCCAGGGGGAGGGCCTTCTCTGTGGGCGCCCCGGCTTTATGGAACCAACTGCCGGTTGAGCTCCAGACGGCACCGGATCTTCGCTCCTTCCGGCACGGGTTAAAGACCCATTTATTCGAACAAGCTGGCCTGGCCTGATGGGGGAACGTTAAGGTTTTAATGGGTTTTATATTCTGATTGTTTTAATTGGACAATTATTTAATCCTTTTTTAACTTTTGTATTTCTATTTATATGCCCTGTTCACCGCCCTGAGTCCTTCGGGAGAAGGGCGGTATAAAAATTCAATTAATAATAATAATAATAATAATAATAATAACAACAACAACAACAACAACAACAACAACAACAACAACAACTTTATAAAGTCTTTAGTAAGGCCACACCTGGAATCCCGCATTCAGTTTTGGTCACCACACTGCAAAAAAAGATGTTGAGACTTTGGAAAAAATGCAGAGAGGACCAACAAAGATTATTTAAAGGCCTGGAGACTAAAACATAGGAGGAACGTTTGCAGGGGTTTGGCCAGTTTAGAGAAAAGGAGGATTTGGGGGGATATGATAGCAGAGTTCCAGTATTTGGGGGGACTGCCACAAAGAAGAGTGGGGGGGCGTCAACTTATTTTTCAAAGCACCAAAAGGCAAGATGGAAACTAATCAAGGAGAGAAGCAACCTGGAACTGAGGAGAAACTTCCTAACAGTGAAGACAATTCACCACTGGAACAGCTTGCCACCAGAAGCGGTGAGTGCTCCATCACTGGAGGTTTTTAAGAAGAGATTGGACAACCACTTGTCTGAAATGGAATGGCGTCTCCTGCCGGAGCAGGGGGTTAGACTTGATGACCTCCAAGGTCCCTTCCTGCTCTGTTCTGACTGATTAGACTTCTCCCAACTCTGGGCAGCTTAGACATGTAATGTAAAGAAGAACTCAGGTAGTCCTCGTTTAGCGACAGGGACCGGCAATTTGGCCGTTAAGCGAAGCAACCCCTAAGAGATTAGATACGACTGCTTTTTGACCTTCCTTCAGCTTTCTTTTGCTTTACAGACCCGTGAAGGTCGTAAATGTGAGGATTGGTCTGAAAATTGCTTTTTTGTCACGGTCGTGACGGTGAATGGTCACTAAACAAATCAGCCGCTAAATGACAACTACGTGTAAAAGGGCCGTTTCTTTTCTTTTCTATTTTTCGCACACTCCGCTTAGAATTGCAGCGATAGTTGGGCTGCTGTGAATTCTGAGGGTTTGTTTGAGGAGCGAATTCCTATGGGACGGAGGGTGGAGGAAGGAAAAAAGGGTTTTCTGAAAAGCTACAGTGTGGTTCTCCGTGGTCCTTTCCACCAGGGACGCCTTGCTCATTATCCAGTACAACATCCGGGCTTTCATGGGGGTTAAAAACTGGCCTTGGATGAAGCTGTTCTTCAAGATCAAGCCTTTGCTGAAGAGCGCGGAAACAGAGAAAGAAATGCAGGTGACTGCCTCCATTTGTTCGTTCATTCATTCATTCATTCATTTTTTTCCAATTGACTATAGGCAGCAAACAACGTTCCAATAATTAAAACCGTAAAAACATAAAAGAGTTACATTTCTATTTGCACTTGGACAGGCAGTCCTCGACTTACGATCTTGGTTGACTCTGGAAATGTCGGAATTTGTTGTTGGAATGCATTTCTGTGCAACAGCTCAAGTAGTATTCGGCCAGCAGACGGCAGTGTTTAAAAGTTTGGCTCTATGGGATGTACGCCATGCTCTTTACTTCTAAGCAGAGTTCCGTGTTTCCTGTTATAGTTTAAAAACAGTTGAGCAGTAAAGCACATGGTGACAGTGCTCTTTGTCTGAGCTGTGTCGGACTTTATATGAACAGAATTTAAAACAGGAAACACAGTCGTGACTCACGATGGTTGTTAAGCTGGTAACAATGTGACCCTTTTTATAAGTATTGTTTGCAGGGTTCGCAAAAGGTGATCCCATGACCCCAGAGTACGGCAACCGTCACAGGTACAGGACAGCTGCCAAGTGTCCAAATGTTTGCAGGATCCAATCTGGGCCGGTCCTCTGAGCTTTAGGACTCGTGCTGGATTCCATCTTCGGAGAACTGACTAGAGACAATTTCCCTGAGGATAGTGTCCAGCAAGAGTCTGAAAACCCGGAAGTTAAAAACCTCTGGTCCCGGTTGACTGACCCAGATTGGATCCCGTGACATTATCCCGGGACACCTGTATTCGCCTTCCTTCGTGTCTGAATTTTGATCACGGGACCACAGGGATGTGGCAAGGGTGGAAAACCTTCCTAAGTCACGTTTTTCAGTGCCGTTGTAACTTTGAATGGGTCCCTAAACAAACGGGTGCAAGTCAAGGACTACCTGCCCGTTTATTTTTCCTCACCACAACCTTACAAAGAGCCACAGGTTCGAAACTGTGAGAGGGAGGGCACAGCTATCCCCGTAGTTGCCTTCCAATTTGCCAGTTATTTACCAAAGCACCTGCGGGAAACTTCCTGAGAGTGAGGACAATTAACCAGTGGAACGGCTTGCCACCAGAAGTTGTGGGTGCTCCCAACACTGGAGGTTTTTAAGATGAGATTGGACAGCCATTTGTCCAGAGTGGTATAAGGTCTCCTGCTTGTGCGGGGGGGTTGGACTAGAAGACCTCCAGGGTCCCTTCCAGCTCTAATTCTGATTGATTGATTGATTGATTGATTGATTGATTGAGGTGACTCTTTTGTATCCTTCACAGACGATGAAAGAAGAATTTGGGAGGCTGAAGGAAGCTCTGGAGAAATCAGAAACCCGTAGAAAAGAGCTGGAGGAGAAGATGGTATCATTGCTCCAGGAGAAGAATGACCTCCAGTTGCAAGTTCAAGCTGTGAGTATATTTAAGCCGCTTTGCTCTCCTTTTTAACTCAGAGGTTGGCATCCTTGCTCCTCGTCCTGGAGTTCTTTCTTTACACGGAGTCCTTGGCGCTCTCTGAGCTGGGTGGCTTTCTTGCGGACGTTCCACGGTCCAGCTAGGGAACGTCGTCGGTGCTAGAAGGGAGGGGGGTTTGAGTAAACTTCTAGCACTGATGACATTCCCTAGTTGGGTTGTGGAACGTCTGCAAGAGAATTACCAAGCTCAGAGAGCACCAAGGACCCCACAGTCCTCCTTCTCCTCCTCCTCCTCCTCCTCCTCCTTCTTTTCTTTCTCCTTCTCCTCTTCCTCCCCTTCTCCTCCTCCTTCTCCTTCTCCTCCTTCTCCTCCTCCTTCTCCTCCTCGTTCTCCTCTCCTCCTCCTTGTCGTCCTTTTTGCTTTTTCCTCTCCCTTTTCTCCCCCTCCCCCTCTTTCTCTCCTCCTCTTTCTCCTCTCCTCCTCCTCCTCTGCTTTTTCCTCTCCTCCCACTCCTCCTCTTTCTCTCCTCCTCTTTCTCCTCTCCTCCTTCTCCTCCTCCTTGATGTCCTTCGGCTTTTCCCTCTCCCTTCTCTCCCCCTCCCCCTCTTTCTCTCCTCCTCTTTCTCCTTTCTTCCTCCTCCACCTGCTCCTCCTGCTTCTCTGTCTCACCCTTCCGCCTCCTCCGCTCTGCAAACCCCATCCTCTTCTAGCACCGATGACGTTCCCTACTTGGGTCATGAGACGTCTGCGAGGAAAAAAAACACCCGGCTCGGAGAGCGCCACGCTTCAACCCCGAGCTACAGATCTTCTCTTCGTTCTTCCTTCCTTCCTTCCTCCTCCTCCTCCCCCTTCCCTTCCTCCTCTCCCCAGGAGCAAGACAACCTGAACGACGCCGAGGAGCGCTGTGACCAGCTGATCAAGAACAAGATCCAGCTGGAAGCCAAAGTGAAGGAGATGACCGAACGGATCGAAGATGAAGAGGAGATGAACGCGGAACTGACCGCCAAGAAGCGGAAGCTGGAAGACGAGTGCTCTGAGCTCAAGAAGGACATTGATGACCTGGAGTTGACTTTGGCCAAGGTGGAGAAGGAGAAGCACGCCACGGAGAACAAGGTACGTGTTCTGTACCAGCCTGCTACCGGCCCTGCAGAAAAGGCAGGGACAACCCCTTTTACAAGAAGGCAAGAGGCTGCAACTAAGCCTGCCAAATTTATGGACACAAAAGCAAACAGAACAAGACACGAACTATGAAACAGGAGCTATTCAAGCGGTTGCCTTCAGCAAACCAGCCCTCCCACGCATTCCCCTTTTATACAGTTCAGGGCATGGCTTCTCTCTGCCTCCTTCCGAGGTGCCCCATTGCCTTCCTCTGTTTACTCCTGATTGACTGCCTCCTGCGTCGGGCACCCTTGAACAGGGCCAGCTGTGGGTCATCTTCATCCACGCGGTCAGGCTCACACAGCTGGGTCTCCGTCGTGACCAGGTGGGAGGGGCCTGGCTGAGGGCTCTCATCAGCAAGCTCTCCAACACCCCCCTCCTCCTCTGAGTCATCCGACCCAACTGCCGAACCCACAGGCTGACTCTGAATCACAACAGTACGCTGAAAGGACGGGCGGTCCTCGACTTGACGGCCGCAAGGGGCCCCAGAGTTTCCATCGCTCAGCAAGAGAGTTGTCGCGTTTGGCTCCATTTTACGGCCTTCCTTGCCAACCGCGGTTAAGGGAATCAGTCCGATTGTCAAGCTACTCACACGGTCGTTCAAAGAGTCCAGCTTCCCCTGTTGACTGCGCTGGTTGGAAGGTCGCAAAAAGGGGGATCGCGTGACACACACACCCCGGGACGCCAGGACCGTCGTAAATACGTTTTTAACCTTCCTTTTTAGAATTTTTTTATCATTATATTTCAAAAAACAAAAAAAGCCCTTTGAAGGCTGAGCACAAAATGCACATGTTCACACACACACACACACACACAGCCTTGCATTGCTCCCTCGCAGTTGCACAACCTCAGTGCACAAGAACCCGCCAATTGTTAAAGGACATCACAGCCACACTTCAGGGGCCTGCAGTCTCTGAAGCTGCTATCACATCTGTGGGACTGGCCACGCGGTCTGGTTGCCCACCGATTCTAGTACACGCTCCTCTCCTCTCCTCTCTTCTCTTTTCTCCTTCCTTCCTTGCTTTCCCTCCCTCCCTCCCTCTCTCCTTCCTTCCTTCTCCTAATTTCCATCTCCCTCCCCCTCTCTCTCCCTCTCCCTTCCTTCCTTCCTCCCTTCCTCCCTCCCTCCCTCCTCCCTCCCTTCCTCCTCATTCCAATCTCCCTTCCTCTCTCTCTCCCTCTCCCCATTCCTTCCTTCCTCCCTCCCTCTCTCCCTCCCTTTCTCCCTCCCTCCTTCCTTCTCCTCATTCCCATCTCCCTCCCTCTCTCCCTTCCTCTCTCTCTCCCTCCCTCCCTCCTTCCTTACTTCTCATTCCCATCTCCTTCCATCTCCTTCCATCTCCTTCCCTCTCTCCCTCCCTCCCTCCCTTCCTCTCTCCCTCCCTCCCTTTCTCCCTCCCTCCTTCTCCTCATTCCCATCTCCCTCCCTCTCCCTTCCTCTCTCTCTCCTTTCCTCCCTTCCTCCCTTCCTTTCTCCCTCTCTCCCTCCTTCCTTCTCCTCATTCCTATCCCCCTCCCTCTCTCTCTCCCTTCCTCCCTCCCTTCCTTTCTCCCTCCCTCCCTCCTTCCTTCTCCTCATTCCCATCTCCCTCCCCCTCTCTCTCCCTCTCCCTTCCTTCCTTCCTCCCTTCCTCCCTCCCTTCCTCCTCATTCCAATCTCCCTTCCTCTCTCTCTCCCTCTCCCCATTCCTTCCTTCCTCCCTCCCTCTCTCCCTCCCTCCCTTTCTCCCTCCCTCCTTCCTTCTCCTCATTCCCATCTCCCTCCCTCTCTCCCTTCCTCTCTCTCTCCCTCTCTCCCTCCCTCCTTCCTTACTTCTCCTCATTCCCATCTCCTTCCATCTCCTTCCCATCTCCTTCCCTCTCTCCCTCCCTCCCTCCCTTCCTCTCTCCCTCCCTCCCTTTCTCCCTCCCTCCTTCTCCTCCTTCCCATCTCCCTCCCTCTCCCTTCCTCTCTCTCTCCTTTCCTCCCTTCCTCCCTTCCTTTCTCCCTCTCTCCCTCCTTCCTTCTCCTCATTCCTATCCCCCTCCCTCTCTCTCTCCCTTCCTCCCTCCCTTCCTTTCTCCCTCCCTCCCTCCTTCCTTCTCCTCATTCCCATCTCCCTCCCTCTCCCTCTCTCTCTCCTTTCCTCCCTTCCTCCCTTCCTTTCTCCCTCTCTCCCTCCTTCCTTCTCCTCATTCCCATCCCCCTCCCTCTCTCTCTCCCTTCCTCCCTCCCTTCCTTTCTCCCTCCCTCCCTCCCTCCCTCCCTCCCTCCTTCCTTCTCATTCCCATCTCCCTCCCCCTCTCTCTCCCTCCCTCCCTCCCTCTCACCCTCCCTCTCTCCCTTCCTTTCTCCCTCCCTCCTCATTCCCATCTCCCACTTTCTCTTCCATCCTCCCTCCCTCCTTCCCTCCCTTCTTCCCTCCCTCCCTCCCTTCCTTCCTCTTTCCTTTGTTTTTCACCACCAGGTGAAGAACCTGACCGAAGAAATGGCTGGCCTGGATGAGATCATCGCCAAACTGACCAAGGAGAAGAAGTCGCTGCAAGAGGCCCACCAGCAAGCCTTGGATGACTTCCAGGTAGAAGAAGACAAAGTCAACAGCCTGAGCAAAGCCAAGATGAAGCTGGAGCAACAAGTGGACGACGTAAGTGGACCCAGGCAGAAGGTGGGCACCTCCAGCCCTCCAGGCCCCTGGGCCCTCCTCCTGGACCCGGTTTTTGCTGACCCAACGCAGCGGCCTTGTTGAAAGGCCGTAACGCTGGTGGCCCTCAAACTGGGGTGGGAGGTCCACCCGTCACTCGCCGGCCTCTGCTCTCGGCACCATCGAGAGATGCTGATTTGGGACAAGCCTGGCCTAAATTGAGCGGCCAGCGAGTCGTAGAGAGGAATGAAACCTGCTGGATAGTTCAATATTTGGTCATGCTGGTTGCGGCTTCTAGGGGTATTAAACGTGGAGCATCTGGAGAGAATCCGGCGGTGAAGGTGGCAGAATTTGTGGCGTGGCCCACCATCCATGCCTATCCCTAAAGGGACATTGAGTTTGTATTTAAAGTCCTCTTCTCTTCTTTCCTTCCTTCCTCTCTTTTCCTTCCTTCCTTCCTTCCTTCCTTCCTTTCCTTTCTTTTCCTTTTCCTTCATTCGTTTGTTCCTTCTTTTCTTTCTCCCTTCCTTCCTTCCTTCTTTTCTTCCTCCCTCCTTCATCTTTCCCTTCTTGTTTCCTTCCTTCCTTCCTCTCTCCCTTCTTTCCTTCTTTCCTTCCTTCCTCTTTCCATTCTTTCCTTTCTTTTCCTTTTGCTTCATTCCTTTGTTCCTTCCTTTCTTTCTCCCTTCCTTCCTTCCTTCTTTCCTTCCTTCCTTTTTCCATTCTTTCCTTTCTTTTTCTTTTCCTTCATTCCTTTGTTCCTTCCTTTCTTTCTCCCTTCCTTCCTTCCTTCTTTTCTTCCTCCCTCCACCTTCCCCTTCTTGTTTCCCTTTCTTCCTTCCTCTCTTTCCCTTCTTTCCTTCTTTCCCTCCTTCCTCTTTCCTTTCTTTCCTTTTCCTTTTCCTTTTCCTTCATTGCTTTGTTCCTTCCTTTCTTTCTCCTTTCCTTCCTTCCTTCCTTCCTCTCTTTCCCTTCTTTCCTTCTTTCCTTCCTTATCTTCCTCCTCTCTCCTCTCTTTTTTTTTCCTTCCTTCCTTCCTTCCTCTCTTTCGCTTCTTTCCTTCTTTCCTTCCTTATCTTCCTCCTCTCTCCTCTCTTCTTTTTTCCTTCCTTCCTTCCTTCCTTCCTCTCTTTTCTTTTCCTTTTCCTTCCTTCCTCCTTCTTCCTCCCTCCCTTCCTTCTTGTCTTCCTTCCTCCCTCCCTTTCCCTTCTTCGCTTCCTTCTTCCTTCTCTCCTCTCTTCCCTTCCTCAACAGCTGGAAGGGTCTCTGGAACAGGAGAGGAAGATCCGGATGGAGCTCGAACGCTCCAAGAGAAAATTGGAAGGAGACTTCAAGTTGGCACAAGAGAACGTTATGGACTTGGAGAACGACAAACAGCAGCTGGAAGAGAAAATGAAAAAGTAAGGGAATCCCCAACTCTGTGCCTTTGGGTTCTCCAGACCGGGGGTGGGGGGATCAGAGGGGCACTCTGGAAAATTTCCAAGCACAAGAGCATTCATATTTGCCTCCAAAATAAGGTGAAACTGGTCCTATCCCTCCAACAGGACTAGTGTGTTGGGTCACCCACAACTTGTTTGGGAAGCTTCCTTTGTTAAACTGGAGAATGGCTAATTGTTCCTTTTATCCAGAAATCCTAGTTTGCAGGACTCTGTAGCCCGGTTTTGTGGGAAAGAAAAAAAAAAAAGACAGAATACAGTTAGTCTCCGACGTACGACCAAATTTGAGCCTGGGCGTTCAGTCATTAAGCAATGCGGTCATTAAGCAGGTCATCCCATGACCATGCCTGATTTTAACACCTTTTTGTTACGGGTTTTTTTTTTTTTTAAAAAAACATTTTTATTAGTTCAACAAAATATAAAATACAAAAATAAAATTTAAAAGGTAATTAAAAAAACGGGGGGGGGGAAGGAAGAAGAAAAAAAAAAGAGAAAATATGGAATTAGGAGGGGGGGAAAAAGGTGTCAACTTCCAACTCTCTGTAGCACAGTATAACAACTTGACAACCTCAACTTTTTTACTTTTACCCAACAGTATCCGCTAGCCGTTTCTATAGCAACGAACCTATCTCATCGGCAAAAAACAAAATCAAAGTTTCATTAAAAAAAAAATTCCATCGCAAGCACAAAATCCGCGAAGCAATTTCCAAATAGAAACAAAAATAAAATATATTCTCTTGTTTGGGATGAAAGAGTCAATTTAACCATCTCTGCTTCTCTTTGCGGGTGGAGAATTGTACCATTTTGCTGCAGGCGTAAAGCAAATCACACAAAGTGAACCCAGCTTAAGGCCAGACCTGGAATCCTGCGTCCAGTTTTGGGTCACCACGCTCCAAAAAAAAAAAAAAAATGTGGAGACTTTGGAAAAAGTGCAGAGAAGAGCAACTAAAATGATTAAAAGGCCTGGAGACTAAAACATAGGAAGAACGGTTGCAGGATTTGGGTTTGGCTAGTCTGGAGAAAAGAAGGACT